>NW_020954720.1:5017500-5336067 GCF_900497805.2 Vombatus ursinus
GTGGTGGTGGTGGTGGTGGTGGTGGTGGTGGTGGTGGTGGTGGTGGTAGTAAATCCAGTAGTAGTAGTGGTAGTAAATCCAGGTACCCTATGTCTGGTACCTTATAACAATTCTTCCCAGTTATGTTTATGCCATACTGCGTTCCTTATGTCTCCTCCTAGGCTAAAGATCCTTTTTAGCACTTAAGTGATGTACCACATATAAACTGTTCAATCTGAGAAAAACTTCTAACTGCTTCTTGATTGTTCTGGCTAAAGCTTATTATATGATCCCAATAGTTGCCCCATTCAATCATTGATCCAGACCTAAGTTGATAAGACCTCATATCATATAAGACCTTATGCCGTGATCTGAGGATAGTTTTATTCCCAGAAACTAAATTCTAATAGCAGCTAATTCTTTCAGTACAGTAGTATGTTACCTCTTTCATTATGGAATTACAGATACCCTATTTTTTCTGAACTTACTCATGACTTCATTGAGGGCCGGATAACTTCTGTCATACCCCCAGAAGTGAACAACCTGAACTTTCATAGTGAGAAAGGACAGGTGTCCCTAATAACAGGTTTCTTCTGTTCTTTTTTTTTAAGCTGTCAGGTTCTCAGATTGAAGGAGTGTAATATGTGATTTGGGGATATGAGGAAAGAAAGTATATTTTTACAACTATTTATCTTAGGATGGGTTTGCTAATTTATTTTCAGCCTTGAATCTTCCAATAGAGAGTGGTAATTGAGTTTAAAATAAGTTTGGAAATGGTATTGTCATGTGAAAATCAAATGTCAGGGAGAGAAGAAGTCATATTTTAGAAGAAAAGTAGGATTCTCAGCCATATAGCAACAAGCATCAATCATCCTTTAATTCCCTGTCTTACTTCAAACCTCCAAGTCACTTATTCTTCTACATGAGGAAGAACATACCTAATACCCAGTTCCTGCCAATTTGCTTCATGTTCTGCTATTTAAATTCTTTAAACTTGATAACTACCCATCTTAGGGTAGCTTTGTCAAGAAAAAATGGTATCTCTGTTTTGTTTAGCGCCCTTTAGCCACTACAAACTAAAGATATATTCTCTAGCTCTCTTTTTAGGAGTATAGCTAAGTTACGATAGAGGGAAAGGGGGAGTTGGAAGTAGAGAGTAAAAGGCATGTACTGTGGGTCCTCTTCAAAAAGGACCATTTTGTCTGTGTGTGAGTTACTATTTGAAAATAATAACAACACAGTTAAATTCTGTATTCTTTTTGGAGAACATGCCAAAGAAATTCATCATTCAAATTCAGGTATTAAGTTCTACAAAAATTAACTGACCAAAATTTAAAGATAGTTATAAAGTCAATAACCCACAGGAAGACTGGAGGCTTTTAAAATATACAGAATAAATTACACATCTCTGAAAAACAAAACAAACTAAAAATACAGGCAGTTGAGGGCAAGAAAGAACACCAGTCTATTTGCTTATCCCCAACAGTTACCAACCAACCAAACCCCATCCATCATGTTTAGCTGGTAAAACCAAAAGGACTAAAAAAAATATCATCTTTGAGAAAATTAAAGGACAATTTAATAAATGGAATAAAGACTTATATATAGTGTGTCCAGTCAGGTACAAACTGGGAATGAGACAAGCCTATAGAGTACTCAAGTATTACTTTTTAAGCCAGGAACAAATCTTTTTTTTTTTTAAATTGAAAAAAAAATTCATATGGCACTTATTTTACAAAGTGCTTTCCGTGCATTATTTCATCATTGTCAGTCCTGACAGATAACAAACATTACTATTATTCCCATTTTATTAAGTATTATTATTCTCATTTAAAAAATGAGAAAGCAAAAGCTTTAAGAGGTTAACTCACTTGTAAAGAATTATGACTAGTAAGTGTCAGAGAAAATACTTGGACTCATGTTGTCAAATTCCTAATTCACCTGGAAAATCTCCAGGGCTTCTTGAACATGGTGCAGAGTTTATTCAGATATCAAAAAGAGGGGATATCATTGCAACCAGGGGACTTTGTCAGTGAGTGCTTTGAGGGACAGTGGTTTTGGAAGTATTCCTTTTAGCTAGTCTTTTGGTGGGAAGAGTTAGGACCTAGTGAGTGAAGCAGAGTCTTCCCTTTTCCAGGCTAAATGTCACCAGTTCCTATACAGTCTTTATATAGTTATAGACATTATGGAAAGGTAAAAAGCACACAGGGCTTAGGTAATTGGAGATCAAGTCCTAGTTCTACCACTAATAAGCATATAAACTTAGTTTATCAACCCTGTCCTAGCCTCATTTCCTTATCTGTGAAGTGAGGTAGTTGGACCTGATGACTTCTGACCTCCTTTCCTATTTAAAATTCTATGATTTTATTTACCATTTTTTCAAGTACTTTTCTGAGTTCCCACCCTCATTTAGAAGTACTCTAGCTTCTTAATGTCCTGCTTAAACTGCAGCTTCCAGGATAAAATAGACTTCCATATAGCTTGATTTGTTCTAATGCATTGATAGAAGAATGAAGATTTGATTTCCATTATGTTTGGAAAGCCTAGGGACTTTTTCAGTGAGCTGCAAAAAAAGTATTGTTCATGTTTCTGACAGTGATATATAACACAAAGTGTAGGTTGATTTCCCTGTCTAGTTAAGAAGGTGAAAGGGGTGGTGGAGTAACAATTCTCTACTTAAGGTTAACAGGAATGAAGTTTCCTAATAGAATAGAAGTATTTCAACAAGAAAATAAAGAATAAAAATAATCCACAGAAGCGGTACGGTAATGATAACCTCAATCAGGAGGATGAAAGATAGAAGATGAACCCATTTAGTATTTGGTGTTACTTAAAATGTTTGAAGGGCAGCTAAGTGTCACAATGAATATAGTGCTAGCATCCTCAGACACTTAGTAACAGTGTGACCCTGGGCAAGTCACTTAACCTTGTTTGCCTCAGTTTCCTTATCTGTAAAATGAACTGGAGAAGGAAATGGCAAACTGAAAGTGGGGTCACAAAGATCAGACAAAACTGAAAAAAAAAAGTTTGAACCTTTGAGAGCCAGGTTTCTTAACTGTTTTTGTTTAATGGACCTATTTGATAGTCTTGTAAAGTTTATTAACCCCTTCTCAGAATATTGTAATATATTTACAAAGCAAACAACTTATACTGAAATACTGTTATCAAAAGTATTTTTTAAAAAGTTCACAGACTCCAGGTTAGAAACCCCTGCCCTAAAGAGTGAATAGTTTGAAAGACAACCTCTAAGGAAGGAATTTATTGTGAAACAGCTAGGTGGTGCAGTGCTGGGTCTGGAGACAGGAAGAACTCTGAGTAGCATGTGACTTTGGGGAGGTTGCCTAATCTCTGCCTTCCTCAGTTTCCTTAACTGTAAAATGATAGATAATAATTATGCCTATCTCTCAAGGTTGTTGTGCAGGTAGAATGAAATAATATTTGTAAAGCATTTAGCATAGTGCCTGGCACATAGTAGGTGCTTAATAATGCTTATCTTCCTTTTCTTCCCTTCCCCTTCTCCCTTTTCTCTTCCTCCTGCTTCAAGTGATAATGATGTTGTTGCAAAGGTGCTACCAGAAGAAAGGTCATGCAGTAATTGAGGCAGAAAAGATAGATGAGTAGTAATGGTTGGTTATTCTTTGTTAAAAGTACTGAAGTCACCATTTGTCATTCTAACAAAAGGATTTTAGAGTTGTACTGTCTTTTCATGGAATAGATGACTGCATGAATGAATGAATAAATGAATAAATGAATGAATGAATGAAAAAGCATTAACTATGTAATATACTAAGTGCTAAAGCTATAGATACAAAAGTGAGACATTCCTTGCCCTCAAGGAGCTTAGATTCCAGCAGGGTGAAACCTATAGCACACATATAAGGGAATGGCCAAAGAAGGGAATTTCTTTCTAGGGAGTCACAGGGATGGTAAGCAGAATCGTAGGTACAGCTGGGTTTCAGGTGACAAGATGTAAAAAGTAGAGAAGAGGAGAAGAAAGGAAGCCAAGAGAGTAGTAGAGTATCAGCAGAAAAGACAAGTAATTTACAGAAGACAGAATCTAAGAAAAGACCCAGCAGCAAAACCTGTGTCCCCAGCTGTCTGTACACAAGTACACCAACTGCAGGTAATAAAGTATACTGGGCATCTTACTACAAGGTGTCAGATTCAACCTGATGGGTCCTCCTGGAATTGTTAGGCAGGAACAATATGTTATGAGTGAAATATAGCTATGGAAAGACTAGGTATATGTTTTATAGAAGGAAACAGAATAGATAAAATGGAAACAAAGGTATAGAATTGCATATTAATAAGATACAGCCATGTGAGAAAAAACACATGAATCAAAGGTTGGAGGGAGAGGAGAACGATACAGGAAATCATTTGGGTCTGGACCATAGGTTCCCAAAGTGGGTAATACCTCACCCTAGGGGGTGCTGGAATGATCCAGTGGGGTGGTAGCAGCCTTGGGTACAATTGGGGGGCTTTGAATAAAAATAAGGGGCGGTAGAAGGAAGCATAAGAAAAGAAGCGAAGAGAAGAGAATTTTGAAAAACCATTCATACATGTTTCATCTGTTGTGTAACAGAGTTAAAGTCATAGTGGTTACATTATTTTTCAAATAAGCACACAAAATGCAAGTTATAACCAATCAGTTGTCAAATCCACTGACAGGTCTTAACAAGCAAATGTTGACAAGTGCACATTGTCATGCATTGTAGGGAAATCCAGCATGCACCAGCAGGAATATGTGCATGTAATGACTTGTTTACAATACGGTACTATACCATTACATGACGCTATATTGCATCATCAAAATTTCAGTGTAGGAAAAAAAAAACAAATTTACAATAAATTGTTAAATTTAAGATGTCATTTTAAAATATTTTATATTTTTTTGAATTGATGCAAATTTTAAAAAACTGTTAAAGGGTTAAAAAAACTAGATTTGCAGGGAAGCGCTGAGTAATTTTTTTTTTTTTTGAAAGAAGGCGCTGGGCCAAATAAGTTTGGGAACCTCTGGTCTGGACTAATGAAGGGAGAAACAATATTGTTAAGGAACTATAGTTATAGATTGTCTTGACGAAAGAAGGAAATAGATAAGGAGGGTCAAACCTGGCCTTGACTGTAGCAGTAATGGAGCACTTGAATTATCTGGGCAGACTCGCAGGCAGTGCCTCTGCTTCCTTTTCTCTTACTCTCTTCTACTCTTTGGAAGTTGACTTCTGACTCATCATTCAGATGAAATTGCTCTCTCCAAAGTTACCAGTGATCTCTTAATTGCCAGATTGAATGACCTTTTCTCAATACTTCTTGAGCTCTCTGAAGCCTTTGACACAGCCGATCATTATCTTCTTGACATTCTCTAGGTTTTCATGACACTGCTTTTTTCCTAGTTCTCTTCCTTCTTGTGACTACTGCTTCTCAGTCCCCTTTGCTGAATCTTCAACTCGGTCACCTCCACCAACTGTGATTGTTCCCTAAGGCTCTATCCTGTCTTCTTGTATCTTCCCTGTGCACAGTTCCACTTGGTGATCACAGCAGCTCCCGTTATTTCAGTTATTATTTCTATACTGATGACTCTCAGATGTACTTATTCAGCCCTGACCTCGCTCCTGAACTCCCTTCTTACATTTCTAACTGCCTGTTGAATGTCTTGAACAGGATGTCCCATAGACGTTTTAAATTCAAAATGTCCAAAGCTGAACTGATCTTTTCCTTCAAACTTTTCCCTTTTTCTAAAATCTCTGGTTACTCTCAAGGGCACTACCATCTTCCCATTAGCACAGGCATCCCTAGGTATTGTCCTCATTTCCTCCCTCTTACCCCTTTCTCATCCAGTCACCTGTCCAGTCATGTCATTTCTGCCTTCATAAGGACTACACCATGCTGCCTCCATATGCCATATGCACTATTAGGAGCAGCATCCAAAATGAATTTTTCTAGGCAGGGTGTTTGCATCTCATTCTCTACTCAGACTTATTTTTTTTCCCATCTCCATAGAATTGGGAAGAATTTTTTATGATCTATCAGATTTATTAGCAGATAAAATTTTTATTTTTTTGAGAGATAGAAAACATTGCCAAGGAATTGCTAGTTGGAACTGGTTTTCTTTCACATTTCATGAATTAATTCTGGCTGAGGGAATACATATTGAAGTCTTTAAATTAGCAAATTACCCTGAAATTTTTTAGGTAGTGAAATCCCAAAGTTACAAGATGGAACTGAAGGAAGATTGGCTTCAGGTAGGGAGGTATAAGATTATCTCACCCCTTTCCCACTCAAAAAAATACATAAATAAAGGCCATCAAAAGGTTGGGCATCATTGCAGACAAATTCTACAAAACTAGTTCATTCTCACCTTGAATACTTGATGCAGCCCTGATCCTTGCATATTTCAAATAAAGCATTGAAAAAAAAATCAATAGTAAAGCTGCTAAAAATATTATAGACATATTAGCATAGACATTAAAGATTAGTACTAAATGAGCATAATATTGAAGTCTGTGAAATTCATGAACAATATGAATAGGGTGATTGTTATCTTGCTTACCAAATCCTGGAATATTCACTTTAATAAGGATTGTTGAAACCCCAAAGAAGTAAATTTAGGTAGGAAACTTGAAGAATTTGTTCCCTCCAAGAAAAGGAACAGAAAGAAAATATAATTAAGTTCATAAAACCACAGTGTTATTAAGGGAATCAAAGATGTTAGCTATTTCTTTCTCTTTTTAGTTTGTAATTGAGAGTATGTGCTCTTAAAAAAAAAAACAAACAACCAACAACTGCTTCATGAAACTACTGCCGGAAGCTACCAAACTGTAGTTTACTGTCATGACTACTAAATCTACCATTCTTCGATCCTGGAGATTGTGGCCTTGGAACAGGATTGTAGTTCTTATGGATGTGTGGTTTCAGATGAAAATATATGTATGGTTCCACAGAACCACTGGAAATACCGTTCTAATTAATAGAATTGGTACAGCAGTCATTTGGTCAATATCATAACTTTTCTGCAGTACAGTATTTTTCAGTAATTTAGTTTGAATGCAATTTTCAGACATAAAATAGAGAAAATTAAAATGAGGATTATTATTTTTCCAGTATGGGGACCGCTATATTTAGTTTTTAAGGTTATGATCTCCTTTGTAGGTAGTATGGCAGAGTAAGACGTGATCTGAACTCGAAATCAGGAGACACCAGGGTTTGAATCCTAATTCTGCTACTTAAGTGCATGACTCATGGCATGTCACCCTTTTGAACCTCACTTCCTTCATCTGTAAAATGAGCATATAATACCTGTACCACCTACCTTAAAGAATGCTGCACAGAAGTTCTTGGTAAACATTAAATCACTGTGCAAATGTATATTCTTTTTGTTGTACAGAAGCACCTTTGGAGGCAAAAGAATTGTCAAATAATAATGACCCCAAGCCTACTCATAAATGTCCTCATTAAAATTAGAATATGAAGTAGATTTCTCCAAGTCCCAAAGATGAATGAATGACTGGAATAAAATTCCCATGGAATATTCAGGTGAACATTTTCTAAAGTAGAATCATGATGGTCTATCATCCTTAAAAAACTATCATGGAAGAGTTGCCAAAGGTGATTCCTAGTTATTTTTTCACTCTCTATATATACACATACATACATGTATATATTTATAATGATATGTATATGACTGTATACATACATACATATCTCTGTCTCTATATAGTCTTGGGTTTTCATCACAGCTGGCAGTTAATAGCATTATCACTTGTTATTGCATTGTAGGTAAAATTTGTAAAGTACAGCCCACAGATTAAAAAAATAAATTAATGCAGTTTTTGTAAAAAAAACAAAACAAAACAAAACAAAAAAAAAAACCATGACAGCTATTGTGAGTGGCTTCCTGTTTTGGCTCCTACCATACAATAAAAGTGAGAGATTTCCTCAGTTTTGAACTTGAATTACTGCTTTTCCTGGTCTCAGTACCTTGCTACCAGATATTCTGTAAGGAAATGCTTGTACCAAGTAAATTATTCAAGAAATATTTTATTTGCAGGCTTATTATAACTTTATGTATCTTATATATATTTCTATCTCAATTAGATCATTGAAGTTGGACTTTGTGAAGTTTTTGAGTTGATCAAAGAGACACGGTTTTCTCATCCGTCCCTGTGTCTTAGGAGTCTGCAAGCTCTGCTTAATGTGTTGCAGGGTCAACAACCGGAAGGCCTCCAGTCAGAACCACCTGAGGTTCTTGGTAAGATCTCATACTTGTTGAAAAGTGATTTATTTAACCAAGCATTTGCTCTAAGTAAGCATACAAAATAGTGTGAAATTTCATCTCTGATTAATATGATTAAACAGATAAAAAGAAGGCTTAAAGACTTTCTTCTTTCATTATTGTCACAAGTGCTATCTAGGAGTCACAATTTAGTTATAGAAAATGTTTCTTTATAATGATAGTAGTTGATAAAAATAATATAAATATCCGCATATAACTCTGAAAACTTGTCTTGGTTGTTAATATTTAAACTTTTCTCATCAAAACTTTTTTTAAAACCAGAACTGTTAATGGGATTTATGCAAAATTTGACACACACACACACCCCTCCCCCCGACTCTGGCTAGCACTAGTGTGATGGGGTGAGATGATTTTTAAAAATGGAAAGAGAAGAGTGAGGGATTAGAATTATACACAAATATATCACATAGAAATAGTGTTGAATTTGGAGTCAGAGGACCTAGATTCAAATTCTGTCTCTATTACTTATTATCTTTGTGACCCTGGGCAAATCTGAGAATCTCTAGCTTCCATTGAGGCTCAGCTCAAGGGCCCTCTTGTACCCAAGGCCTATCCAAGTCCCCTCAGTTGTTAGTGCTCTTCTACCCTGAAATAATTGTGTGTACATTTCATTTTTACCTACCTGTGTGCATATTTTTCTCCCAGTAGAGTATAAGCTACTCAAAGTCAGGGACTGCTTTGTTTTTGTTCTGTGTCCCCAGTACCTAGAACACAGTAGACATTTAATTAATGCTGATTGATTGACTAGCACTTAAACTAAGTTTTCTCATCTGTAAAATGAAAGGGAAGGACTCGATAATTTCTGAAGTCTATTCCTAGCACCAAATCAAATCTGTGATCCTGTGATTTTATACCAAAGAATCAGTCAGTAGGCATTTCTATAATCAAGACTAAAACAATTCGGTGGCCTTAAAGAATAGAAGCATAAACAGAAGCAAAACTTCTGAATAGATGGTTTTCCCCTGCTGTTGACATTGTCAGTCACTTCCTATGTGCAAGACATATAATATAAATGTTACGGAGAGAGAAGCATGAGGCCTTGAAAAAAGTAGTTCACTGTTAGCATGTTTAATAAAGTTAACTGCACTGAGTAATATTTCACTTGTGTTGTAAATTCTGTTCATTCTTCTCCCAGATCAGATTCATCTTTAACTCCTCTCTTTTCCCTTTCCTCATCCATTCAGTTGTCCATGTCCACCTGCCAGTACAGTTTCACTTGCAGCTGTCCCTTTCTTCCCCCACTACAGCCATTGTAATTTACTACCTCATGTCTGGATTTCACGCCTCATTTCAGCAGTCTCTTCCTCCGTAGTTATTTCCCTTTACACCTCTCACTGTACGAGGGCAGTGTACCACAAGGGACAAGAGTATAAGATTTGGAGTTAAGAAGACCCAGGTTCAGATCTTGCTACTAACACTGACTAACTCTCTGTGCCTTAGTATTTTCATCTATTACACTGGTATCAAAATAGTTGTAGTACTTACTTCTCAGGGATGCTTTGAAGGTCAAATGAGATAATATATAAAGCATTATGAAGATTTTAGAGCACTGTGTAAATCCCAGTATTATCTTTATCTACAGATCTGATCAGGTTACTCTGCTTCCTCAAACCTTTGAGTATTTTATTTTCCAGCCAAATTGTACCTCTTGGCATTCACTGCTCTCTTTTCTTTGGCTCACACTGTTCCTTATACTTTCCTACCCCATATCTAACTTAAAATCTGTGTATCTTCTGCATGTTCAAATGCCACTTTCTGAATGAAGGCTTCCCAGATCTCCACTATAATCCATACCCCAATCCCCAAGTAAGAAATGATCTTTCCTTCTTTGAAACTCTCATAGTATTTTGCACCTTTCTTTTATCTAAAGTCTGTTTTATTGTTGCAGTTATTTATATGTTGTACTGACAAGGCTTTAAGCTGAGGGAAGAACAGGATCTCAGTTGTCATGTCTTCCTCAGTACCTGACAGAGTATTTTACATACATTAGGCACTTACATGTTGATTAACTGAATGAATACCATGCTTTCCCCATCACTGCACCTTCCTTCTCTGACTAAGCATTATACATACAAGTTAATTGTGAAGAACAGTATTTTTTCTTCTAGTCCAGATGATTTGTTGGAATATGTATTTTATTAGCTATTCATTTTGTTACATGTGGGACTAATATCTTGATATTTCAATTTTGTATGCCACATAAAAAATAAACTTTTTAAAAAAGAATTATGTTACCAGAAAGATCTGAGAGGATTGAAATGTGTTATTTTAAGAACATGGTTAGTAGATATTGTTGCCTGCCAAGTGATTTGTCAGATAATAGTTATAGGAAAGAAATCAAAAGACCATTGTTTTTCATTAATAACTTTATTTCTTACCTTCTGATATCTTGCAGAGTTGCAGCATGGTATAGTAGAGAGCTGACCTCAAAGTTAGAACAACTGAGATTTTAGTCCAGCCTCTAACATGTAAATAGATGTGTGACATTATCCAAGTCACTCAATCTTTCAGTGCCCCAGGCAACTTGCTAATATAACTTGTAGAGCAATTGCTGTTCTGTCTTTGTAGAGGAATTTTCTTCACTGGAAATTTCCTATTCGAATGAAATCACAGGCCAGGACCAAGAAAAAAACTTCCCAAATCCATCTCACATACTTATGAGTTTGCTGTATTGTTGGATTTTATTAAGTTTTTTAAAATTTTCAGGCCCTTTAATCAGTATTTTCTTTTTGACCTAATTTTCCTCTTCCCTGAGTTGTTTAGCACCATTGTTCAGTAATTTTATTGTACTTTTCATTAATGGGTAACCATAATGCCCAAGGATTAGTATTCCAAACCTTTGGAATACCACCTCCACCACCCCCAAGAGCAATATTTAGAAATTAAAACATCTTATTATGAAAATAGTTTTGACCTCATGAACCCCCTGGGGTTCCCCAGGGGCTCTTCAACCACACTTTGAGAACTACTATTCTGGGTGAACAAATGACATGTTGTTATTCACCAGGAGATACTGTAGTACTGAACTTTGTATCTACCTACAGTGGTCCATAGTTATTGATATAGAAGGCTTCCCATCTTCAAAAACTACAAGGGATACTCAGCTGCTCCTCTGGTTAGCTTACTTCTGACATGGTAGAGGATTTCCATCACCCTTGTGGTTTATTTCCCAGTTGTTTTTTAAGGAGCCCCGAGATGCTACCTTCAGACCTAAGATCCTCCCAAGTACTATCTTTCCCTGCTACAGAATTAATATCACATTGACAATAGAATAAGTACTTTGGGAGATAAAAGACTTCATTAATAAAGAATAAAAAATGGGGAAAGTTGAACAAAAACTGACCAGAATATCAAAAAAGATTGACAGGGACATGCACTATTTCGTACTTACAGCCACCACCACCTCTGTGGGCACTAAATTCTCGGAACACTTTTAACAAACTGGACACACATGTCTGCAGAAGAGCCACAAGAATTAAGTTTAAACCGTGTCACACAAGTTGAAGAACATGGGGACAAAAAAGCCAAGGGTAAACTGAGAGACATGGTCAATGACTTTAGATATTTGAAAGACTTCTCATAGTTATGTAGCTAGTTAGCTCTTGATTCAATGTAAGGAAAAATTTCCTAGCAGTTAGAGCTAGTCCAAAAAGAGACTCGGCTCTTGAGAAGTGGTAAATTCTTTATTATTAGAGGTCTTCATGCAGAACCTGGATGCTTCAAGTAGAGACAATGGTCTTTTGATTTCTTTCCTATAACTATTATCTGACAAATCACTTGGCAGGCAACAATATCCTATTAACCATGTTCTTAAAATAACACATTTCAATCCTCTCAGATCTTTCTGGTAACGTAATTCTTTTTTAAAAAGTTTATTTTTTATGTGGCATACAAAATTGAAATATCAAGATTTTTGGCTTGTTAGATAAGGAGCATAGTGTCAGATGGATTAGTTTTGAGATGAGGGTTTGACTAGATAACCTCTGAGGTCCCACCCACCTCTAAAATTCTAAGATTCTCTGACCCTGGGACCTCAGACAAATTACTTAATGTCTAGGTCTTAAATTTATTTAACCTCTAGTTTCTTCATCTGAAGATAACGATTCCTGCCTTGTCTCGCAGGGCTGTTTTGGATAGAAAAGTGCTGTGGAAAGGTATGCTGAAAAGATTTTAAAAATAATATGCGAATAATAGGTGGGATATTAGTAATAAAACAAAAGCTGTGTGATAAAAATAAAAACTTATTATCTTACCAGTTTGTGCTTCACTATGTTAGCATCACGGTAATTATATAACTTTCGTTTGTTATGTTAAAGATTTGCAAATAAGTACATACAAAGTTATGGCTCCACTGAATTTTTTTACATCAACTTTATAAGAGAAACCATTAATGTAAAATGAAATCTGTGCTTACTTCTTGCATGATTCAATTCTTCCATAAGTGAATTGATAACAGTGTTTTAAGTGACTTTTTAAGCAAGTTTCATAAAAGCTGTAAGTTTCATTTTACTTATATTTAAAATGAGGGAGCTAAATCAAAGATAGTCTTTAATGTTCTTTTTAGTTCTGTTCAAATTGACTTTTGGGAAAGAAGAGTAAAGGGGAAAGAAATTATGTTAGTATATGTAAAATGTATTTTACCTGTGCTAATTTAATAGAATTTTATTTTATCCACAGAGTCTCTTTTCCAGCTCCTTTTGGAAATTACTGTTCGAAGTACTGGAATGAGTGATAGTACAGGACAGTCCCTGACTGCACTTTCTTGTGCTTGTCTATTTAGCCTGGTAGCTTCTTGGGGGGAAACAGGAAGAACTCTTCAGGCTATATCTGCTATCCTCACTAACAATGGCAGCCATGCTTGCCAAACTATTCAGGTATTTCATACGTATTTTCACTTTGATATTTAAACACTATCTGCTTTAGATTTCCTACTTTGTCTTGCTTTTCGAGTTGTTTTAAGTCACTAACTTACACAGAATTATGTATTATGCATCATTTTCATATTTTTAAAATGCTGTGTTTTAATAATTGCCTTATCTATGTTGTGTATTTGAAGTCATGTAATGTAATTTTGTACCCACGTAGGTGCCAACAATTCTAAACTCTCTCCAAAGGAGCGTACAAGCTGTTTTGGTGGGCAAAATTCAAATTCAGGACTGGTTTAGTAATGGAATTAAAAAAGCAGCATTGATGCACAAGTGGCCTTTGAAAGAAATTTCTGTAGATGAAGATGACCAATGCCTACTTCAGAATGATGGTTTTTTCCTCTATTTGTTATGCAAGGATGGATTATACAAAATTGGCTCTGGATACAGTGGAACAGTGAGGGTAATATACTCTTTGTAGTTAAAATCCACAATAGAAGATTCTTTGTATTTTTTGTGACTTGCTTGACTTTTAAAATACCTTTTAATCTAATAGTAATGATGAGCGATTTAAAAAAAACCTACTAATTAAAATTCAATGTTAAATGTTTTCCTTTTTTTTGTATTGTTCTCTTCATTTGTTTTCAGCTAACTATAGTCTTTATAATAATTCTAGATGATTAAGTGATAACATATGGAACTGCCATTTGAATAATTGTCAGACTAACTTTTGTTATCTTACAGGGTCATATATACAATTCTACATCCCGCATCAAAAACAGAAAAGAAAAAAAGTCTTGGTTAGGTTATGCTCAGGTAGGACAATGTCTAAAACAAGACAAACTTTTTTTTTAATCTTAGAAGCTTATTGTTCACATATATTAAGAATGAGAAACATACTTTCCCAGTATAGGAAAAGAAAAAAAGTACTATATCTAATTGTTGTTTTTGTCAACTATGAAATTCTGAAGTAAAAGTACAGCAAACATTCTATTCCATTTAATATTTTCTTTGTTTTATAAGCATTTTTAGGGGGAATGAAAGTTTATAGTTATGTATCAGGGAAGGAAGAATGAATTCCTTTTGGTATTATTTATAAAAGTAAATATCATTTTAAAAGAAGTATTGCCTAATAACAACTTGAACAAATTCTTTGAAAGTAGTAGTCTCCATAACAAGCAGTTTTGTGAATTAGATATTATTAAATTTATTGAAAAGAGAATTGTGGGAAGCCATTATTACAGATTCTTTAGTTGTTTTTAATTGCATCCTCAAAAAGTTTACTTCTTTCCAATATAGTAAAACAACATATAATGCATATTTTTACTTTTAAAGTATCTGATTATGTTGATTTCCCAGTGTACTCACTAGTTTCAAATCTGTTCTCCAGTTAACAATGAATCTAAATAATCATTCATAGCAATTTTTCATTCTCAATAGAATTATTTATAAAAATAATGTCCCAGAAGGAGTTATAATCTGACTTTACCAAATTTGGGATAAAATCTTTTTAAAAATCTAAAACAGGATCACCTTTGAAATTTGCATTGAATAATTATTATCTGCCTTGAAAGTTGAGAAAGAATTTATATTCTACTGGGAAACATTAATTACTATTTCTTCTAAATATGCTTTATATTTTCTGAAAAGTGCCTTTTAGGAAATATACCTTATTTTTCAACATGACAAGTTTAGTTTAATGATAACTATAACTAGAACCATGGCTTTATTCATTCTTTTAAATGGTCTCTTGTAATTTGTTGAATCACTTTTTCTCAAAATAGTTGTTAAATTATAATGCTAATTTGTATCCTTACTTATTTTAAAATCTGCTAAGGTAGTCTTGGACATAATTTGTGTCTCTTTGCCAAGTGAAAGTACCTCTTCACTTATTGGTTCGAATGATTAAGTATATACTAAGTAGTGTAGCATCTATCCCATTATTAAAATGTATATGTGTTCTTTTGTGTATATTTAATAGCTATAGATATGTATAGATAGATAATAGCTAATATCTATTTATCATAATCTTCAGAGAATATAATATAGTTCTATATAATTGTAAAACAAGATACTTTAGAAATGCAAAATATTTTATAACCCCTAAAATGTTTTGTTATTATCAGGGTTATTTGTTATATAGAGACATGAATAATCACGGCATGACAGCCATAAGAATAAATCCTGAAACACTGGAACAAGATGGTACTGTAACATTGCCAGGTATGTTATTCTGGTGTTGATATTATATCTTAGCAAGTGATTTATAAAAAAATTTGTGGATTAGATTGTTTAGACATATGAATGAGGAAGCATTAGCAAAAAATATGCTTGAAACTGGGTTCCAGGACTATTTCAGACTGAAAAAATATGAGTTTGTAAATTTGATGTATTTGACTCAAACATATGTATTGCATATGTATAATGCCACATATAAGATATTTCTTTTTAATTAAAATTTATAATAAATTTTTCTTTTTTCTAAAACCTGATGTTTTAACAAAAAATATTTAAACAGTTGAAATAAGGGAGGTTTAATATTTGAATTTATATTACAAAATTCTTACTAGTAGTGTATTAGTGATTGCCATGTAATCTTGGGCAAATCACCTTCTGCCTTTATTTTTCTTTTTATTTTAACAATAAGATTTTATTGGAAAACCTGATTTGACAAACGGGTATTTTGATTTTTTTTTTTCATTTAAAAATACTTTTGAACCACAAGTTAATGTTAAATATATGCAAGGCTTTTAATTTTTTTTACACCTATGTCATACAGTCATTTTAGAAAAGAAAACTTAGTCTATCAAGCTTTCAGGGACTTGATTCATTTTACCATAAATTTTAATTACTAGTACTATATGAATTTATATCTTCATCTGTGAAGTGACAGTTATTTATATTTTGAATACATTGTGAGCCTACTTTTCCAATGCTTTTTGTTACATTTTATTTCCTATTACTACATGTAATAACTGTTCTGATCATTATATGCTGTTTTAAATTTCAAAAATATTTATATTGCGTGGTTAATTTGAATGATATCTTGGAAAATTATTTTTCCAGTTGCACTTCCATTTTATAATAAGGCAACTGAGACCCAGCCTGTTTCAGATAGTTACTTACTCTCTATAATAGAGAACAACTATATATTTTGGATAGTTAGTATTCAATTTCAAATAAAATTGAAAGGTTCCTTTCATCCCAGGTCCTCTGACCATACATTTTTCCTGTCTCTAAGTCTCCTTTTTGAATGACCGCTTCTTACCTGTTTGAAAACTTCCCAGAATTGTCCTCATCATTTTACTGTCTGAAAATAAAGATGAATAATCCAGTTATTAATTGTGAATTCTTCTGCATTGTATTTTGTGTTATGTAAGATGAAGATAGGTCAGAAGGGGTTGCTTTAAATACTTGTATTTCATATGCATGTGTAATATTTAGGGGAAGAATGGAACAAAATCCATGGTGGTGGTGGTGGGAGGTGGAAATCCCCCTTCTTCTGTTTCTTATGCACTGATAGAAGCTTCTAGAAACATTCTTGGAAAATAAATCCATCTTGTCTTACACTTTTTTAAGAAGGACAAAAGAAAAATTTGAAACTGTTGGAAAGAAGACTCAGCCTTTCAAACCTAAGAAGAAGCTGCTGCTTTCATTTTTCTGATACTTTCACTTCAACTCCTCTTTGGATAGTGTCAGGTTTTTTGGTGGGGAAAAGTGGGAAGTGGCACCAGGGATGCCTGTAATCTTTAGATTTCTAATCAAGAAATAGAAGAATTCACTTAGGATTACAGCTGGTGAACTACCTCTTTAAAATGGATATTAACTGAGCTTCATGCAGCCACTTGTAGCCTGTATTTTCTAGAAATGTTTTTGGCTTTTATAGATGGCCAGAAAATGCCATAATTAAAAGAATATTTCCTCAACATTCTGTAGTGTTTGTTCTGGTTTTATTTTAGTGTGTAAAGCTCTAACCATATTGACACTTTATTCTTTGTATCCAGGAACAGCTTTAATATTATGTGTCCCTATGTCCTTTTATTGTCCATGTCTGATGATGGGCTGCCTCAGACCATTGAGCTGCTTTCCTGCGCCAGTCCATTCCTTGTCCCTGCTTGTTTCTGAAATAATGAGTTTTTCTTCTTTGCTTTTTAGTTTAAAATCTTACTGCTTAGAGCTTGAGAAGCATCTTTCTTGTACTTCTTTGTATTCTGTACAGTGGAATAGGAACTCTTTCTTTCGATTTCTCCTCTCTTTGATTATCAAGTCTCTTGGGCTTCCAGTGGGCCTTGTCTCCCAGTTTCTATTTCCAGTTTGTGATCACTGAAATTCTCTGTTTGGGTAAGGGTCTGCCTGTGTTTTGCATATTTATAATAAGGAAGTATGCTAGCTCCTGGGCAAAAATATATAGTAATCCAGCTTGTTTGGGGTCCTTTACTGCATTCCAAGAAAGGAATTGTGTGTTTCTTTGATTCAGGTGCAGCTAGAAATGGAATATTCTTTTTTTTTACAGTGATTAATGGAGGGATAGTGCAGTTGTCAGCAATTATTTTTGAGAGAGAGAGAGAATGTGTGTGTGTGTGTGTGTGTGTGTGTGTGTGTGTGTGTGTGTGTTCTTTATGCTTGCTGAAATTTGTTTTTCCAAAAGAATACTGTCTGTTTAGAAGCTAAATTTGCTTGTGGTCTGTGTTACTCAACAACAATCACTAATACAGATCCCATTGGTGCTTCTATAATGCAGGTATCCCTTGTTATACAAACAAACTTGATATGTAGCATATTTTTAAAATATAGAGTTAAAACTCCAGTTATTCATATGTTAGATAGGGACATTACTGATAAAATATGATAGAAGCTTGTTTTTAATAGTTAATTATAAATAAGCAAAAGCAGAGCACAAACTCCCAATGAAAGGATCCTGGATTCTGGACAGTGCTGGAAAATATAAGAAATGATTCAAAGAAAATCTGAACTTCAGGGTATAGACTGCCAATATAAATATATGTAGAGATTTGAAGTGTCACTGGATTTTGAAATGTGTGTATCTATAAAACAAGGGATATCTGTAATTGGACAATAATAGACCCCAATTATAAAAAAGCTTTAAGTCCATCAGTATTTTTCAATGGCACTAACCACAGTGGTGTCTGTGAAAGGGTAGATTGTTGCCAACATCGCATGTGGTTGTATTGCAATGATAATAATCAAAATTATCGCTTGTTCATCATGGTGCATGAATACTACCAGACTATATCTAATAAGAATTAATTTTGGAGCTAGGTTGACACTGAGATCTTTGAGTATTAAGGACTGAAGAAATACTTTTAAAACCACAAAAATTTATAGGTAGTCTTATTAACTGAATTATTTAGTTTGTCTTAATTATGTTGAATTCTTTATTATAAATTTCAATCTCCTTTGAGTTAAAACCTATACTTATTCCTTGGAGAACTCCCATTGTGACATCATCAGAGGAATAAGGTCCTTTCTGGGTTGTGTCTTTGTGTTATAATATAATTATTTTTTATTCCTTCTGTACAGATTGCCACACAGAAGGACAAAATATTTTATTCACTGATGGAGAATATATTAATCAGATAGCTGCTTCAAGAGATGTAAGTAATTTTGTATAATTAAATAGCATTTTTGCAAGGGAAAATGACTTGATGGTTAGCTTCTACACAAAAATATGTGATCTACACTTGAATTTGTAGGAAAAAGCATTGTAGGAAAAAGATTAATGTCTCATGTTTGGCTACCCATACCAGTTATTTTTGTTATATTCCAAAATTACCTATAATATCTTCATCCTTAACAAGCTATCTCAAAAATATGAGCCATGGATTGTAAAGAGAACTTTACAGAAGACTGAAAGTATATAAATGGAAGAATGAAAATATAACACTATTCTTAAAAGAACTCAGTACTTGTCCTGATGACATCATTAGCTGGATCACTCATAATATTGTGTTGTCATATAGTTGTTTAGCAATGTTAGCTATTTAGATTCTTTTTGTTTAAATTTTTTACATTTGCAGGAAACTAAAAGATATTATAATGATTTGAAGGTACTTTTACTTTGTAAGAACTGTTTGAAAAAATTAACACTTCCTTTTAAAATGTGTATTAAAAGTTTTGATGCAGCTTTATTAGGTACAAAAAAATTAGTACATAATAGGTAATGCAGCATAATGGATTGAGAGCTGAGGAATCTAGTTTTTTTTTTTTTAAGGTTAATTATGTTGTTCAGTACCATATCTAACCAAATTTGATTTTCAGAAAACTATACCATGGAACTCTTTATATTTGTTGATTTCATTATAGAATAAATTTGGTAGGGGATTGGTATTTCTTGGACTCCATGCAAGAGGGTTTATAATTAACATACTAAAAGATAAAACATTCTTACAATGTGATTTGTAATATAGACAGTAAGAAATGTGTTATAGTGATGTTCTGGTGTAATTCCTATTATATGAGAGAAGAATGAATGAATGAAATGTCCTAGATCTTCTTCTCTTTTCCTTCTATACTATTTAACTAGGTGATCTTATCAGCTCCCATGGTTTCAATTATCATCACTCTGCAAAATGACTCGCAGATCTTATTGTCCAGCCCTAAGCTCTCTGCTGACTTCCAGTCTCTCATCTCTAACTGACTGACATCTTGAATAGAATGTCCCATAAACATCTTAAACTGAACATGTCCAAATCTGAACTAATTTTCTTTCCCCTCAAAACCCTCCCCTCTTCCTAACTTCTCTATTGATGTTGAGGGTACCATCATCCTCCCATTCATCCATGCTTGAAATATAGGGATCATCCTCACTCTCTCTGATCTCCTGTTCGATTGGTTTCCAAGTTCTGTCATTTCTGTCTTCATAGGCTCTCCTATATGCCCTCCTGTCTCCTCAGAAACTGCCACCATCTTTTCTGTGTCTTTATTAGCTGTGGTGGTGGAAGAGCGAGGGGTTGGGGCACCAACAGAAGCAGTCACCAGTTTGCATTCCTAGGAGGATGGTTGTGGGACTGGACAAGAAGCAGGGATGGTTGTTTGGAGGGCACTGGCATTCTTTGGGCTCCTGGGCTTATCTTCATGTCAATGGCAGTTAATCAGTGGTTGGCAATGGTGGTGGTGAAGATGTGTCTTCTTTTGCACAGTGATTGCTCCTATTGTTGATGTTATGTGGCCTGAACTGGAAGCAGGGCTGGTGATTAGGGAGTAGTATTTTTTTCAATTCATTAGAATTGGTAGGTAGAGGTCATGGTTTGACCTACTTGGCACATGCTACCTCCTGTCTCTTCCTGTAAGGTTGCAATAGGTAATGGCTACTATTGATCAAGAATATATAGCTGTGGTAGTTTACTAGAGAACCTTGCTTATGGTAATATAGTCTTATTATCATTTCTACCTTTACAGTTGGATCGTGGGATTGTGGATTTAGAGCTGGGAGGGACCTCACATCATATAGTTCAGGCACTCCTCAATTTACAGAAGAGGAAACTGAGGCCCAGTGAAATTGACTTGCCCAAGGCTCAGTAGATAGATAGTAACAAAGCTAGGATTTTAAACCAAGTCCTCTGACACAAAATCCAATATAATTTCTACTCAATGAACTAACTTCATGCTACCCTGTAGATTTAGCCTTTATAAGGTGTTAAATCCCTTTCAAAAAATGTCACAATTGACTGTGTTGTCCAAGTTTCATGATCTGGTAGTAGGTATGTCATTTGAAATTTAGATGAAGCTCGACATACTGCTTAATTTGAAGAAGAGTTTAAGTATCATTTTTGTAAAATCTGTGATTGTAACTGAACAAGCTTTATGAAGAAACATACCTAAAATTTGATACTTTTCTCATTAATCCTTAGACATTACTTAACATCAACCCGATTCATAATTAGCCTCAATTAGAATGTTTAGTTGTAACTTACCCTGCCATCTCATCTTGTAGTTTATTCTTTCCAGGGCTTGTATATAGTTTTAGGTTGACTTGGAGTCACTATACCTTTGCACACTTTTTCCTCAGCTACAAGTTATGGGATATTTTAATTTAGGGAATCATTCCTGTAACCACCCTTTTTGAAACTAATCAAAGATGATGTTAGTTTTTTTTTTTCTGAAAGAGTTTCCATTTTTTAAGTTTCTGCTTCCTTTCTTATTTGTAGCAGAAGACAAATAATAATAGCTCACATTTATTTAACTCTTTACAGTTTACACAGTTCTTTCCCTGTAATATCCTGTGAGATAGGTACAGTCTTTACAAATATTATTAGTCTAAATTTATAGATGAGGAAACCAATTCATACTAAAGTGTTGAGTTGCTGGATATTTTAATTCCCAGTTCAGTGATCCTACCACTGTGCAACACTACGTGTTGAAAAGGAACAAGAAAAGAGAAGCCTATAGAGCAGATGCCTAGTTTGAAAACATAGTTCCTCACACTCTCATTGGATAAATTTCCCCCCTAATCAGAAGGAGATTACTTTCCATTTAACTCTGTCTGTCCTAACCAGTGAATATTTCTTATGGGTCTGCTGAGTGTAAGGCGTGTTGGATGCTAGGAATATAAAGATTAGAATTAAGGCAATATCTACCTTCTAGGATGATACTACATTGTGAGGGGCCTGGACGCTGAGAATGTGATAATAACAAAGAAAAGATTCAGACAAAATGTTGTAAAAAAAAAAAATGTCAAGGGATTAGGGAAAGCTTCATGAAGAAAGTGGCACTTGTGCCTTGAAGGAAGAGGATTTCAGGTAGAGAAGGTGGGAAAGGGAAAAAATGTGAATGGTGTTTGACTTGTTCACCTAGACTGAAAAGTTTGCTTTTGTTTAAAAACAAAACAAAAACATTCGAATATGGTTCCTGAATTAATTTAAACTGTCTTGACAATCAAGTTTTCCTTTTTGGGTACAATTTGGACATGCAAAACTTAAACTTACTGTAAAGATCCTACAGTATTGTTTGAAATCAACTTTAAAGAACTTTTAAATTCTTAAAATGCATGATTTTGTCATTGTTGATTTGTTTTAACTGAAAAAAAAATTTAAGTAAGCACCTTTAAGATGTAGACCTTTATCAAAATTTCACTTCTTCATTAGTATCTCACGTGTTTGTATGGTCTTCCCCTCAGAAAATAATCTTGCTAACCAGAGGTGCCAAACACTCCCAAGTGTGGTCCCCAACCAAATTACGGTGTAATGCGGAAATATTTAACAAAATAAATAAAATACAATAAAGCATAGATCACATTACATTTTAAAACTAAGTTCATATGTGGCCTACAGGGATCTTTATGTTTGGATTAGTGGCCTCCATTTCTGTTTGAGTTTGACATCACTGGTCTAAACCATTCCAAACATAAGGAAACAAATTAAATGAATGAAATAAAAATGATAAGTTGTTGTTCAAATGTTTTCAGCCATGACCAACTCTTTGTAACCCCATTTGCAATTTTCTTGACAAAAATACTGGAGTGGTTTGCCATATCCTTCTCCAGCTCATTTTACAGATGAGAAAACTGAGGCAAACAGAATTAAGTGACTTGTTCAGGGTCACACAGCTAGTAAGTGTCTGAGGCCAGATTTGAACTCAGGAACATGAGTCTTCTTGTGTCCAGTCCCAGCACTCTATCCACTCTACAACCTAGCTTCCCCATAATTGTAGTTGTTATATATAAACTTGATTTTATCATCTTTAATTGAGCAATTATAATGTGCTTTATTATAGTAACAAATCTGTTGAGCTCAGACCTAGACTACTTCTTGAGTAAGCATTTAAAATTTTAGCTCAGTACTACTTGAACTATAAGATAGACTAATATTGTTCTTTTCATATTTTTAAATACACCACAATTTTTTAAAAGTCTATCCTTATTTTTTTCTTTTGTCTGTATAAATGTGAAGTACTAAATTCACATGCTTTTAAAATTAAGAATAAACAAAAGCAATTAGATTCAAGAAATATACGGTGGAATAATGAAAATAATATTGAATGTGGGATAAAATTACCTAGGCTGAGGCTTTCTCACTTGTATCTGTGTAACTGTGGACAGGTAATTACCCTGGGACTCATTATAGTCACTGTAAAATGAGGGCATTAGACTAGATTATATCTAAGGTTCCCTTTATCTCTGAATTTATGATATTTTATGCTTTCATTTTAAGGCTAACTAAAAGATAAAGAAAAATAACAAAGAGAGAAAGTAAGTTAGGTTCATAGGGTTTAAAGCTGGAAGAGACAAATTTTTACTGTTAAGGAAATAAATACAAGTCCAGTGCGTAGCACCTCTGGGATTCAAACCAGGGTTTCTTTGATTCCAAATCTAACCCTCTTACTATTATTGTAAGGAAGAAAAGACATGAAGAGAAGAGAACATGAAAGCATGAGGGAGAAAGAGTGAGGAAAGAAAGGAAAAAAATCATATAAGAAAACCTCAGGATCCCAAAAGAAATAGACAAAGGGAAAGAGGCAACATTTCTTGCCCATTCATTTAAAATAGTACTTTTCAAACTTTACTCTATCTCCACAACAGTCCCTAACTTCTCTGACATTCAGGGCTACTACCCTTTTTCTAGTAATCATTGATCAGTGACAATGCTATTAATATCATTTGGTTAAACAAGGACTCATCAACTACAATCCTTCCAGTAAAATGGGACCCTGTCAGATACTACCATCTACCCTTTTACTCCCTTTGGCCCACTGGAACTTAACATCTGCTGTTCTCCTATTGTCTTTGAATCTTTGGTCTTTGCAAAATAACTGATGTTGTACCTAAAGACCACCAGGCCTTAGCATTCTTTTGTTTCTATTTAAATTTTTTTTCAACTAACATTAAATATATATATGTGTGTGTGTGTGTGTGTGTGTGTGTGCATATATATATATATATATATATATATATATATATATACACACACACATATATATTTCTCCCTCCTATCACTTCCCCTTCACTTCCCATTGAACAAATTAAAAAATAGACTTGATGGGGAGGGAGAAGCATTTATATAGCACCTACTGTGTAACACTGTTTTAAGCACTTTATAAATATCTCATTTTATGCTAACAGCAACCCTGTAAGGTAGTTACTGTTATTATCTCAATTTTACATTTGAGGAAACTAAGGCAGACCGAGGTTAAATGAATTGCCCAGGGTCAACAGTAAGCATCAGAAGCCATATTTGAACTCAGGTTTTCCTGACTCCAGACCCAGTATTCTATCCACTGCGCTACCCAAAAAAAAAAAATCCCTCAAGTTATGTCATTGTAGTCTGGCAAAACTAATTCCCCCATTAACCATGTTGGAAAATGTCTGTCTCTTTGTGTATTTAAAGTCCATCAAAATCTCTCTGAGGAAGATAGTATCTGAGTGTATCATTTTTATTCTTTTGGACTTGTGGTTAATCACTGCACTGATAAGAGTTTTAAAGTCTTTCAAAGTTGATTTTCTCTGTAATGTAATCAATGTAATAAATTGTTCTAATTCTGCTCACTTCATTCTGCGTCAGTTCATAAAAGTCTTCCGAGTTTGCTCTAAAATTGTTCATTTTATCATTGTCATGATGATCTTCTGTTACATTGTATACCACAATTTGTATTCCCCAGTAGGATACCCCTTTACTTTCCAATTTTAGTTACCAGAAAAAGAACTACTATAACTATATTTGTGTATGTGCTCTTTTTTAAAATTTCTTTGAGGCTTGGCCTGGTATTGGTATAACTGTGTTAAAGGGTATACACAGTTTGATTATGTTCAGGGTATGGAGTTCCAAATTGCTTTCCAGAATGGCAGGACCAATTCCTAGTTTTCACAGTAGTGCACAGTGTGCCAGATCATTCCACATTTGTCATCTTTTCTTTTGTCATTTCTGCTAGTTTGATAGGTGTGAAGTAGAACCAGAAAGTTACTTTAATTTGTATTTCTCTAATTTTGAGTGATTTAGAGCATTTCTTGAATTAATAATTTGGAATGTTTTCATGATTGCTGATAGCTTGGGTTTCTTCCCTGGAGAACTACCTTTTTCATAAAAAAAAGAATACTCTTAGTCTTACAGATATTTTTATTTAGTCTTATAAATTTGAATCTATTCTTTATATGTCTTGGAAATGAGACTGTTATCAGAGAAACTTGTTACAAAGATTTTTTCCTACTCCCCTTTCAATTTTTGCTGCATTAGATTTGTGCAAACTTGCTTAATTTTATATAATCAAAAGTATCCACTTTATTTTGTGTGATTCTCTCTGTTTATTCATGATCTATTTCCACATCCATAAATCTGACAAGTAATTTCTTTCTTGGTCTTCTAATTTGTTTATGATATGACTTTATATCTCAGTCATCTATCATTGGAGCTTATAGTGGTAGATGACATGAGGCATTAGGATAAATCTGACTTCTGCCAAACCGATGTCCAGCTTTCCTAGGAGTTGTCAAATAGTGAGTCCTTCCCCGAGCAACTAGGGTCAAATACTATGCTGCTGTGGTTTTTTTTTTTACTTCTGTATGTTGTGTACCTAATCTATTTCATTGAATGAACTCTATTTTTTAACCAGTACCAAAGCATTTAATGATTACTGCTTAAACCTCTTTCCTTCCCACTTTTTTTTCATTATTACCTTTGCAGTTCTTGACCTTTGTTTTTCTATGTGACTTTCATTATTATTTTTCTAGCTCTATAAAATATTCTTTTCGAAGTTCAGTACAGCACTGCATGAGGGTTTTCTATACACCCTGTATTACTTTTCTCGTTTCATCCTCTGTCCCTAGCATAGTGCTTGGCACATAATAAATGAATGATAAATGCTCATTCATTCATTCATTCTTTCTTACTGTCACAATTGTTCACCAGGAATTTATTAACTGTGGTCTGTTTATTGCCTCTAAAAGTGTATTTCAGTCATTTGGGACTATGTCTTTAACATTGAACATTGAAATTATTTTTAAGAGATGTATAAAATCATGTCCATATATCTTCGTCTTAGAGGAGTAAGGACAGTCAGCATGAGGCTTTTCCATATGCCCTGTATTACTTTTCTCTTTTCATCCTCAGCCCCTAACACAGTGTCTGGCATATAGTAATTAATTAATAAATGCTCATTCATTCATTCTTCCTTGCTGTCAAAATTGTTCACTAGGAATTTACAAAGTGTTATCTGCTTATTGCACCTAAGAGTATGTATCAGCCTATTTGGGCCTTTGTCTTTAATATTGTAATTATTTTTAAGAGATGTATAAAATTGTATCCATATATCTTCATCTTACAGGGGTAAGGACAATCAACAAATATTTGATTTTGTATACTTTCTAAAGGGAATGATGATTCTAAGCTGAAAGCTGAATCTAGTATGTGAGCCTAAAGTGTTCTCTCCCTCATACTATGGAACTTACAAAGCAATTTTAATTTGAACTTTTTCCAAGTGAATTAATTATTAGAAGTACCAAGAGAAAGCTCTTAAAATTTGCTTTCACCTTTAAAATGTGGTCCTGCAGCATTTACTCTAAGGTCAGCTTTTTATTGAGATTCCAGTATGATTGATAGTTTTCCCTTTTTAAAATTCCATTTGAGTTGTTAGACCAAATAGACTTTTTATCCAGATGCATTTATGACTAATTTTATGGTATTTAATACTTTGAATACTCTGTTTTGTTTAGGATGGCTTCGTCGTTAGAATATTTGCAACAAGCACTGAACCTGTACTTCAGCAAGAATTGCAGCTCAAACTTGCCAGAAAATGTTTACATGCCTGTGGCATCTCCTTATTTGATCTGGAGAAAGACTTGCACATTATAAGTAAGATTGTACAATGAAGATCACTCTGCCAGCTACTTTGATTCTTAATACTACCTTCTCTTTTAAAACATTTTAAAATATTCACAACCCTGCAGTTTGATATTTTGGGGATAATTCTGTAGCCAGAAATGAAATCTAGGATTTACATATGCCTAAGAGTATGGCATGTAAGGGTTTTCATATATAAAATCTGTGTGAGTTCTATAGTCAAAGACACTAAAATTTGGAAGTGGCCTAGATGGCAATTAGCCTTAGTTATGTCAGAACAAAAATACCATCTATATTTTATCCCATAAGAATTAATAATATATTTGTAATAGCTAACTTTATTTGTCTCTTACTATGTGCCAGGCACTGTGCTAAGCACTTTACAATTATTATCTGATTTGATCTTCACAATAAGCCTGGGAGGTAGGGGCTGTTATCCCCATTTTACAGATGAGGAAACTGAGGCAAACAGTGGTTAAGTTACTTGCCCAGGGTCACATAGCTAGTAAGTGTCTGAAGCTGGATTTGAACTCAGGTCTTCCTGATTCCAAGTCCAGTACTCTTACCTACTGTGCCACGTTGTTGCTCCTTATTTATGATATGACTTTTTATATATGTTCTGCTATCCTTTGATATGTTTCTCTATCCTCTATCCTTATCTCTAGTTAGCAGACCTCAATATTTCCCAAGGCATCCCATTGCACTTTTGAATCGGTCAAATTGTTAGGACGTTTTTCCTGACATCAAGTCTTAAAATATTCTTCTTTTGCACATTCAACACATTGCTCCTAATTCTTCCCTATGGAACCAAACTGAACAAGTTTCATTTTTTTTTCTTCATGTGACAATCCTTCATATACTTGATAACAGCTTTTATATTTCCCTAAATCTTCTCTCTCTTCCAAGTGAAACATCCTAAGTTTCTTCAGACATTACTTGTATGGCATGAACCTTTCACCATCCTACTTGCCCCTCTTCTGAATGTTTTCCAGGCTATCAATGTTCTTCCTAAAATGTGGCACCCAGAACTGAATACATTCCTCCAGACGTGGTCTGAATAGGACATGGTATAGGAGGACTAGCATTTTCCAAACTTTGGGGACTAAGCCTCTGTCCTAAGATTACATTGGATACGTTGACTTGCCAGATCATATTTTGGATATGTATATGTATAGAGTTTCCATGTCACTGCCCATGTGTTCATCTGTACAGATTTTTTTTCAGACTAATGGTTGCCTGACCATTCCCCATACGCACATCTTATACTTGCAAAGTTGATTTTTTGTTTTACAGAATTGGAAGAATTTGCATTTATCTCTATTAAATTTCATCTTATTATAGTCAACCCAGTGTTTTAGCTTGCAAAATATTTTCAGATCCTGATATTATAATTCAGCATTTTAGCTAAAATCAGCTATTAGCTATAGTTTTATGTAATCCCACAAATTTGATAAGTATTTCATTCGTATCTATCCAAGACATTGATAATAAAATTAAATATCATTATTAAATTCATAGATCCTTGGGGACACTCCTCTATGCTTTCTTCCAAATTGTCATAGAACTATAAATAACTATTAATTGTGTTTTGCCGCATAGCCAATTTATAGTCCATTTAACTGTAATACTTTTTAGCCAGCATCTCAGCTTCTTGTCCACAAGAATGACATAGGAGATTTTTTTTCTTAATTTTTTTTGCTAAAATCTAGGTAAACTATATCTAACGCATTCCTCTCATCTCCCAGTCTAGTAACATTTCAGAAAGAAAAGGAAATGTAATTCGTCCTGGCACAGTCTATTCTCAATCAGTCTTTCAACTAGCACTTATAAAAATTTCTTTTTCAGTCATGGCTCTTCATGACCCCATTTGAGGTTTTCTCAGCAAAGACACTGGAGTGGTTTGCCATTTCCTTCCTCAGCTCATTTTTACAGATAAGGAAGCTGAGGCAAACAGAGTTAAGTGACTTGCCCAGGATCACACAGTAAAGGTCTGAGGCCAGATTTGAAATCAGGTCTTCCTGATTCCAGGCCTGGTTTCTATCCTCCATGCCATTTAGCTACTCAGCTGTATGTTCAAGAACCATGCAAGGTATTGGCAATACAAAGACAAAAATGAAAGTTCCTGCCCATAATGATGCCATACTAGCACTTGGTCATCATCAGTTCCCTTTCTAAATGTTCGCTAACTCTCCCTTTAACAATATATTCTAGAAATTTGTTTAGGAATTGAAGTCAAGCTTACTGACTTTATTATGCACAAACCATTCTTTTCCAATATTTGAAAATTGGGTCCATATGTTCCTCTCTCCAGTCCTGTAACAGCAAAAAGGGTTCAACAACCTGTCTGCCATTTCTTTCAGTATGCTGTCTAAGATGGGGACTGATGAGTAGAACTTACCAAAGGCAGCTAAGTAGTCTTACTATTTTCCTACTTATCATGAATCCTAAATCCTAATTATTTTGTTTTTTTGATTCCAAAGACCCTTTGCTTTAGTAGAGAAAATAAGGAAAATAAGAGTTAAACAGGCCTATCTATTCTTCATTTTCATTATCATTGCCTCCATCCAGAGAACAGTCTGTCCTTTCTTTGGGCCTCCTTTTTTTTTCAATGTGACTTTTTTTAACAATCATTTCTATCACCTTTCCTTGCAGCTTTATCTCATTCTGAATTTTGCCTGTCTTGAACTATTTTAGAAGGGTTATGCTGTGCATTTATTCATTATTTTTTTTTAATCTGGCATTGTTTCTATTTTGTTGTACATTGAAAAAATTGATTGGTTAAAATTATTCTTTTTTACCCAACTCCCACTATCGTCATTGAATTTTTTTTTGAGTCTTTAAAATTTTACTCTTGAGAGCTTCCCATTTTTCTTGGTTTTTATTTATTTGTTTGTTTATTTATTTATTTATTTTGATGTCTCTGTTTTTCTGCTTGTCCTTTTGGTAAAAACTGTGATGTTTATAGAACTTAGCCTTTTTCAAATTCTAAGGTACATATCAGGCTGTGCCTGAGTTTCCCTTTTTCTAATGCAAATTCTTACCCTTTAAGAGGGGAGGGAGAAGTGTTTCTACACACAGCAATCAGTTCTTTCTTTTTGATGATAATCCAGCATGGAAGTTCCCCTAATTGCTTCCTCCACCTTTAAAGGGTGTATTTGTCATTAAGGAAAGTCAAGAAATTACATTAATTGCTCTGTTTTTTGCTAGGAAAAGTGTTTTCACAGATGTCTGTTGGATTGAAAGGTATCATCATTATCATAGCTTGCCTCTGTGCCAGGCTGTGATTCCTTTTCCTAAATTCTCAGCTATTTCCTCTAGGTAATTGTTCAGGTCTATGTTCTAATGGCAATCTTGTCTTGATCTTTTTCCAAAATCTTTCCATTGTACTTATTACTTCTGGTTCCTGAATTTCCTCACTTGAGATTCTTTTCTTATCATTAAACACTGCTCAACCCTCAGTCTTGCCTATCCTGTTCCTTTTGAACAGGTGTATACTTCTAGAGCCATATTTATGCACCAAATTTCAATGATGACTAGGAGGTCAAATTTGTCTCTCTCGACTAGTCTATTTCATTTTGTGTGTTACTCATACTTTCAGCATTTACTCAAAGATGTTTGAAGTCATGGGTTTTATTTACATTTTGTCTTGTGTATTTCTGGGCATTCTTTCTACATTGAAATTACTCTCTGTGGCATAGTAGGACTACTGTTTATATTGGGACTGGTACAAAAGACAGTTAATTTAAATTCTATCACAAAAGAAAGGTTACTTAAGCTGGAAGTATAGCAGAATTTACAAAAGAAAATTTATTACTAGAATGAATTATGGAGTGAGACTATAGGGAACACTAAGGATATCCTTAAAGAGAGTTTGATTTGGAGACAAAGGCATAGCAACTAGATAATGTCCAGAAGGATTTCCTTACTTGAATTGATTTTTGAGATTTTCACAGCTGCAGGATTTTCTAACATCATTTTTAAAAAATCTAAAATGAAAGTCTCTTAACATCTACAAGTCAACCAACAATTTAACTTAGTCACAGAATGTATTCTGGGCTCAGTCTCTTAATTTAGTACTTTTGCATTATCAGTAAGGTGAGGTAGTGTGCACTACCTTTTCTTCAGAAAGATTTCTCAAGCAAAATGTGTTCTGTATGCTGGAAATTTGGGTTTGCCTGTCTGTCCTGGCTAACAGGGCCCCGATTTGATGACTTGAGATGCAATATAAACCATACCCTTTTGAATTAATGTTTTTTTGACTTTGATAAAACTTGTAATTGTTGATTTGCTTTGTATATTTTAGTTAGGTGGATTAAAAAACCTACTCTTTATTCATAGGAGAATTTTTCAAATAAATATCCACTTAAAAATTTCTAGAAGTGCTGAAATTTGTGATTAGTTTAAATCATGATTGGTATTACAAAATGGATTTTTCTAAAGTTAAAGCTATTTTTATGTAATTACTTCAGGGATAGGGAACCTGTGGCCTCAAGGCCACATGTGACCCTCTGTTTCCTCAAGTGTGGTCCTTTGACTGAATCTAAACTTCACAGAACAAATCCTCTTAATAAAAGGATTTGTTCTGTAAAACTTGGACTCAGTCAAAAGGCCACACCCAAGGACCTAGAAGGTCACATGTGGCCTCGAGGCTGCAGGTTCCCCATCCCTAAGTCTTAGCTAAAGTACAAATATCATACATGGCATGATGTTTTCTTTCATATCTTTTTTTTTTCCTATTTATGACATACCATAAATATGACCTATTTATTAGAAGCAAAGGAGAACTTACAATCTTAAGTGATTGTATTAATTATTTGTGCATATATTAATTTAAAATTTTTAATTTAAAGGTACAGGATTTGATGAGGAGTCAGCTGTATTGGGTGCAGGACGTGAGTTTGCACTTATGAAAACTGCTAGTGGAAAGGTACATTATTTATTTGGAAATCAACAAAACAGTGACATTTATTTAGCTGTTTTAAGTGATGAATGTATTCTATAACAGCTATTAATTACTGCACAATTTGAAGTAGTATACATATCTTTTCAGTCTTTGCTTTTCAGAATATTTCTTACGTGGTTACTACTCATTAATGTGAAATATGGGTTATAAAGTAATGAATTGGATATTCAATTTTGCTAATGTATTTTTTTTTGTTTTAAAATGAGTGTTCATCACTTTAAAGCCTATTGAAATATTCTGAAATGCAAAAAATAAGAGTTTTGTAGTTGTACTTGTGAAAAAAAATGTGCCTATCACAAATGTGCCTAGATTTGTGAAATGCAATAGAACTTTGTTCCATTGGGCTTGCTATAGACCATGTTCCAAAACAAGATTACTCTTTTGAGTATATGTAACATATACTCATATATAACACACATATATATATATATATATATACACACACACACACACACATATATATAAAACATATGATAATGTGTAGTAGTTGTTATAATGCTATATGGCTGTATTAAAAAATATGATCATATGATGGAGAGAACAGAAGGGCATGAGTTAGGACATCTGAGTTCTAGTTTTAACTTTATTTTTAAAAAATCTTAGTATTAGATAAATTACCTTTCTGTGCATTAATATTTATAAAATAGTGATAATAATAGACCAGTCTACTCCATGTCTTATTCAGGAATATATAGCTATATGTATGTAGGTGTATGGGAAGGGAAGACTAAGAGTAAGTGTTTTCAAATTATAATTCAATCTGTAATTGTTTATGGAGAGGTAGCCATGCTAGAGTGGAAAATTATTGTTTTAGTGAAAAGAACAGTGAAGACTTGGATGTTCTGAGTTCTGGCTTTGCTGCTTGGAAAGTAATAGTAGATAGAATAGAAGGAAGTAATATCTCGGCATCTGTTTGTTCATCTGCAAAATGAGGATTATGATCATGCTGCCTCCTTCACAGGGTTTAAAAGGAAAGCTCCTTGCAAATTGTAATTTCCACATAAATGTAAACCTTAAAAAAATCACTAAAGCTTATTTTTAATAGTTCACACCACAATGGAAATAATTCTACAGATCATCATTGAAGAAATATTTGCTTCTACATGTATGTTCATTTTTTAAATGTGCTAAATATTTACTGCACGCAAAGAAATATGGTGGACAAAAGGAAAGAAACATAGGTTAGATAAGATTAGGTTCCTGCCCTCTTGGAGTTTGCCATCTAATAACAAATTAAATCTTTATTATTAAGTCCTTTCAAGAAAGTTATTTTACTAGTCTGAAGATACAGAGATAAAAAAAAAATCAGTTCAATTCAGTTCAATAAGCATGTATTAAGTAGATATCACTGTCTTGGAATCCAAGGATACAAAGTAAAGATTGTCTGTGCTCTTCCTGGAGCTTACATTCCATTGGAGGGGGTTGTATACAGATAAGTAAATATGTACATAGATGAGATGGAGAGAACAATAACAATTTAGGTAGGGGCAATTACTGAGTTTGTAGCATGGGAATGTGGCTTGGAGAAAGACATAGATTCAGAGTCATGAATGGCAGGTGGATTCTAGTTATAAAGGATGAGCTTTACAAGGATGTGGAGATGTAAGATGGAATGCTGATATCTGGAAACATCTTAGTAGGCCAGTTTGACTGGAACATAGAGTTCATGAAAGAAAGTATTTAAAATAAGTATAAGGGGTATATGGGAGCCACATTGTGGAGGGCTTTAAGTATCACACTCAGGAGCTCACAGTTTATGTAAGCAATATCAGGAAGCACCTGAAGATATTTTGCAGAGGAATGATGTTATCAGTCCTATGCATTAAAATTATTTTAGCAGCTCTGTTTGGAGAGGAAAATGACTCGAAATAGGAATAGGGACAAAACCTGTAATTTCAGTGATAAATTGAACTCCTATATGAGGACACTTCATCAATGCAGGTCAGCATCTTTCCCTGTACATCAGAGTCTTAAGAGAGTTTCCTAGAGCGTTGTGCCTAGGGTCAGAGAAATAGGACTGGAACCCAGGTATTTTTCCTGACTCCAAGGCCTATCTCTATTTAATATATCATACTACAACTGTTTCAACATAGGCAAACCAATTATTAGGAGACTTTTTTAGTACCTGTAAAAAGTGATAGCCTGAACTAGGATAATGGTCATATGAAAGGATATATATAAGAGATGTTGAAAAGGTAGAAATAACAAAACTTGACAGTGGATTGCCTATAGTCAAAAGGAATGCAGGGGGGAGGAGAAATCAAAAGTGACTCTTAAGATGAAAATTTGGGTGACTGAGAAGTTGGATTATGGTGTCCTCATCAGAAATTGATAAATTTAGAGACCAGACAGGTTTAGGGTAGAAGATAAAGAGCTCCATTTTGGTTAGGTTGAGTTTCAGATGTTGTTGGGACAAGCATGTGGAGATGACAGAATCATAGATTTTGAGTTGGGAAGGACTTTCTAGTTAAACCCCCTTATTTTACAGATGACAGAACTAAGGCCTAGATTAGAAAAGTAACTTGCTCAAGGTCCTGTAGGTAATAAAAGTCAGGGTTGCTATTTGAACTCAGTTTCTCTGTGTCCAAACATAGTTTGTTTCAGAAGTCTTAGTGTAGTTTAAGCTATTAAGGCTTAAACTACAACACACTATTTCTTTTGCATATTTCTGTAGCATTTTCAAGTATACAAAGTGCTTCTCTCACCATAACTCTGAGATAGTGAGTGAAAATATTATTTCCATTTTACAAGTGAACTTGAAAGTCAGAATGTATATGTCCAACATCACCTAATTAGGAGATACCTAGCAGCCATTCTGTGATAAAAGATTGGTTTCAAGGAGAAAGGAAGTTAGGCTAGATAAGATTTGAGACTTATATAGATGTATACAGATATAGATAGCAATCACATAGAGATTATAACTGAGCTTGTGGAGTAGATGAGATCACCAAGAGGGTATAGAGATAGAAAGGGACTTAGGACAGAACCTAGTTGTTAAGACCTAGGAGAAATAATAAGATAATTACACTACAAATTATAATATAAATTAAAATATTATTCAGTGCCTAAAAGTGGTCACATAGACTGGAATTAGAGATTTGAGGAGGAGACCTTACTTTCAGCTGGGGAGACCAGAATAGGTAGAAGAATTTTACCTAACCCTTAAAGGAAAAGAATGAAAGATTTTGTCAAGTAGATACTTCTTTGGAGGAGAAGTAGTTCCAGTAGGAAAAAACATGAGAACATAGTATGAGTTGTCTGGAACATGAAGTGCACCACAAATAGTGTGAAATGAGCCTAGAATGGAAGGTTGGACTAGTATTGAACTTTGAATACTACATTAAGGATTGTGTATTTTTGTTCAGTAAATAGTCAGTGAAAGTTTTTAAATAATAAAAAAAAATGTTATCAGGTCTGCTTATTAGGAAAATTATTTTTAGCAGTAGGTAAAGGATAGTTTGGAAAGAAGAGAGAATAGAATCAGTGAAGCTACTCTATATTGACAGTAATGAGAACCCAGACTAGTCTGATGGTCTAGAAGGGAAGGACGTTAGGTGGAACAATACTGAAAGAACTTGCCAGCTGATAGGCTGTGGGGAGGCAAAGGAATGGAAGAGTCAAAAATTGCTCCAGAGTTTGAGGCTGGGTGGCTGGGTAAATGGAGGTACCACCAAAAACAATGGCTAAGTTAGTTCAGAGGTGTAAGTTTAGGGGTGATAAAAGAGTGGGTTTACTTTTGGACGTATTGAATTTAAAGTGTGAACAGGATATCCTGATACAGAGTTCTAGTAGGTAGTTGGGAATACAGAACTGGAGCTCAGAAAAGAGTTCAGGGATGGAATGAAAGATTTGAAAGAAAGATATCTGCATAGAAATGATCTTTGAAGCCACGGAGATATAAAACCTGAAAAAACTTGGAGATGGTACACACACACTTATGGAGTGGGAAGGGAAAGCAGAACCAAAGAAGACATGATTCAAAATGGTCAGAGACCTTTTGTAGTTTATGGGAAAGTCCTTAGATAATAATAGCTAGCATTTTCATATCACATTAAGGTTTGCAAAGAACTTTATAAATATTATCTCATATCCTCACAACAACCCTGGGAGATAGGTGCTATTATTTTTCCCATTTTACAGATGGGCAAACTGATGTACAGAGACTTTTAAGTGAATTGCCCAAGTTCACACAATAGTAAGTGTCTGAGGCCAAATTTGAATTCAGGATTTTCTGATTCCAAGTCCCCCATTCTATCCACTGAACCAGCTGGCTGCCTGAGAGTCATATTAGGACTTCTTTAAAGCCATAATGTGTGCTTCTATCCCGTGGAGTTTAGTTCTTTAAGAACCATAAGGACTTATGGTTTCTTTTGCTCATTCTCTTGTTTTATAGGGTCTGCATTTTAGATATATATAGTTTGGAAAATGAGAATGAATAATATAATAAAGGCAATTTGAAAATCAGGGCTTTTCAGATTTTTATACAGGTTTCACTGTTAAGATTTTCTATGTATTTTTGGAAATAAAAAGTGTGGCCTTAATAAAATATAGATAATGTTTATTCCTTTGAATACACACATACACACACGTACATATTCCTTTTTAATATACTTCATGACAATCTAACAAAAATAATACTTTTGATTACTTTTACTGTGTATAGTTTTATTTATGAGGTTAGTGGGGTTTTTTGACTATTTTTCCTTTCTTAAAATAAAAGAGCATAAAATCTGGTTGATTGACTTGGAACCTAATTTATGATTATTATGTAGCTTTTGTTTTATGTCAAATCCCAAGAAGTATTCCAAAATATTGTAATCCCTTTCTCTCAAGGTATATTACACAGGCAAGTACCAGAGCCTAGGAATCAAACAAGGTGGGCCTTCAGCAGGAAAATGGGTTGAGCTGCCGATTACTAAATCTCCAAAGATAGTTCAGTTTTCAGTCGGTCATGATGGTTCCCATGCTCTATTAGTTGCAGAGGATGGAAGCATATTCTTCACAGGATCTGCCAGTAAAGGAGAAGATGGAGAGTCAAGTAAGTCCCCTTGGTTAACTGTGGAAGTAATATGAAATTAATTTTATCAGAGAATATATTAATTCCATGAATAGTTATTAACATAACAAGTTTATTGTCCCATTAGAATTGCATTTACTTTACCTGTTCTTTTTATTGATTTGTAAAATGTTGTAAAATAGAAAAATTCATAATCACTATAATGCCTAAAATATCAGATATTTTAGCAGGAAGGTTTGCTTTTTAAATATGATATTATTAAAGATAAAATATATAAATGTTCGAAAGAAAAACATTTTAAATTATTAGACATATTTTTATTTTTAATTGAAATTATTTTTCATTTTTAATAAAAATATTCTTAAACCTAGTGGATATAATTTGTATCTTATTATTTATTTGTTTGATAAGCTTATGGTATAAAAGCTCATATTTTTGCCTAGCTGTAAAAAAGTATGTATAACTTTTATGTTCATCAAAGAATTGTAATTGATGACGACATTCTAAAATGATAGTTTGTCCTAGGCTTCTTTAGCTAGGAGACCTCCGAAGTCCTGCCTCTGTCATGAACTGACTCTGTGACCCTGGGCAAGTGCCTTAACCCATCAATGCCTTAGGAAACTCTCTAAGACTAAGTTATACAGCAGGTACTGACATGTGTTGGTAGAGGGAGTTTCCTTACTGGGGAGCTCTTTGTGCTCATGAAATCACAGGCCTTTTCCTGTCTCTGTCCTGTCCATTCTGAAATATTTCTGAGGATTCAGTGTGCACTGAGCTCAGAGTTAGAGGACCTGGATTCAGATTACATTTCTTGCATTATACTACTTGGGTGACCATTGGCAAATCTCTTCATGTCCCTGGACCCATTTTTTCCTCTGTAAAATGATGGACTAGATACCTGGTAATGTCCCCATCCAGCTGTCAGTCAATAGTCCTGTGTACTTGGGGGCCAGTGAGGTGGTACTATAAATGAAGCACTGGGCCTCACTTACTAGCTACATGACCCTGTTCAAGTTTCTTAACCTCTCTGTCTCAGTTCCTTCATCTTAAAATGGAGAGGACAATAACACCTACCTTGCAGGGTTGTGAAAATCAAATGAGATAATATTTGTAAAGCACTTAACACAGTGGCTGGCATATAGTAGGCACTATATAAATGCTTTTTTTCCTTTCTTCTTTCCCCTTCCCTGTATTAGACTTAGCTTTTATTGTAAGTGTAAAAATAAAGTGTGTTTTAATTAATGATTTTAATAAAGTGTACTTGGTTTCATTTGCAAGATAGATTCTTTTTGCACATTAACTTTAAATTACTTTATTTGCCTATTTTTTTTAAGCTAAAAGCAGACGGCAATCCAAACCATACAAGCCTAAAAAAATAATTAAAATGGAAGGAAAAATTGTGGTATATACAGCATGCAATAATGGAAGTAGTTCTGTCATATCTAAAGATGGAGAGCTCTACATGTTTGGGAAAGATGCCATTTATTCTGACAGTTCAAGTAAGTTAACATTTAAAAGTTACATAACACAAATGCGAGGACATACTATTAGAAAATGTGGGGAAATGCCTATACAGAGGCCACTAAGTGGTGCAGTGATTAGAATGCAGGACTTGGAATTCAGAAGATCTGAGTTCACATCCTGCCTCAAACAGTTACTATCTGTGTGACCCTTGGGTAAATCACTTAACCTGTATGCCTTCAGTTTTATTACCTGCAAAATGGGGATAATAATTGTACTTCCCTCCCAGAGTTGTGGTGAGAATCAAATGCAGTAATATTTGTAAAGCACTTTGAAATATCTTAAAGCTCTTTGTAAATGCTAGGTGTTATCATTTGTGAGCCATTTTATTGTACACTGTGAAAATCATATTATCTGTAGTAAACTAACATGTCATTCCTACTTTAATTTCACTCTTCATTTTGGTCTTTTCAGATATAACTTTTGTTTTATATTTGTAATTCCTTCCTATATACTCTGAGATATTCAAATCCTGCCTCAGATACTTATTAGTATGACCGTGGGCAAGTCATTTAACCTGTCTCAGCCTCAGCACCTTCCTCTCAGGGTTATTGTGAGCATCAAATGAGATAACATATGTAAAGACTTTGCAAACCTTAATGTCGCATATGAATGCCAGCTGTTGTTAGAGAGAAGCATCGCTGATGTCATGGAGGGTTAACCAAAGTTAAATGATGACATGAATATCTAAAAGCTGTAGATAGCAGGAATAGTAAATAAATAGAATATTTGATCATTTTCATTATGTTGGACTTCATAGCTATACTTTATTTATAGTTTGTTGATACACATTGAAAAACATTGCCATATATGGGGGATTTTATTACATATAAAAGATAGTGTTATCTCTACGAAGAACACATACAAATGGTCATTTCAAAATGAGTAGTCACAATTAAGGAATAGAGATTTACTTTCAAAGTACTTAAATATGGGATAGTTCAATGAGGATTGCTAAATAAAGACATCCGTCTGCATGGAATTTTTATGACACTAGAATAATAAAAAGATCTATAAGTTTACACTTTAAAAAAGATTTTTCAGGTTTTAAAGAAAAGCAGTGACATAATTATTATCAAATAGGTTTAAAACTGTGAGCAAGACTTCATTGGCTATTTTAAAAAAATGATAGCTAACATTTATGTTGTACTGTAAGATTTACAAGGCATATCACATAAATTTTTTAATTATGTAATATTTTGGGGTGAAAACCTGTGAAAGGCACCACAGATAGTATTTTCTTTATTTTACAGATGAAGAAACTGAGACCCAGAAAGTATAAGGGAGGTGATCATGTTCACAAAGATAGCATGTGCTGAAAGCTGACTTTGAATTCAGGTCTTTCCTCACTCAGTCCTAGTTCAGTTCTTCTAACCCTGTAAATCCAGCTGTAATGCAAAATATAGTCAGTGATGGGTCTCAGTGCTAGAAATTCAGTGTGTACATTGTGTAATAAGTGCTTGGTAATTATTTAATGAATCAAATCGACTTGACCTGGTAGTCTGAGGATAGTCTAATTTTTTTAAATAGTATTGCTGCTTTTAACAATCAGGGTCCATGAAAAATCACTTCATTGGCTTTTCATTAAAAGAAGTGCCCTTCTCATAATAAATTTTGATGAGGTTTTATTTAATTTTGCAGTGACAAGTCAAAGTCCACAAAATACGTAAACCCTGGGTCCTTTGTCCCACCAGAGCATTCTATGGATCAAAAACATTTTACAATTGCTCTGCCAGTACTGGAGTATTGAATAATGTTTGTCAATTAAGTAGTCTCATAGTCTGTATAGAAGCCAAAAGACGTATTCCTGTCCCATTACTTGTTTCTTACAAATTCTGTTTTCCCAATAGGTTTGGTAACTGATTTGAAGGGCCATTTTGTAACTCAGGTAGCCATGGGAAAGGCTCATACTTGTGTCTTAATGAAGAATGGGGAAGTTTGGACATTTGGTGTAAATAACAAAGGACAGTGTGGACGAGACACAGGCTCCATGAACCAAGGAGGGAAAGGTAAGTATTTAATGTACACATACTATAAATTTTTCGTTCCTTAAAAATAAATGAGGCCAGGGGCAGCTAGGTGACACAGTGGATAGAGCACCGGCCCTAGATTCAGGAGGACCCGAGTTCAGATCCGACCTCAGACACATAACACTTACTGGCTGTGTGACCATGGGCAAGTCACTTAACCCCATTGCCTAACCAATAAATAAATAAATAAAGATTAAATAATATTTTTAAAAATATATATGAGGCCATAAAATAGAACCTTTAACATAACACAATGTTTTTTAAAATATTTTTCCCTAAATTTGAAAAGTTACTATACTAGTTTATTTTTTTTTTTGGCATATACTCTCTGGCTTGTTTATTTGATCAATTTCCATGTTAAATTATCATCTCTATACAAATTACTTTGTCTGTCTATCCAGTTTTGTCTTTCCTGAGTTGTAGTTCCACATCACCGGCTGCCTTTTGGACATTTCAAACTTAATGACCCATAGACATCACAAAATCAACATGTCCAAAGTAGAATTTATGTTTCCCCCAAAACTTATTCCTCTTACAGACCTCCCTATTACTGGCTAGTGATGCTAGCTATGTTGCTGTTCCTTGAGCAAGATATTCTTACTCCTTACAGCACATTTTTGTTGGCTGTCTCCCATGCCTGGAATTCTCTCCCTCCTCATCTGCTTCCTACCTTCTCTAGCTTCCTTGAAGTCTCAGCCCAAATCCCACCTGCAGGTGCCTTAATGTTAGGGCCTTCCCTCAGAGATTGTCTCCAATTTAGTGTGTCTGTATTGTATACATATTGCTTGTATATTGTTGTTTGCATGTTGTCTCCCCCATTAGACTGTGAGCTCCTTGAGAACAGTAACTGATTTTTTTTTTTGCCTTTCTTTTTATCCCTCATACTTATAACAGTATCTGGTACGTAATAGGCTTAATAGTAGACATGTTGACTTGACTTTGGTAGTAATAATTTATTAACAGCATGCAATTGTTAGCATTGAATTACTTTTTAAAACAAGTGGACTTATTTTTATATCTGTATTATTAACTTTAAAATTACAGTAACACCTGTTGGAAAATGAGCTGTGTAACATAAATGAATTTTAAAAGCACTAAAACTTAAGAACTTAACCAAAATGTAACCATTTTAATGAAATCTTTCTCATGTATACATATATACATACAAAAATACATGCATATATATTTATATGTATATCTGCTGAATATAACAGAGTATGCTGAATATTATTTTTCATTTTCTTGAACAGTTAAAATCAACTAAATTTTTTCAGTGTACAGTATTGATCAGTTTTGTGGGTTTTTTTTTTCTTTTTCTTTAAAAATTATCATTTGATATCCTGGATGGCTCTTTGGGGAGGGGAGTTAGGAGGGCAAAAATTGGAAGAAATTATGTTGTGAAAAAGTAAGATAAATATTATTTTTAAAAAATCATTTAAAAAATCATCAGCTTAATGCCATTGGGCAATTCACTTAACCCTCTCTCCTGGGACCCACTTTATTCATGTGTAAAAATAAAGAGGTTGGACTAATTGAGTATAAGATTCCACTGAGCTATAAAACTATGTATTATAATTACTAATATGAACACGAGGAGTTATATTCTGTAGTAATAATGCTAACACTGATGTCTCAGGGATCATTGATTGTACCTTCACTAAATATCCTCAGGGTGCTATGTTTTTTTGAAGTATTGTGATTTCTTTATTGTTAGGCTTTCTACTATCATTTTTGATATCGTCACTGTGCCTGTGTCTAGCAACACCCTCAGCTATTTTTAAGTTCCTGTCACTGGTCATAACCTTCTGTCTTGTTATTTCTCTGCCTCATTCCTCCTAAATTTTTTCTTTCTCAGTGTGACCTGTAGTCTCTTCATCCTTATTCTAGCCTCTCTACACAACTTAGATCAGTCTATCTACTCTGTTTTCAGTCCCTTGCCCTCTTATTTGGTTGCAGGGTCATACCTTGCAAAACTCTATTCCTGGGTTACTAGCACTGTCTGCCTCCTTTACTCCTATTTGTGGTACTTAACACTGTTGGAGAAAACATACCATTGTGCTGATTGGGTCCACTACAAATTTATGTTACGTATTCCCAACTGTCCCCTCACTTCTTTCTATATGCCATTCCTTTGACTCTGCCCCCAAGGACTCAGTATTGGGTGCATCTTATATGGTGTTCTAAACCTTTTCTTCTCTCTTAAAATGTCTGGACCGCCCCCCCTTCCTTTCAGCAGATAAGCTCACTTCATATTTTTCTTAGAAAATTGAGGCATCTATCATTTTCCCGTTTTATACCTCAGACACCTTTGACATCATCTCCCCTTCTACCTTCCTTTGCTCCAGTAGCAAAGGAGGTGGTCCTTTTTCTTACCAAGTCCACTCATTGTACGTGTGCCCTTGATCCTTCCTGTCTCTTCCAGGACACTGCCCCTTCAATCTACTCTTCTGTCTTTCTAATCTTCAGTCCCTCTTTGTCTACTGGCTCTTTGCCATCTGCATACAAACATGGTCAGATATTCATACTTAAAAAACCTTCACTCAAATCTGCCATTCTCTCAAGCTATTATCTTTTGTCTTTCTTCCCTTTACTAGCCAAAATCCTAGAAAAAAGTTTTCTACTCTCTAATTCCATTACGTTTTCTCCTATGGACTTATCAACCACTATTCTCCTGAAACTGTACAAGGTTGTCAGTGATTTTTTTCTAATTGCTTAAATCCAATATAATCTTCTCACAGTTTTTGTCCTTCTTGTTCACTCTCTTTTGATACTTTTGACCACTACTCCAACTTGTTACTCTCTTTCTAAGGTTTTCATGATGCTGCCCTCCTTAGAAAGGGCTTTCTCTAAAGTTCTGTCCTGGAATTTCTTCTCTTTCTTTTGTTTTCTCTATTCACTCTGGGTAGTTCATTGGTCTCATGGGTTCATTTGTTATCTCATGTTTCCAGGCACTGTGTTTTCCTTAGAACCCAGCTCTTTTCCTAACATCCCTATTTCTTTCAAAGGCATTACCATTCCTTTAGTCACCCAGTTTTGTATCCCGGAAGCTGTCCTTTATGTGATATTTCTTTGATATTTCTTTGTCTCTTATCTCCCATATATAATCATTTGACAATCTTGTCACTTCTGCCTTCACAATACAAACTCATGCATCTGTCTACTTCTCCACATTCACCTCCTCAGACCATCATCATCTCTCATCTGAACTATTATAATAGCTTCCTAATTAGATTCTCAGCTTCTTGTCTCTTCTTTCTGTAAGTCATCCTCCACAGACATGCCAACGTAAGCCTCCTAAAGCAGAGGTCCAAATATGTCCCTTTCTGGCTTTGAAATATCTATGGCTCCCTTTTGCCTCTGAGATAAAATCTAAACTTCTCAATATGACATTTAAAGCCCTTCACAGTTTGGTTCTAGTTTGCCTTTGTAGTATTCCACAAATAGTTACTTTTCAGATTACTGTTTTGTAGTTTGGAGCTGTTTTTTTGAAAATATGAAGCCCTAAAGAAGCCTTTGCAGAACTGATAAATGTTGAAGAAACTTTATTACAGCAAGTTTACACTGAACCAATGCCATCTGGAGTTACTTAAAGTGTGTGTGTGTGTGTGTCTGTGTGTGTGTGTGTGTCTGTGTGTCTGTGTGTCTGTCTGTGTCTGTGTCTGTGTCCACACGTGTGCAGGGATGGGAGGCCACGTGCTTCTTTCCTGAAAAACTTCAAGGTGTTTCCTACTTCAAAGCTTTTCCTTTTATATGTTGCTTCTTTTCTCCTCCCCCCCATTTTTTAATTAATTAATTTATTTTGATTTATTAACAATCACTTCCATAAGCTTTTGAGTTTTAAATTTTTCTCCCCCTCCTTCCCCAAGACAGTGTGCAATCTGGTATAGGCTATACATATACATTCCTATTAAACATATTTTCACATTAGTGATGTTGTAAGGAAGAATTAGAACCAATAGGAGGAATCACCAGAAAGAGGAAACAAAACACAACTGAAGAAAAAAAAATAGCAAATAGTATGGTTCGATCTGCATTCAAACTCTATAGTTCTTTCTTTGGTTGTGGATAGCATTTTCCATTATGAGGCCTTTGGAGATGTCTTAGAACCTTGTATTGCTGAAAAGGGCTAAGTCTATCAACATTAGTTGATCGCACAACATGGCTGTTACTGTGTACAACATTCTCCTGGTTCTGCTCACTTCACTCAGCATCAGACCATACAAGTCTTTCCAGGTTTTTCTGAAGTCAGCCTGTTCATCATTTCTTACAGCACAATAGTATTCCATTGCATTCATATACCACAACTTGTTCAGCCATTCCCTAATTGATGGGCATCCTCTCAATTTCCAATTCTTTGCCACCACAAAGAGCTGCTATAAATATTTTTGTATGTGTGGGTCCTTTTCCCATTTGTATGATCTCTTTAGGATACAGCCATAGAAGTGGTATTGCTGGATTAAAGGGTATGCACATTTTTATAGCCCTTTGGGCATAGTTCCAAATTGCTCTCCAAAATGGTTGGATCATTTCACAACTCCCCCAACAATGCATTAGTGTTCCAGTTTTCCCATATCTTCTCCAACATTTATCATTTTCCTGTTTTGTCATGTTGGCCAATCTGATAGGTGTGATGTGGTACCTCAGAGTTGTTTTTCTCTAATCAATAATGATTTAGAGCATTTTTTCATATGACTATAGATGGCTTTAATTTCTTCATCTGAGAACTGCCTGTTCATATTCTTTGACCATTCATCAATTGGGGAATGACTTGTAGTCTTATAAATTTGACTTAATTCTCTATGTATTTTAGAAATGAGGCCCTTATCAGAGACACTGGTTGTAAAAATTCTTTCCCAATTTTCTACCTTCCTTCTAATCTTGGTTGCATTGTCTTTGTGCAAAACTTTTCAATTTAAGTAATCAAAGTTATCCATTTTGCATTTCATAATGTTTTCTATCTGCTGTTTGGTCATGAATTCTTCGTTCTCCATAAATCTGATAGGTAAGCTATTCCTTGCTCTCCCTGTTTGTTTACAGTATCAGCCTTTATATCTAAATCATGAACCCATTTTTACTTTATTTTGGTGTATGGTGTGAGATTTGGATATATGCCGAGTTTCTGCCATATTTTTTTCCAGTTTTCCCAGCAGTTTTTGTCGAAGAGTGAGTTCTTATCCCAGAAGCTGGGGTCTTTGGGGCCCCCCCCCTTTTTTTTTAGTAAGTGTACAAGAGTTGTTAGTTGGATTTCAAGTTAATATTTTTTTTTTAACTGTTAGGCATTCTGTATCCTTCTTTTTAGGGCAGCTAGATAGAGTGTTGATCTTAAGAGTCGGGAAGACTCATCTTCCTGAGTTCAAATCTGTCCTCAGTCACTAGCTGTGTAATCCTGGACAAGTCACTTAACCCTGTTTGCCTCAGTTTCCTCATCTATAAAATTAGCTGGAGAAGGAAATGGCAAATGTAGTTTCTTTGCCAAGAAAACCCCAAATGGAATCACAAAGAGTTGGACACACCTGAAACAACTGAACAAAATCCTCTGCCTTTAACTATGCAGTTGAATTAGTATGGTGCCATTACTCATTGTGGAGTATGGCTCAGGAGAGGAATTAGAACCAGAGAGGTCAGTTAGGAAGCTCTTGTACTAGATCAAATGACTGGAAGTCAGAACCTCACCTGGCTGGTGGCTGTGTGAGCAAAGAAAAAGGGCTTGAAGCTAGAGAGAGGGAAGTAGAGTTGATAAGATTTGACAAACCATTGGCTAAAGGGGATAATGAAGAGGGAATACTCAAGTTTGACTCCTAGGCTATGATTTGAGGGATAGCAGTACCCTCAAAATATTGTATATGTGTAAGAATATGTATATATATATATATATATATATATTGTATGTATACATACAATTATACAATCACATATAATCATACATACACATACATTTATACATGGATACTCGTATATGTGAAATAGATATTAATCAAATAGATAGATATGGAATTTTAATTACCTGGTATTACCTTTAAAGCTTGGAAATAAATCATATAGAAAGTCATTGATTGTTGTTCTAAATATAGGTTTTGGAATTGAAAATATGGCAACAGCAATGGATGAAGACTTGGAAGAAGAACTAGATGAAAAAGATGAGAAATCCATGATGTGTCCTCCAGGCATGCATAAATGGAAACTTGAGCAGTGCATGGTTTGTACTGTCTGTGGAGACTGTACAGGTTATGGAGCCAGTTGTGTCAGTAGTGGACGTCCAGACAGAGTCCCTGGAGGGTAAGGGGATAAATTAGTATAAATAACTTACTTTTTATTTCTTTAGCTTTCTATAATTATTAGTAGAACATCAAGAATACATTGTTTAGCACATATTTATTTTAGAAATGATTCCAAATATTTCAGAAAATCATTTTTATTATGCATTTGTTAGAACTAAAATTAAATTAATTTGTTCACTAAGAGTTTAGTGTATTTTTTATTCAAAATAGTTGTGCCCTTAGTTAAGGAGCAGTGCAGATCCAGTATTGTTCCTCCTTTGGCAGCCCCTGATGCCATGGGTGCTGTGTCTCTCAACCCATAGCTGTGGTTGCGTAGAAATTCATGAATACTTTTAGTCTCCTAAGGTATGGAGGGGTTGTGATCTGTATTTTTGGAAGGACTAGCTAAAATAATGAAATCTTGGATCCTGCAATATGAAGAAACAAGAGGAAAGGGAAGGCTCACTGCATGAACTGAAACAACTTGAATGTGAACTATAAGTAAAGAAGGACATGAACCTGGGCAGGCAAAGAGTTGTTGTCCAGTGGAAAGCAAAGCAAACAATGGTCATTTAATGTCATTTGTGATTCCAGCCAAGTCAGGTTTCAGATCTCAACATGGGCAATTATGATCCTGCCTCTGAATGCAATGTCCAGGAGAGCTGTTTTTTTTTTTAACTGGTTCTTGAACATATTTCTTATGAGGAGAGAAACTCCAAAGGGGAATAATGAGGAGAGAAATGTCATAGGATTAGAAAATTTTGCTTTGCAAATTGAATATATTTCACAAGATCTGATGGAATTTGAAATTTAAACAGTAATAATTTAGCTGAGGTAGCTAGGTGGCACAATGCATAAAGTGCCTGGCCTGGAGTCAGGAACACCTGCATTAAAATACAGCCTCAGAGACTTACTAGCTGTGTGACTCAACTCTTCATTTTTTGACACTGGATACTTCCCAGCATAGCAGTCTGTGTACCTGATTTGGCATCATTTCTGTTACTAACATCTTGTTATTTCAAGGAACTAAATTGTTGGCAGGATGTAATCACATAAACCAACACTGGAAATTCTGAATGCCTTCATTTTTAATCAAACAAAATAAAAGCCAAAAATGATGTAGTAATGACCAAAGATGACTGGAGACACTTACTTTGGTCATCTTTAGTGAAAAGTATGGATGAGATAGTTTCCTTATTCTTTTTATTTAGTTTTATTATGTATTCAACCATTTGGTCTGAGAGTATTTGGTAGAATAAGCTTTCAGAGTAATAGTAGGTTAAAAAGAAAAAAATGGAAAGATGAATTTCAATTCTCTATTTCAAAAGCATGCTGAAATTCCATTAATTTTTCTACAGTGATATGTTATAGTTTAACTTAGGTTAAAAATTATATTTTCTGACTTATTGGACATATAAAAATTATAAACAGGTTTTATATACTAGTTTTCAGGGGCAGCTAGATGGCGCAGTGGATAAAGTGCTGGTCCTGGAGTCAGAAAGACTCATTTTCCTGTGTTCAAATATGCCTTCAGACACTTACTAGCGGTGTGACCCTGGGAAAGTCACTTAACCCTGTTTGCCTCAGTTTCTTCATCTGTAAAATGAGCTGGAGAAGAAAATGACAAACCACTCCAGTATCTTTGCCACGAAAATCCCAAGTTGGGTCATGAAGAGTCAGATACCACTGAAGCAACTGAATAATACTAGTATTGCAGTAAACATGTGAAAAGATTCAGTAGAATTGTTTTTGTTTTTTATTGATTAGAATTAAACTTTCAAGGAACTCAATTTTTACTCTCAAATACTATTGTGGAAAAATGAGCTGAATAAAAGATCCTCAGACAAGTTTGTTTTTCAGAGGGAAAAATTCAGTGGCAGAATTTTAGAAAATTCTTATTCAATAATCTTAAGAACTTTGATTTTCTGTGCTCTTTTGCTTCCAAAATCCATAAGTGGGCAGCTGTTCTTATGGAAAAGTTTTCTGTAAATGGAAACCAGATTATATTTTCAGAAGTAGTAACTGTGCTGTTTTAGGCTTTTCCTCCTAGAACAACAAAGGATAAAAAGTCCTTTTTTGAAAGACTGTAGTTGAAAAGCTAAATCATTAGTTCTTCTAGGCCTAGTATACTTGCTTCTTAGGCTTAGTGTAATGCTGTGCTTGTAGCAGGTGCTCAACAAATATTTTTGTTTAAATATAGTATGTTCATTTTTTAACTTTTCTCACTAGAGCTGTGGACTATTTTAGTGTACAATTATCCAGTTTGGAAAATAATTCCTTATCTTCTTTTAATTTACTACACTATCATTAGCCTGGAGTTTCTGTCTGGAGCTCTTAGACATGGAACAAATCTGTTAACCTTATTTGCTTATTGTGTGGGTGAACTAGTCAGTTTCTTCAGGTCATCCTCACTGTTGTCCATGAGGAAAGTGAACATGGGGGACCAGAAGGCAGATTTTTCCTTGAAAAATTTGAAGGATCTTTAAATCTAAGTTCTTGACTGTTGTAAAATTGTAGCTATCACTAAAATCAGTAATAACTTTACTTCATATTTCCTTTTATTTCCTGATAAGTAGCCTTTTTTAAGTTGAGGAGTGGAGGCGGAGTGATATTGGTAAAGTAGATCAGGGTCATCACTTGAATTTTTAAAAACTTTCCTATAATGATGATGACAGGCCAGCTGTGTGTCAGCTTTGAAAGTATATTTATTCTGTGTGTATTTGTTGTTTCCCTCCATTAGAATGTTAGCTCCCTTTCTTCAAGGACCAAATAGATAATCCTTTGTTTTACATTGAAGGCTTTTCATAACCTGGCTGCAGCCTACTTCTAACATTCTAACCAGAATGGCCTACTTGCATCTACTGTTTTAGTGCCTTGGCTGTACCCCAAAACTGAAATAGCCTTCCTCCTTCCTTCTGCCACTGAAGAATCTCTAGTTTCCTTCAAAATTTAGGGAAGGTGCCAACTCCTACCTTGAAATTACCCTGTGTATACACTTACCTGTATTCAAATTGTTTCACATTATGTAGATATAAGCTCCTTAAGGACAGATCTGTTTTGATTTTATGTTTGTATCTTTAGTACCTAGCACAGGATCTGGCATGTCCCAAGCACATGATAAATATTTGGTCATTAATTAAATAAACTTAGGGAAACTTTGATCTTTCTCTTTTCAGATATTGAAATCTTGTAGTAGAAGAGAGATTAAATTTGTAGTGGAAAAGGGATAAAACTCCTCTCCTTAGGCTGCCACCCACTTCACAAGCAGTTTGCCTGAAAGACAGCTACCTGAGGTTCAAGGTAGACTGTAACCATTCTGAAATTGTAACCATTGACCTGTTTATCTTCAGTAGTCATCAAGAGCACATAATCAGACATTTACTGAAATGACATAGTCAGAAGCAAAACATTTCCCCCACAAACCTAGGGTACAATATCCATCTTAGTGGATGCCCATCAAGTTCATGGCTATCAAGGCACAAGCATAAGGTAACACATGGCCAAGGAATTCAGGTATATACTGTGCATATATTTTGTATTCAGTGTGTGTGTGTGTGTGTGTGTGTGTGTGTGTGTGTTGGTGACCTGATACAATATAAAATCTTTGAAAACAGAGACTACTTTGTTTTTGTTACACAGTGCAATATAAGACATTTAAAAATGTTTTTTGTTGGTTAATTGGGTAGACTTAAGGAAAACGTGTTAGCTCTCTTTAGGTATTTGAAGTATTGTATGAGACGAAGGATTACATTTGAAGTGAAAGAAAGATTAAATTATACCAAAGATTGAATCTCAACAGTTGGTATAATTTACAGGGAGTTCTCAGTTCAGCATAAAGGACTTAATAATAATTAGAATTGCTCAGAAATGAAATGGTTTGCCTAAGTAGGTAGTGACCTCCCAGTCACTGATTGGATAAGCATCACATTATGTAGTGTTGGACCTATGTCATCACCCAAGGAGAGTCATTGATGTCTGCTATATAAGAAATGACATGAAGGGAAAGGAATGATGTAGCAAGAAATGCTATTAAATAATTTTGGTTCTTTATTTTAGGATCTGTGGCTGTGGTTCTGGGGAATCCGGCTGTGCTGTATGTGGCTGTTGTAAAGCCTGTGCAAGGGAATTGGATGGTCAGGAGGCAAGACAAAGAGGAATTCTTGATGCTGTGAAAGAAATGATACCTTTAGATCTCTTATTAGGTAGGGTGATACTATTGATATGTTTGTGTGTGGCACATTTTACTCTTGTAACTTAGAAATTCTATGCTTTAATAAGTATAATAAAACATAATACATATCTAAGTATTTTGAAGAATATAGGCAACTTACAGTTAAATAAAATCAAGGAAATTGATAATATGGATTACTTCTTAAATACTGTGACTGTCCTGGCTCCCTCTAAAATGAGCCCTCACTATAACAAAAAAGAGCATACATTTACATAGAATCGTTTTCTCAGTTTTTAGTTTCTTAAGCATTTTGATCACATCTGTGATGTAACTTAATCCTCTTCTTATATTGATAATTTTCCAGCTGTCCCTGTACCTGGAGTTAATATTGAAGAACACCTTCAGTTGCGGCAAGAAGAAAAACGACAGCGTGTAAACAGGAGGCATAGATTGGAGGAAGGCAGAGGTAAGATGAGGCAGAAAGAAATTAGTTGAAAACCTGATGGTTTGCTCAGATGGGCAAATTTGTTTTCAAAATCAAAGTATTTGTTTATTGTTCTCTGAACATCCTTTAATTTTAAATATTCTCCTTATAAAAGATGGTATTATCCCCCGAATAGATTATGTAAAGTATATTTACCATCCAAACAGGAACTTTACCATCAGCCTGAAGATAAGTATTTATTTAGCGCATATTTCTTGGGCATCAGTCATAAGAGATATCTTTTTACTGCAGTGGAAAGTGTCCCAGCTCATTCATCTGATCAAGCAATACTGGTTTTTAGGAAATAGACAAGCTACATAGCCACAAAGCAGTTTTAATTTAGTCTCGTATTTCTGTATCTATCTGCCCTTATTTCAGTATAGCTTTTTCTGGGGAACATAGTCTCATTATATGAATTAATTAATATATATATATATTGCTACTTCTCCAGAGACAGGCCAGGATTCAGGTGAGTGGACACATTTACAAATTTTATTTTCAGAAACAGATTTACTGTTTTCTTGTTCTACTGGCATCTGGCTATTTCCCTTGGTTTCAAAGTGATTTGGAGGTTTTTGGTTTGTTTGTTTTTTTTGGCTAGGCAAGGGGGTTAAGTGACTTGCCCAGGGTCACACAGCTAATAAGTGTTATTTGCCTGAGGCTGGATTTGTACTCAGGTCCTCCTGACTCAAGGGCCAGTGCTCTATCCACTGCACCACCTAGCTGCCCCCAATTTGGAGGTTTTAATTAGTTTTTTTTTTTTTAAATATTGTATCCTGTTAGGATAGACAAAGTGAGACAGTTATGAACATTATCAAAGCATCTTTTCCAAGGAGGATTTTAATAAGCTGTGTTTAGTTTGGGATTTTCTTGCCCAACAAATAAAACTGTCAAAATTCACACTTACTGGTACCAGATATCATAAATGTTTGCTTAAAATGAAACACTTGTGAAGTTAAATGAAACCTCCAGTGGGTAACATCATCTCAAGAAACAATTCGTGGTGACAACTCATATCTCCTTAAAGGTAGTAAAATTTTATTTTCTTTTGGACTCACTGATGAATTATTTTTGAAAGCAGAGAAACCTTGTCTGTCAAGTTGCAGAGTTCCCCAAAATGTCTTTTAAGTGGTAAAACATGTATTTGAAAGACTAACATTATAACTATGGTTCTTTATTGATTAATTAATAGATTGTTTTTATTACTATTTTCCAGTTCAAGCAAAGTCACATTTCTTAAATGCTTAAATTCAAAGAAAATGTTATGATGACATGAAAATATATTTTTGCCTAATTATTCCTGGAGTTCTCTAAATGTCTGGGATAGTTGTATGTTAAATGTTTCATGGATTTAAAAAGTTATAGTTTAAGGACTTAAGAGAATTTTAAAACATTGTTATTGGACCTTTACTGTTTATGCTTATTAAATGGTCTTCATTTTCCATATAAGTGATTTGAGCTGTAAAAAGGATATTGTTAATTGTCATCCATATAACTTTTCCTCCCCTTCTAGCTTCCTTTTTACATGGTATAAAAATCACTTAATCTCAGAATGAAGCTGACTGAATTGTTTAATGCTAAAATCTTTGTCTCTTTACTGCACCAAAGGAACTTTAATTATTTTTCATTCATAGAAGAGAATGTACTTCAAATAAGTTAATTCATTTATAGGTGTATTCAGAATGCAACACTTTACTTCATCTGATTATATATTTTCTTATTTGTGACTGTTTATAAAATGTGTCATGGGCCCCCAAACATTATTCTCATTCATTCTTTTCTCATTTAAATGTTAAATTAGCTCTCTTTATACTATTGTTTTTGATTTAGCAAATGTACACATCAGTTGCAGAAAGTTGTGTTTTTCTATTAAAAATTCCTTTCTTAATGGCTCTAAAAATTCAGTAACAACTCATTTACTTATAATTATTGGGGAATCAACTGTTCATGTATTTTAATTTTCTAGGTAGCTGAAACTTCCCCTTTATGCACCTAAACTTTTATTTTAACCATTTTTGTTGAAATCTTCCTAAAGGGTGTTGTCCATGTACCTTCTACTTTTAAACATTATTTTGACCATAAAACAACCTGTGTTTCCTGGCCAAAGTCATTATTATGAACTGTAACTTGTAAATACTTTATTGTAATTGTAGACCTGTGTTCAATTCTCCTTTGGCTTTGTGACCCTGGGTAAATCTCTTAGTTCTCCAGGCAACTCTCTGACTATAAATTGCAGAACAGCTATTGATTTGCTTTGCTAAAGTAAGTTTTCTCACCCTGCATTATTTACATAAATGAAATCCTAGGTGCAGAGCCAAAAATAAAACGTTACAATATAGGGATGCTCTTAGGGACCATGAAGGTAGGTGTGATTTTTTTTGCACCCAAACTAATTGATCCCCAAATTGCTTTTTCCATTTATTCTGGCTCCTTCCTTACTGTCACTATCACTTCTCCATATTTGATCTACATTCCCTCTCCTCCCCAATATTTTTTTAAGTGTAGAAAACTTTTTTATAAAATTAATTCATTTATTTTTAGTTTTCAACATTCACTTCCATAAGCTTTTGAGTTTTAAAGTTTCTCTGCTTCTCTACCCTCCCCAAGACAGCATGCAATGTGATATAGGCTTATTAAACATATTTTCACATTAGTCATGTTGTAAAGAAGAATTAGAATGAATGGAAGGAAGCACAAGAAAGAAGAAACTAAACAAAACAAAACAAAAAAAAAAGAGAGAGCCAATAGTATGCTTCAATCTGCATTCAGACTCCATAGTTCTTTGAATGTGGATAGCATTTTCCATCATGAGTCTTTTGGAATTGTCTTAGATCATTGCGTTGCTGAGAAGAGCTAAGTCTATCAAAGTTGGTCATTGCACAATGTTGCTGTTTCTGTGTACAATGTTCTCCTGGTTCTCCTCACTTCACTCAGCATCAGTTCATGTAAGTTCTTCTAGGTTTTTCTGAAGTCTGCCTGCTCATCATTTCTTATGGCACAGTAGCATTCCATTACATTCATATTCCAGAACTTGTTCAGCCATTCCTCAGTTGATGGGCATCTCCTCAATTTCCCATTCTTGACCACCACAAAAATAGCTGCTATAAATATTTTTGTACATGTGGGTCTTTTCCCCATTTTTATGATCTCTTTGGGATACAGCTCTAGAAGTGGTATTGCTGGGTCAAAAGCCCCCCAGTATGTTGTCACCTAAGCTTTTAAAATGCCAACTTATTTTATACTAATGTTCAAACCAACCACCAGTCCATGAGTAACTCAGTAATTTGGGAGCAAAAGTATTTTTTAGAAATGAATGAAAAATGTTTAAGGGCTTACTTATATGTTCAAGGATATATACTAAGTACCTCACAAAAACAAAACTAAGACAGTTTCTGGAACAGCTATTTTTCTTGGTGGCCTATTTGATTTACTTTCAGATTCATTGCTGTCTTCTGAATATCTTAGATTGCTGAAAGTCCAACTTTATGGTAAGGGAGGTATTAGACTAAAAAGAGCACCTTTCGGGTAGCATGGCATAGTGGATAATACACTAGACTGTGCAATCTGAAAGACCTGGATTCATATCCTGCCTTACACACTATGTCAACACAGCTGTGTCAACCTACACAAGTCATTTAATCTCTATGTGCCTGCTTCCTCATCTTTAAAATGAGAGGTTTAGGTCCCTTTCCAGTCTAAATTTATGATCCAATAAGATGTGCACCCCCTTCCATTTCTACTTTAACAACTGGGAAATTGGTTTTAGTGTATATTGCTTAAAATATTTGCTCTTTAAAAAGGAAGACTTTTTTTTCTTGAAAAATCAAATTGGACTAAAACATTTATATTACAGATTTTTATGTACCTTGTGATAATTTTCTGTTTTAAATCTGTAGGGAATATAGAAAACTGAATCTTCTAGTTTAAAATGTTGGGGTATCTCTATTTGGTTCAATATTAAAAAGAATGATTGCTGGTATCAACTTAGTGTCGTAACTTCCTATGAAGAAGACAGTACTGTCTAAGAATGGGAGGAATCTATCCTCCAGTTTCTCTTCTGCTTTGTACTTTATAAGGTTATATATTAGTCAAAGATACTCTTTAGTTGAAAATAGGCACTGTTTAATCACCAGTAGTGTGAGAGCAAATTAAGTTTTCACAGTCATTTGTTAGCTGTTTAAATTTCTGTCCTACTGCTTCAGGTCTGGTCAGATCGTTTTAGTTTATCCAACCTTACGCCTGTTTATTAACTCAAGGTTCAGTAGGAATTGAGTAGCAGTACAGAATAGGAGGGTAGCTAGGAGGCACAGTGACCAGGCAGTGCCATGCCTGGAGTGAGGAAGACTCATCTTCTTCAGTTCAGTTCTGGCCTCAGACACTAGCTGTGTGATCTTGGGAGAGTCACTTAACTCAGTCTCAGTTTATCTCAGTTCTTCATCTGTAAAATGAGTTAGAGAAGTAAATGGCAAACCACTCTAGTATCTTTGCCAAGAAAACCCCAAATGGGATCCCAGAGAGCCAAACACAACTGAAAACAACTGAACAACAACAACAGCATAGGAAGCAGTATTGGATAGTATAAAGAAAGAGTTGGTCTCACAGTAAGGAAGACCAAGGTTGAAGTGCTGCCACTGACATCTCCTGGCATTGTGAATCAGAATGTATCACTTAACTTTTCAGTACTGCAAACCAGTGGTGTAACTGAGATAGAAATGGGGCCGCTAAGCTGTACATAAGAATCCCTGCTGGTTGCATTTTGACTTAAAAAAACCACATAGTAACATTATCTATGTTTGATTCTATTTTTATTTATTTTGTTAAGTATTTTCCAGTTACACTTTAATCTGATTTCAGTTGCACTTGGGAATACTCTGTCCCAGACAGTTCTAATTTGAAGAACTTTAATTTGAACAACCATAATTTGAAGCACAGTTGTATCAGTGGAAGGAGTTTTCCTCACCAGGATTTCCTTGTACCAGTATCACAGATGCAGACAAATTCATTCTTTCATTCAACCACTTCATACCATTTCTGGCGTCTCTCCTCAGTCCTAGTAGATAAATTTTCTAGTAAAATATATTGGTGGTAGTGGTGGAATTTCTAAAAAAGAAAAAAATGGGTAGTAGACTCAAAACAAACAACAAAAAATATTCAGTGCTATAGTTTGTTGGACTTCAATTTTCATTTGCCTTTTGGTGGTATTTTGCTGTCATATGCTGGCTGTTAATTTTCTGATAATAACTGTAACTATGTGTCTTAAATAAACAATTCTAATTCCTTCTTCCATGTGTGATGCCCTTGAACCTAGTTCTTATTTCCCCCTTCCTCCCAAGTCTTCTCTAGGCTAAACATCCCCAGGTCCTTCAGCCAATTCTTATATCACAATCTAGGCCTTTCACCATTCTCATTGTCCTTAACTGATTATTCTACACTTTATCAATGGGCTTCCTAAAATATGCTATTCAGAATAGAATATGGTTCTTCAGATGTGGCCTGGCAATGGCAAAATATAGCAGGAATATCATGGCCCTAGTGTTGAATACTGTGACTCTTCCAATTTAGCTTAATCGTGAATTAATTACCTTGATTGTCATAGTACACGTCCACTATCAATCAATCAATCTATCACTTCACATAGTGGTTGGAATATAATAGATGCTGAATAAATATTTATTGCCTCACAATCAACAAGAATTTTTTAAGGATTTACTATGTTCCTAGCACTATACTAGACACTGGAGATATAGTTGCAAAAGTGAGACAGCACCTACCTTTAAAGAGCCTATAACTCTACTGTTGGTATAAAACATGCTATAATAAAGATGTATGCAAAATAAATCCACAGTAATTGGGTTGAGGCAGTACTAGACTAGAATGCCTGACTTAGAGTCAATAAGACTACAAATCCTGCCTTAGACACTTACTAACTGTGTGACCCAAGGTCTCTTAACCTCTCTGAACCTCTGGGGATAATAATAGCACCTACCTCCTAGTGTTATGTTGAGGATGACATATGAAAAATTTTGCAAACTTTGAAGTGCTAAATAAATGCTATTGTTATTGTCGCTACTAATAACAACTGAGGGGATCAGGAAAGGTCTTTTGAAAGATGGAGTATTCGAGTTGTGCCAGGGTGCAGAGCTGTGGAGAAAAAAATATCTTAAAATCTTCATATTTTTATTTGATCTAATAATAATCTAATCATATCATCCCTAAGTTGATTTTTTGAAACCATGTATAAGACTTTGCACACAGATTTTATCTTACTAAATAAAGTTTAATATTCTGGTCTGTCAAGATACGTTTTGTCCTGACTGTCATCTCTGTTTGTCCCTCTTACCTTCATTCCATCTGAAAATTTAATAAGCATTCCATCTCTTCTTTGTCTGTGTCATTGATAGAAATATTCAGCAGCATGGGGTCAAAAACTCAGATGAGATCCCTGGAACTCTTCCCTAGGTATCTAGCTCTAAGCTGACAGGACTCTTTAATGACTATTTGTTAGGTCTAACCATTAAATTTGCTCCTAGCTGAACTTCATTAAACATCTTAGCTAACTTTATTATTATCTATCCTGCATCTCTTTCACAGTTTTGATTTTACCAAGAAAGAAAGAATTCATTTTTCAGTTAATGTCCAAATTTCACATATTAGCAAGTATTTTTTAAGACTAAGGTACTCTCAGATCTAAATTAACAAGAAATTTGCTGCATGAATAATACATGGCAATGTAGTTAGAGAAAATAGGACAACTGAGTACCTACAAATAAAAGTAGAAGTCAAATATTAATTATACAAACATAACTTGATAGTATTGTGAGAGAATTCAAGTTAAATTTGAAAGATAAAACCAATTCTCATAATCTATTGTACATGCAAATTGAATCCTCATTTTAATACTTTAAATGATCCATGATACAGATAGTTCATTTTTAGACTTGTAAATAATGAATTTTCCTCAAAAATCTAAACTAATACATACTGAATTTAAATGTTATTTTTTATTTTCAAAATGTCATGAAAATGTTTGTTAAAAGATATTTTTCCACAAACTAACTTGGTATTTTTCCAATTTATATCAATATATTTAGTGATTACTTTGTTTCTGTTTAAGTATTTTATTTAGAAAAGTTGCTAGGTCAAACATGGCCCTCTGAAATAGCTATTTTATTATTTGATCAAAACATTTTTATTGGAATCCATTATCTGAAAATCATTGTTACTGAATTTAGGCTACATTGACAAGTAATATCCAGAATTTGAAAGGATAATGTATTCCATCCTAGTCATAGCACATATGTAGTGTTACATTTAGTTTTAGATTTTAAGGACATTTTAAGAATATTGACAAATGGTAGAGAAGGGTAACCAGGATGGTTAAGGACCTTGAGGAGTTGAAGGTGGCCTTGTATCTATGTGCCTCTGGGTAAGTCAGTTTCCTTATCTGTAAAATGAGGAAGTTGGCCTTTATGACCTCTAAGATCCCTTCCAACTTTAAAATCTATGAGCCATTGATCAGTCAGGAGCTTATGCTCCTGGAGGAATGGGAGTGGAATGGATAGAATCCATGAGTAGAAAGGTTAGCCTTGATAAGGAGGACCATCTCATCCTCTGAGACTAGAACAAAGGAGGAGAGGGTGTTTAAAGACAGAGTTTGGGGGCATAGAATATGGGAAGAAAAGAACGTCAAGAGAGATGGCCTCAGTATCCTCAGTAAAATAAGAATTTCATGAGCTGATAAACTTTATTTGGGTTGATGCTGGAGTTTTGAGAGAAGAGGTTGTTTGGATTTGACTTGTTCTTTTTATCCTTCGTTCTTGAAGAAGGCCATGACATCAGGAAGGTGATGCCATGACTTGCAAGTGAACGGGATTTAAGTGAGGGAGGGCTGTGCAAAGTCACCAGCCTCACTTTCTCCTCTGAGGCCATCTGGATCCAGTAGCAAGATATAGATCAGGACAATTGGAGATACTACCCTCACCCCTAGATGCAGTGGGAGACCTTGGCCTTTTTAAGTTAAGGTCTTTCCCAGGTCTCAGTTTGACTGAGGCAATGCCCATTCAGTGATTAAGAGTAGGTAAGAAATGAGGCAAAGAACGGTCCCTTTTCCTAGTCCAAAAAAAAAAAAATCAATCTGGGAGGGAAAGACCCTTAGGGTTTCTGGCCAGAACTGAAACAATTGAGTTTGACTAATGTATTGGTGAAGGAGAGATCTCATTTGACCAAGATGGTTGAATTTGGTCCTTTAGAAGAGGAGATACAGGTCTGCAGTCTTAATGAATTTAAGTTTTTGCTTTGAGCAACTCGTTTCTGGTAATGATAAAATCAGATGACACTTATATAGCACTTTACATAATTGAAACCTGTGCATTACCTCCATAGGATTGTTGTCTGGATCAAATGAGATAATGTATATAAAGCACTTTGAAGTACTATCCATAGTTTTCAATTAGTGTGAATAATGAATCCTGTGAAGTATTTGCATTATTTGAATGTGCATTGCATATTTCTATTGGGCTGGAACCATTGACCATATTTTACATAATTATATTTTTAAATGGGATTTGAATAGTGGTAAATGTATGCTATTATTATTATTATTTCTACTATAAGTAGTAATAGCATTATCTGTTTCATTTGACCTTCACAACAGCCCTATAGATATCTTCTGTAAGTATTATTATCCCCATTTTGTAGAAGATGAAACTGAAACTCAGAGAGGTTACATGACTTGTCTGTAGTCACATGGCCAGTTTCAGTGGTAGAATTTTTCCCCAAAGTTCTCCTGACTTCTAAGTCCTGTGGTCTTAATGTTATTCTCTACAGACTCTCTAACTAGCTTGTGGTGCTTTCAGATTAAAAGTTTCATCAAAGAAATGTTATGGGTTTGCTCCTACCAATAAGAAGATAGAACTTGGCTTAGATTTTAGAAATAAACTATCTAAAGATCACATGTTCTTCATTCTACAGCAGAAAAACTAATGCCCTTAAAAACTGCATTGAATTTAAAATGTTAGTAAAAAGTGATCTTATCATAATAGTAATAATAATTCTGCCATTTATTTGTAAAATTATTTATACCTTCCAAAAATTAATTTATATTCTGTTTTATTAGTTAAAATATATGACATAAATGGTTTTTGGTTTTGGTTTTGCTAAAAATCAACTAACTGTTTTAAGACCTTTATAACTTGGTAACATATACTTTATCTGGAAAATAATACTTGTTGTAACTAATTTATGATTTTATTAGATCATCATAGCAATTGTAACAGAGCATCATCTTGTCCTTTTCATATGTTTGTGTGTGTTTGCAGTGTCCCTAATTGGACAGAATAAATAGTCATATAGATACAAAAACTTCCTGTTATTAATATCAATTAGAGCATTGAAAAGATAAATGTATCCTGTTTGCCACTCTCATGGCCTACAACCTATACTGGATCCAAATAGATGTTTTGCCTATAGATGATAAGATCCTACAATTACTTTTATTTATGGTGATATTGTGTTGATTGCATTAAGCCCCAGAATATTCCAGAGCCTTAATGACATATATAGTTAATTGAGAAATCAGCTTCACAGTCCATATAGGAAAACTGATTTATATGTATTAGCTCCTTCTGAGTAGAGCTTATTTCATTACTTATATTTATTTCCCTAGACCCTAGCAGAATTCCTTGCATATAGTAGTTGCTTAATAAGTGCTTGTCGAATACTTGTTGACAATTGTCTTTTTTTCTAGACTGTGACATACAGAGGAATAGCTGTTCCTTTGAGTGTGGGGTTGTGAGTGTGTGTGTGTGTGTACCCACACTCATATATGTGTACGTATATGTGTATATGTATATGTATGTGTATACAAATACATACACACACATACATACATAACTGAGATCTATCCTGCATTTAGACTGTGACATATGCCCAGAAGTAAATAGAACAGAAGATTGCATTTGTGAAAATGTCCAATGTTTTAACAATCTCATACTGCTACTTAAACAAAAATCCATCTAAATTTTCTCTGGGTGGTGCCTTAAGTTTGCAAATTTTATTATCTTCAAAGAATTAAAGTTTCAGGCAACCTGAAGGGGAATGAAGAAAGATGTGGTGAGTACACAGCAGCATGTTTCCAGTGGCAACCTATATGTAAGAAGTGGTATAATATAAGGGATAGTATAGAGGAAGTGTTTGATCCAAACAGAAGGCAGGCTAATCACATGACAGAAGCCACAGAAAATAGATGGACAACCTGAGTATTCCCCTTGGAACTCACAAAATATGGAAGGACCTAGTGGAAGCAGAGTGTGTTGAGGGGGTACTTTGGGAAGAAGGCTGTGCATGAATTGCGGTTTGTACTGAGGAAGGGAATATGTCATTGAGATCCGTAATTCACTGAAATAATTGATTTGTGTGTGTGTGTGTTGTAGTGAGAGGGAGGAAAAGAGGGAGGGAGGGACGGAGGGAGAGAGAGAGAATGTGTTCATGCTTTGTTAATTTTTAGGGGGAAGTAAGTATTTTTATCTTTAAAAGCATGATATTTAAACCTTTAGTATAGCACGATAGGGCTTGCAGACTTCCATATATTTGAAATACACAGAGTATTTTAAACTAAACTGCTCTAAGCCTTTTGTGACATCCTGTATATTTTAAATGTATTTTGTATAGCTTTATCAAAATATTGTCATGCCCATTAAAAATACAAGTAGAATGAAAGTATACAAACAACAACCTCGTCTCCCTCTATCTCACCTGTGTAAATCTGATTTTGATAAGAAGGTAGGGAAGAAGAAAGAAAGGGAGAGGGAAAAGTGATCACCTGGTCATCCTCTGGGTACCATAGCTACTTGTTGGATAATAATTGTTATTTTTCATTATATCCTGAATTTTTTTATACTGTCAAAGAAACTTCTTTGTAGGTATGGAGCCTACATTCAGGGCAGCCTATATTGTGGCCATTGTGGCACTTAAAATACCATATGGGTTTAAGTGTCCAGCAAAATGATTATGCCTTTTTGTCTTCATTTGTTTCTTTTAGTTGTGTTCGTATATGGTATCCCAGAAGTCTTAGTGCATTTTAAAGCTACTAAAGTTTTGCTCTAAGACTGTTGGGATATCTTATTCATATTTTACAAATTCTTTTCTTTAATAAAGTTGAGCATATTTTTAGATAAATCTTAATAGCATCTTTTGACAGTTGATATGTCTTTCTATTCTTGATATAGCAATGATTGTGTCATCAATGTTGATAAGTGCAGAAAATTTTACTATTACCACTAATGTTATAATCAACTTGTCTTCTCTGCAAAAGAAGGGAGTAAATGAAATTTGCTTTTAGGAATATAAATGGAATTTTCACCAAGAATGAATTTTACACCTTAACTAAGGTCATAAGATACATTCAAATGGGTGTTTATTTTTAGAAAACTTTATTATAATTTAGGGACTTAGCTAAGAACTTATAAGCTTTTGACAATTCACTTCAAAATTAAATTTTATCCGAAGCAATATGTTTTATTATATTTAAATTACATGTATGTAACTGCATATATATGAGTATTTGGGAAAATGTTTTAAATACCTAAATGTAAATCATCTGCCCAATTCATTTGGAAATAGTACTTTATTGTATTATACACACATAATTTAATAATTACAAAGCATGTAATTTAGTTAATATGAATGAATTTTAAATCATAATCTGATTAGGAATAGCAAAGGAATTGTTGGTGAGGGTGGGGGTTGGAATGGGATAAAAAGGGGGTGGAGATAAATTTTCCAGTCCCATAAATGAAGAGGAGTCATTTTTCATACTTTTAAGTTGAATTATTTTTGTTCAATTCAGTGTTTCCATTTTGTGAGCTTTTCCATGTATATGCACAATGTTTCTCCTCAGGCCCCCTTGTATTTCCTGGTCCTATTTTTATGAACCATCGAGAACAGGCTCTAGCCAGACTCAGACCCCATCCAGCACAACTAAAGCATAAACGGGACAAGCACAAAGGTATTTGGTCTTCCTTACTGACTGGGGCGGGGCATTTGCCCCACTTCCTAGTTGTTTCTTCCATATGCCTAATTTTATTCTCGGAGATATGCACAAAACTGATTCTCCTGCTTCACTTCTGTCCTTTCTATTTAACCTGAGGAGAAAGAAAGCACATAAAATGCTAAGCTGCCCTAAAAACTTTGCAAATGTCATGTTTTCTTATTTCATGTTTTAGTTTTCCTTGATAAAGCCATTTTATCGTGTGTCTTTTTTCTTCTCCTTTTCTCCCCAAATTTCACAAAGCCAAGTGGTGGTGAAGGAAATGATCACTATTTTCTGGTTTTTGTTTCTGTGTAACTCACTCTTAAGTGACTAAAGATTAGCATTTCACTGTTTTCATTTTTCTTATTTGCATGCTGTTGATTTACTTCAAAATTATTAAGGTATTGATTTCAGTATATAAGATCTCATAAAGTACACATATGAGTTCTGTATATGTAGGTGCATAAATTTATTCACATATAGGATACTATTTTATTGATTAAGGATCACTTAAACAAGAAGACTTTTGTCAGTGCTTTAATGAGAAGATCTATTCATCTAAATCAACAGTGTAACTAAATATATGTTTCATATATATAGATTTAGGGAAACAAATTCCATAAAATAATGATTACAATAAAAATATAGGGCATCTAATTATGACTTTCAAATTCATTTCAACAAATCCTACATATAGATGGAGCAAATTTTAAAATTTACCTGAAATTATTTGAAAAAAATAGTAAATGACCAGAAAACCCAGGAATAGACAAGTTTCCTTTGGTAAATATTAAAAAATATACTGGCCAAATAAACGTGTAAATATGATATTTTAAAATTCATTAGAATAACTATAGAGATGACTGTATAGGTGGCAGCCATGATAGTGCGAAGAGGTCATGTGCATTGGGACGTAGGCTGATGCTGGGGATTGCTTACATATACACTGTAGAATTTCTATATATTCCTTGGATTATGAATGATTTGACTGGAAGGAGTTGAGTTATGCTGGTCTATTTCTACAGCTGAAGGTCTACTGCTGAAATGTGTTGGGTGCTTTAGAGATTTGGTAAATTAGAATCGTCTTGTTTCTGGGATGCTGTCTTGGTATCCTGGGGGACTGGATTACACATGGATTCCCCTGAAACATTTTAGCACTCACAAATCAGAAACTATCTGAGTTTAGGAAAGTAATCTTTAAAGTGGTGAGACTGTCTCTTCTGGACCTGCAGTCTGGGTGAAAGATAACAAATCCTAGAGTTTCTCAGATTCATTTCATAGAGTTCTTATAAGTTAGAAGGTAGACTCTACGTAGCAAAGAGTACTTAAACAAGTATTTCTTAAACAAATCCAGCAAACTACAACACAAAATATTAAAAAACAAACATGTAGTATATAGGAATAGATCAACTATGATTGTTTTTGCTAAAATATGCTATGTTAGGGGTTAAAATAATTCCATTTTAAAAAGTTTTACTTGAAATTTATCATTATTAAAATTCTTTTTTTAATTAATTAATTTTTAGTTTTCAACATTCAACATTCCACAAGATTTTGAGTTCCAAATTTTCTCCTCATCTTGTCCCTCCCCCCCACCCCAAGATGGCATGCATTCTGAATACCCCTTCCCCTAATCTGCCCTCCCTTCTATCTATCTTCCTCCCTTCTCTTATCACCTTCCCCTTCAATTTTCCTGTAGGGCAGCTTAGATTTCTATACCCCATTTCCTGTATACCTTTTAAATATTATTTTTAAGTACTTCACTGCCATAACTAAATTTGTGATTCAAAGCCAAGAAAACTCATTAATATCTAGGTACAGTTAATGCAAATAGAGGTATATTATGTAATTAGTTGTATGTTTCTCAGTTTACTCATCCAATGTTCTGGAAATAACATTTTTTAATATAATGTAAAATTTGTAATTATAATAACTGCTATTTCTATGGGACTTTAAAGTTTGCAAAGTGTTTTATATACCTACTTCATTTGAGCCTCACAGCAACAACCTTGGTACAGATAAGGAAACTGAGGTTCAGAGTGTTTAAGTGATTTGCCTATGGTCAGATGGCTAGTAACAAAAATGGGATTTAAACCCATGTCTTCTGGATTCTAAGTTCAAGTCTCTCTACTATACTACACTATCTTTTATGGAATTGTAGCATTTAAATGTAATTATTGTAAATTACTTTCAAGAATGTGTTCCTTTTCTATTCTTTTTTGTGCTTCTGTAAAATAAAAGATCTTAGCATTTTTATTATTTTTAGCTTATTTCCATGTAGAGTTCTTACTTAGCTTTGCCTATAGTTAAGTAAATGTAGAAACTGATGTTTTATTCATTTAAATGACAATTTCTTATAAAAATACTTTTATTATTTGGCATGACTATGGCATTTTAAAATGAAATTCTGTAACTGAGACCTAAAGTACAGCTGTGAAAATATACAACTATCTATTTTTAACATCATGTGTAAATCATCTATTTTCTCTTTTAGGAGTAATCTGTAAATATAGTAAGATCCTGCACCATAATATCCTGTCTTCAGGCTTCATGCCCTAGCACTGCCTTATGATGAGGTCCACTTGCTATGCCAGTAACAGAATCCCTCAGGTTCCAAAAGGATTTATTGATTTCTGTAAATCTGTAGATTTTAGAGATTTTAGAATATGTGAGATATTAAAATTGGATAGATAAATATTTTTATGACCCCTTAATCTCATTTAAAATGCCACTAAGGGTCACTTAACAACTACTGTGTATGATTTAGCACTCATTAACCTTATACATACCAATGCTGGAGAAATATAGTATATGAGAATGCAAAAATTTAGTGGAAGAGTAATTCTCTTTACTCAACAATCTATTCCTTGGACCCTTCCCCACTCTCTTATCCACATTTTCTCCCCAACCATCCACTGTCTGTACCTACAATTTTTGTTTTATATTCACAAATTCACTGTTTTCTGTTAAAAACATATTGTAAAGATGACTAAAGCTTTCTGTGCTCTGCCATTTTTTCATTGAGGATAGGATATGCAGGTCAAATATTTGGGATGGGTTCCATATATATATGGCAAAGCTAAAGTCCATAGAGTTTGTGATTTGCCCTTGGCAACAAGAGACAAGTTTGATACTCAAAATAAACAGGCAACCCAACTCTACATGTGTTACCAGGGAGCCAGACCTGGGAAAATAGAATATGCTGCCATGCCATTAACTAAGTTTAAATATAGTTTCAAAATTGTTTTAGAATTATTTTTCAGCATAATCCCTTACTAAGACCATATTTCTTATTTCAACAATGAATAATTTTTCTGATTCTACTTGAGAAAAAAAGTTTCTGAATACAACCAATTATCAACATCTAAATTTCCCTAAAAATTTTTGATTTTGAAAATCAAAAAGACAAATTAGTGGTAAATAGTTATATCTATATTTTACATATTCTATGGCAAAGTTAATTTGTTTCTCATAATAGTTGAATAGCACTCAATTTTAAAACATACAAAATGATATTGAGTTATCATTTAAAGATATCAGTAATGGTGTTACCAACTTTATAGCATAGAAGCCGTACATTCATATAAATAGTATTTAGGATTTGTAGTAATGATCATATATCTGATATCTGAATATATATGATATATATATATTATTTATAGTAATGAGTGTGATATTCATGCTACATGAACACATAAACTACGTATCAGTACACATATACACATACATTCACATTGGTATATACATCTGTATGTATATACACATACACAGATGCACACATATGCACATACATATATTCATACATATATACTACCAAATAGGTTAATTAGTAGCCAAGCCAGAATTTGAAGACTGGTTAGTTCTCTGAGTTGATATGCAAGATATTTTATGCTATACCATTCTGCTTCCCAAGATTATTTTTATGCACAATTTCTTGAACATGCACTTAAATACACTAAATGTTTACTGTCTAGAATGAAGAGTCCAGTTGGATTTTTTATTTTCTCAGTTTTACATATCATATGTGTAGCCCAAGATTAAGATTGGGTCTTTTTTAAAAATTAATTTAATATAAAGGTAGAAGAAATATAACAATGGTAAAGCAGTCATAAGGAGGCACAAAACACTCCTGGTGACTGAATCAGTTATGTACTCTAAACCTGAATTTAAGAAAACATACATGTTACCAGAAAGGGGATAGAGACTGGTACTAGACCCATAATTTCTTTGATGTAGGGATTTTGTAGATGAAGAATCTCCCTCTACCAATACAAGTTGGTGCCATCTCTGCAACTGATAGTCTTACAGAGTTGTCTAGAACACTGATAAGTTGAACAGGATCAGCCAGTTCATGTCAAAGGTAGGACTTTGAAGTAAGGTCTTCCTGTTTGGGAGATCAGATCCCTATCCACTATGCCATGAATATCAGAAGTATTTGTAGTCTAATGACAATTATAAAATTACTGCTACTCAAGTCCAGGACTCTTTTTGTGTGTGTATATAAAATAGTTGCCATAGAATTGTAGAATTGGAAAAGACCTTACAGATCTTAGCTATCTCCTCACTTAACAAATTTAGGAACTGAAGTCCCAAGATATAAGTGACTTTACCAAGGTCATGCAGCTAATTAGTGAGAGAGCTGAGACTAGATCCCAGACCTTAATATTTCCATATGTTCTATTTCATATATTTGGAAAAAGAACAAATTTTAATTTTGTTTTCCATGATATGTACGTGTGTATCATAAACATATGCAAGTAACATGTATATATTATATAAGAAAAGGTTTAAAATATTTTGTTTCTTTTAAAAAGACCACCTGTTATGAGATGTACAACATCAGCCCAGGATAAATGGTTGTAATGTTAGCAAAGAGAAAACAGAGTTATTCAGTTCCGATTTTGCTTTTGTTTTCTCAATCAAGAATAATCTGCAGTGGAAAAGGTAGGCCAAACATAGTAAAAAAGGAATTTGAGGACCAAGATAAATGAGGTTATAGTAAGATAAAACCTAGAAGTTTTAAATTAATTTAAATGTCTAGACTTAGATTATTTACATTTTATAGGGCTGAAATAAGTTGCAGATATACATTAGGAATCGTTAACTATCCTTTGAACAGTTGTGGTTATAGGGAGAGTTTATAGGAGACTGAAAGTAGTTCTTGCCTCAGTTTTCAAAAAGGGAAAGATAGTAGTTTCAAGATTACATTTATACACACATATATACACACACACACACACACACATCTGTGCACGCACATTTATACATATATGTGTGTATGTATAGAGGGAGAGAGAATATTTGGATTTCAACATGCATTTAACAAATCTCATGAGTACTTTGCATCCTTGGCCTTGGAAAACCAAGAGCATTAAGTTTTGTTTTGTTTTTTAACTGGGGCTGTAAGAGACCATAGGCTCAATCAGAATCATCAGTATGATGTGGCGACCAAAAGGCTAGTCTTGGGCTATATTAAGAAAGGATTAGTTTCTAGGAATGAGGAAATGCTAGTCTCTCTGCCCTCGTCAAACCACATATAGATTATTGTGTTCATTTCTGGTACCACCATTTAAGCTGGATATTAATAAGCCAGAGAGCATCCAAAGTAAAACAACCAGAATGATAAAGGGCCTTGAATCCATGTCACAGAAGGATAATTTGAAGAAACTGGGGATCTTTATACTGAAGAAGAGAAGACCTGGGCAGGGCATGAAACCTCCCTTGTAATACTTGAAGGCCTGCCACAAACAAGATGAATTTGACTTGTTCTCTGTATTTCTGAGGGCAAAACCAGGAGCAGTGGATGGAAGTGCAAAGAGGCAAATTTAAGATTAATGTCAGGGAATACTTTCTAACAATTAGAGTTTTTCAAAAGTAGAATGGTTTGTATCAAGATATGATAGTTTCCTTTTCACTGGAGGTCTTCAAGCAAAGGCTGATAACTGCTTGTCAAATATATTATACTAGGGATATTTTTTCCAGACTTAAGCTGGAGAATATGGCCACTTGAGTTCTCTTTCAAATCCAGATTCTGTGATATCTATGTAGATAAGGTACAAAAATACAGACTACATGTAACAATATAATAAGGTGGATTTTTAGTTAGTTGGAGAACTATATACAAATGGGGTTGGTTAAAGGACCATTATCTTTCTCAGACACTCTAATATACATGCCACAGAACTCTGTCCTTAGTTTTGTTCTATTTACCATTTTTATCAGTGATGTGACTAAAGTCATAGAAAACATAATTATTAAATATTCAAATAGCACAAAACTAGTATTGATGCATAATGTTTCATGAAACAATCAGGACCTAAATTATTTGAAATAATATGCCAAAACTGACAGACAATATAATAGGAATAAATATAAATTCTTAAATGTTGGTTTAACAAAATAGCTGCACAATTATAGGCTGAAATATAGCTTAACAAAAATATGTGCAGAAAAGACTCAATTTGTGCTTGTGGCAAGTCAAATATGAATCAACTTGTATGACTGGCGAAAAAGCTAATTACTCTTTTAGGCCTAATTAATAGAAATATAGTCATGGATAAGAGAAAAAATATCCATCCTCTGCACTGGTCAGCTCTCATCTCGAATGTAGTGTACCAGCCACCACCTTTTAGGCAACACATTAATAGAATATATCGCAGTTTTTATAAGACAAAGTATAGTCTTAAAAATCACGTTATCTAAGAATTGGCTAAAGGAATTGGTGACATTTACCTTAGAAAAGAGAAAATCAGGTAAGAAGCTATATCTGTTTCAGAATATTTAAATAACTCGGGGCAAAAATCAAACTAAATGATAATTGGGAGGAAACAGACTCCGAGATTTTATTTTAATCAGGAGACATGAGTTTGAATCTTGAATCTGACGTTGCTAGCCTTGTGTCCCTTGGTAATTACTTAGGATGTCTGAGCCTTAGACTTCACATCTTTAATGTTGGTGATGGTATTATTTGTACTTCCTGTCTCACAGGATTGTATTATTAAACTTAAGGGAAACTGCTTTTGGTTAAACATGAGGAAGAACTTCTCACAAACAGAGCTGTCTAAAAATGAAATAAGCTGTCTTATGAGATACTGAGTGGAATACTCAAGGCAGTCTTGGGAGGGAAAAGGGGATTTTTGTTTGGTATTGGAAGAGATAACTGTGTTCTTTTGTAAATGGAGATTATGATGGTACATACATAACTAAGTTGTTAAATCTTAGAGTATTCAAGAGTTTTGCTTAGTCAGTTTGAAAACTATCCAGCCTTTTATTTTATGCTTTTTTTCTCTTCATATTTAAAAAAAAATACTCATAACTGTTTATTAACCCTTTTACTGTAGTCAATTAAAGAAATCAATCCCATTTTCATAAATTGTAGTTTTTGATTCCTGACTTTTTTATTCACACTTATACACTGAACTGTTTTGATACTTCATACCCTTTTTGCTTTTTTGTACTTTACTTGTATAATTGCTTTATTGTAAATTTTTAAATAGTAGGAATTGTAAATACAAATTTTTGTAATACCATAAATGTTATGCTTAGATAGATATTTAAAGTGCATTTGAAGATAATGAAATCTTTTTAAAATTTTAATACTGTTGACAGGTTACATATAGCAAAGTATAAAAGGCTATTTTAGTATACTTGAAAAAACATTATAAACTATATAGTTTTGTGCCTTATGTAATAAATTCTAACTCCTCTAGTCATCATCAAATGTAGCTTTTAACCATTGCTTTTTTCCAAAATTTCATAGTTGGCCTTTTTTGAAGTTCAAATTTTCATATTGAGTTATTATGTTAGATTTAATTTCCAAATAAAGGAAAGAAAGCTAATTCAGGAAATCAAACTTTTCTTACTAGATTTAAATAAAGATTTGTAATGTTAACACAGGTAAAATTATATGAAAGCAATTTGTGTCTCCAAATACAGATAAACTTCTTTTTTGTATTTAAATAATTTTATAGTTTAATAGATAATACATCTGTAAAATTTCTTCACTTTTATCCCCCAACACAGTTCTCTTTTGGACTTTTTTCCATTTTTACCCAAACTACTTTTTCTATTTGCCTCTTCCATTCAGTGTACAAAAGTGAAGATTATTTGGATTAACAATTTTTTGTTAATTCTGGGTAAAGTAAAAAAAAAGAATTCTTGACAATTTTTAAAAATCTGTTGGCTCATGCAGATACAGTTTGACAATTTGATCTAAAACATTTAGCATGCGTTAGACTATTTAGAATAGTCTTCTAATATTATAGTAAAACCTCTCACTAATTCAGAATTGATGATAATTCAGACAATATATGTGATATTTTTTAATAAAAAATTCAAAATAATTTCTTCCTCTGTGAATTTTCAGGGTCATACTTGTAAAGGGAATCCAGTCTAAAATCAGTAGCTTTTCAAACCAAGGGCTCAAGAAATTAAGGATTCCTTCAACGTGCCTCCAACTTCTGGGTCCAGCAGTTAATTCTTGTATGTTAAAGGACTTTTATGTTTATGATACATTATTATATAACATAGGCCAATTTTGAGTTGTAGTTTTGTTAACCTAATTTTACTTATTTGTATCAATTAGCTTATAACATGTACTGTACTTGAAAATATTACTTCAATTATTTTAAATTGTTCAAAGATTTAAATTTTTCCCTAAGTTAAGTAGGCCCCTTCCATTCCGAATTAGTGAGGTTTTACTGTCCTAGTACTCTTATTTAAAGAAACGGAGTATTATAAGATGTAGCTTGAAGTAAATTATTATGATGATTCATCTAGCTATAAAAGGGGGAGAGAAATTATTTAGACTCAATGTTTCTTGCCATGATTATTTCTAATTATTAGAGAAAGAAAAGAGGAAAAGTTGGCATAAAAGGTTTTGACTTTTCCCCCTTTTACACTATAGGTGGGGGACAATGGATATCCAGATAAGTGAAAAACAAGTTGGAAAGGAGATTGGTTAAAATTGAATGGTTTTTTTGTATGTGACAGGTAACTTACTTACTAATATTAATATTAGTAAGGGCAGATATTAATCTGCCCCCCAAAAAAATAACAGGGTTGACCATTTGACTACTTGAAGTTCTTTTCAGCTTTATAAGTGCATTGAATATTAATTATGTAATGTATATAGTGACAGTCAAAATTTTTTTTTTCTAAGATTGACTAGTGGAAATATTTTAGATTATTGAGAGAATATATAAGCTGACTTCTTGATTCTATCATTATTATTATTATTATTAATTTCTGCAAAAGTGCTCTAAGATTCTCCATATCATGGGATCATTTTTGATCCTAAAGTTTGAATATAGGAATAATAACAAAGATCAGGAATTGGAAAACCTAAAAAGAGAACTTGATATGTGGTAAACAGAAGTCAGAGGAAGAAGAGGATAAAATCCTGAAAGAGGAGAGGGGAAGGTAAAGTTAGGAGTGAAAAAGATAAGGCACAGAGAGGAGCAGAACAATATTGGAAGAAAGAATGCAGAGAATGTGGATGGCTAGTTTTGATGTAATGGGAAGAGAAAAAAGGCAAGGAAAAGGACTTGATTGGGTAGAGTGATGACTATGTTGGGGAAGAGATGAGTGGGGGATATATATATATATATGTGTATATATATATATACTTTATGAAAGTATTCAATTCTTTGAAAATAAAATATTAAGCAATTGGTTTAAAAATCTATTTTGGCCAAAAAAAAAGTAAAATTCTCTCTAAGAAATCTGATTGCTTTTCATTGAGAATTTTAGTTGTATTAGGTGATACTACATAGTTGAACTATTTTAAAATGCAACTATTCAATGACTTGATGTATAATTTTAACACAAATTATGTTATTTCTATATCAAATTTACTATAGTTTATATTTGACTATTTTATTAAATTAATGACTTTTCTAAATTGCATAACTGTCTACATTAGTAGATCTTAACTTTAACTGATTCAGAATTCTGTATTCTTAATGATTTAGTGATTTACAAACAAGTGTAACATACACCTTTCTAAAATTGCTTTGTTGCAGGTAGATTCTTGAGCTATTACTTCTAACAACTGCAGATTCTTCTTGCTGTTCTGTTCTTTTTTATAACATTTGTCTTCTACTTTTCCCTAGTTACCATTTCAAAATTTGTTTTTGAATGTGAGTAGTGTCTTAGTTAAACATTGCAACAATTACAGATGGAAGTGGAGAAAGAGGAGAGAAGGATGCAAGCAAAATCACAACATATCCTCCAGGCTCTGTCCGTTTTGATTGTGAGCTCCGGGCAGTACAAGTCAGCTGTGGATTTCATCATTCAGGTAAATGCAACCTTTCTGGTAGCTACATTGTTAAAATATTTAGAAATTGTGGTAAATTAGTTTTAACACATATGGTGAGTTTTCGTTCTATGTCTAAAGCCGAGATGTTGGCAACATGTTGCATCAACAAAAGGCAGCATGGACAGTGAAATAGACTGAACCTGGGTTCAGAAGAACTATCTTCTGGTCCTACTGCTGCTCATCTGGTAACTATGTAACATTCAGCTGATTTCTGTATGTTCTCTGAGCCTTATTTCCCTTATTTGTTGATATAGAACCATATATTTAAGTCTGGAAGAGATATTACATGTTTAGTCCAGATCTTTCATTTTTGCATTGAGGAAACTAAGGTACAAAGTAATTAATTTGCTTGAGGTTATTTATCTAGTTGTTGGGAAATCCATTATTTGAGATAAGCTGTCTTGACACATAGTTCAGTGATGTTTCTACTGTAGCAGTCTACCTTTCCTTTTTCTTCTTTTCTTTGTACTTGTATTGTTGCTCCCTTTATGCTTTGCTTCCTGCTCACCCCGGGCCTTCTAGGTTCTTTGGTATTTGACTTTGAATGATCTTCTACCCTAAGGTCCAGGATCAAAAACTATGGTGTACAAGAGATATGGTGTTTCACTTATATGAAAACAATTGAAAAAAAGAGGCAGCCTTCATTTCATTTTATTCTCAACCCATCCACTGCTTTAGTTAACCCGTGGGGAAAGAAAAACCTTCAAAATAGCATGAGGATAAAATGAAACTGTAAAGTACTAATAAAATGTAAGGAAGCATTTTTATAGTAGGATTCATCTTATCTGGTGTGGTTCAAAGGAAAAACACCAAACAAAGAATTTGTATACCTGGATTTTAGTCATAACTCTTGCTGTTAATTTGCAATTACTATTCTAAGCCTTAGTTTCTTCATCTTTATACTGAGACATTTGAATTAAATGATCTCTAAGGTCTCTTTTTCAGCCCCATATTGTATACTTATATGATTACAAAATCATATAATGCCACATATCCTAATTGATATTACAGATATTAAATTAGGTTAAGTAGAAAAGCATAATAAACAAAACTACATTTCTTAAAATGTAGGAAAATATTGAACAAAATTTATTAAGTTTTTTTTTTTATGGTTGAACTCTTTCAGCTGTTTAACAAGGACCTGATATACATTGAAGTTCGATGTATTATAAGTGTTAAGCTGAGTTCTGTTCACTCAGAGCTCTTCTATTTCAACATTTTGGGGAGATGGCTGATTTGTCCAATATTATTGCTTTTAAAAAAAACCTATTTAATAACTCAGTTTTATGAAGTTGATATGGAGATAGTACTTTAATTAAAAGAAGATGACCTCTAGAACAAGTGACATTCACTGTGTTTACAAAGTAATAGATATTATGTAAAATAGGTATGTAAAGTATATATTGTATAAAGTATATGTGTATATGTTATGTAAAAAAATGTAGACTTTTTATTACATGAGAAAAATCCTGCAGAAATAGAACTAAAATTATATGTAATAAACAATAAACACATTATGGTCATAATGTCCAGTTTAATATTCCCAATTTATTCTAAGTTTGTAGAAAATACAAGTAATAAATCATGTAACTTTAAAACAATAAGGGAAGGGATTGTTGATTCATTAAAGAAAAACTAAAGCAATATTTTGGTTACAGTGGTTTTGATGGAAAATGGTGATGTTTATACATTTGGATATGGGCAGCATGGCCAGCTGGGACATGGAGATGTTAATTCCAGGTAATCTATAAAAATCTTAATGAAAATTATGGTTTCTGTATAGTTTTCTATATTCTCAAGACAGAATAGTCTGCATATTTTTCTTTTTCAGTGATATTTTAATTAGTAAGTTCAATGTTTAACATATTTGGGAAGGCAACAATAGTTGTTTGCTGGATAGTTTTCCAGCTAATATCTCAGACTTTTTAAGATTCTCTCTCAAAAAATATTCTGACAATACTGAATCTCTTTAGTTAAAAATTTGATTTGCCATCTAGACTTTAAATCTATTCCAAGTTATTATGGTACAAGGAGAGTTGCATTAAAGAAAAAAATTAGCATAAAATTACATTAAGGAATTGTGCCAATTAAATAACTAAAGTAATGCTTTAAGACTTTTGACCTAAATATGAATACTTTATGAAAATTTTCTTATTTTAAGACTCTACATTATTATCATTACTCTTTCTTCTTTTCTGTTTAATACCTCTCCTCTTTAAAAATCTCTTTTAAACCTTACTCTATTCTTTCCTTACATCATTTAGAGAAAGGGCTTGAGTCTTGTTCACTTTGATGACAAATTTACATTTTTAAGTTACTTTATTAATTTTCTAAAATGTCTTGTTTATTAAACTAGATTCTAAGTCCCTTGCAGGCAAGTCTTCATTTGTTAAACATTGATTAAGCACCTAATATATACAGCTCACTCTGCTGGATTCTGAGGATGATAAAAGGATGAATAAGTCATTGTTCCCTCAAGAAACAACTTAATAAATAGTAATTTTATATATAACACACACATAACAGATTAGAATATGTTAAGTGTATGAGAGGAGGGGGCAGGTAGGTGGCGCAGTGGATAGAGCACCAACCCTGGATTCAGGAGGACCTGAGTTCAAAATCTGGCCTCAGACACATAATACTTACTAGCTGTGTGACCTTGGGTAAGTCACTTAACCCCCGTTGCCCAACAAAAATAACAACAACAACAAAAAAAGCTTATGGAAGTGTATGAGGTGAGCACAAAATACTATGAAATCAGGTATAGAAAAGATAATTTCCAGCTGCTGGGATCAGAGAAAGATAATATGGAAAAGGTAGAATTTGAGCTGGATTTCAGAGAATGGTGAATATCGGTAGCTCCAAATGGGCAAGAACATATTCCAGGCATGTTGAACAGCATGAGCCAAAACATGGAATATAGGACATATCCAAGGGTTGATAATTATATGATGTGATAAACATTTATTAAGTGTATAGAAGGTGCCAGTTACTGTGCTAAGCACTGGGGATACAAGTAAGAAAAAGATAGTCCCTGGTCTCAAAGAGTTTTCAGTCTAATGGAGGAAGACAGTACCAAAGGAAGCTGAAAAGAGAGAGTGACAAGGGGCCTGATGAAGGTGATAATGAATTATAAGTCGAGCAAAGCAGCTGGTGGCAAATGTAGAAGTGGCTAGGCTTTTGAGCCCTTTTATAAGGGGAGGTTTTTTTTGCTCCACATTCCAGCTAGAGAAGCAAAAGCAATTGAGGGTGCTGATGAGGCGTAAGTAGCAAAGCTGAAGCAATCATCATGATAATAAGTTTCCTGACAATGAGTTTATCCTGGGCAGGACATAATGAAGATGATGGTAGAGTAGAAAACCAAGCAGCTGGTGACAAATTATTACCTGTGGAAACAACAGGACTTGGCAACTGCATGATGGTGCCCTCAACAGAAATAGGGTATTTAGGAAGAGGAGAGGATTTGGGAGGAAAGATGAGTTCAGTTTTGGATATGTTGAGTTTAAAATATCTATGGGACATCCAATTGGAGATGACTAATAAGCAGTTGGAGATGGGAAACTGGAGGTCAGCAGAGAGATTTGGACTTTTCAAATAACGTGAGAATCATCAGCAAAGAGATAATCATTGCATCCATAAGAGCTGATGAGATCACCAAGAGAAAGAGTATAGAAGAAGGCCTAGTACAGAGCCTTAGGACAGTGAGTATAACTTGCATCAAGATCTAGCAAAGGACTTAAAAGGAGTGGTCAGATAATTAGAAGGAGAATCAGAATGGAGTAGATGAAAATAGAAAGAAGAGAGTATCAGGGAGAAGAGAATGAACAACAGTGTCAAAGATTGCAGAGAGTTTGAGAACGATGATTGAGAGAAGGCCATTAGATTTGGCAATTAAGAGATGATTAGTAACTTTGGAAAGATTAGTTTTAGTTCAAATGATGAGATGGAAAGCTAGACTGCAGAGAATTGAAAAAAAGAATGAGAAGTGGAAGTTGAGACACTTACTGTAGATGATCTTCTCAGGAGTTTAGCAACAAAAAGGAAGAGATAAAGGATTGTGGTGTATAATAAGTTTGAGAGACATAGTTTCTGGGTAATTAATCATTTTATTAATAATTCTAGCATATTATTAATAAAAGGATGGTCATTTGGCTGTCTTTCTTAGACCAAAGATCCTTCATGAAACCCACTCAACACTTACATGCCCTTGGAAAAGTGGATTTTCAGAGGATGGAAATCAGCTCTGATTGGTTAACAATTAATGAGAGAAAGAATATTATAATGAGAGGTGGACCTATTCAAATAAAAGTCTGGGGTACATGATTTTGATTACTCAGTTTTGGTCAAAGAGAATTATCTGTATCCATATCACCTGTCTGACAGAAGGGAGAATCCACATTTTTCCCAGACTTGTCTGAGTAAAACAAAATAGGCCAGAATCCATCAATTCACCTAGCTTTATCTTTTGAACAGATCAGAGTTCTTTCTCGTTATCAGCCCTGCACTTCAAAGTCTTCCTGAATAACCTACAGGGGCAGATTTCTGAATGAGGAAGTAGAAAAGGGGAAGAACTTTGATCCTAATTCAATAATTAGTTATTAAATACAAGAGAGAAATAATCATTTCTCTTAGGATGATAATCCACAGGAATGGACAGACCAAGTGAGGGTTTTAGAGAAGAGGAAAACATGGACATGTTTGAAGTCAGTGAGAGATTAAAGATAGGTATTATAGAAGGGGCAATCTATTGGATAAGATGGGGTAGAATTGTGTGTGTGTGTGTAAAATATGTTACTTGGAGACAGTATTATTTAGAAGAGGAATGGGAAAATTTAGAAGTCAAGAGAGGAAATAGTGACTATAAAGGTGCTAATTTAGTAGTGTTACATACCAAACAGAAGTTTAAAAAAATTAAAATGACATTGAATTATACATTCAGTAGGTTATATAGCCTTTGTGTTCAATCTTTAGCATAGGGCGCGCCATGAAGTAATTAGCCACTTAATGAATGTTTTTTGTAACCATGATAATGCTAGAATAAGAAGCAAAAATTATCATCAAACCCTTTTGAATCTTTAAAAACTTTTCATATTTCTTTAGTTTACATGTCGTTTAAGTAAATTAGCTTACTAGATTAAAGAGCTGAGAAATCGCTGTGGATTTTGCTCATATTTTGACTTAAATATGAAAAAATATTAAAAAAATTTAATTGTTTACAAGATCTCTGTGTAGTATCTTGGAAGCAAGACTTCCTCATTGTGTGATGTTCATTTTTTAAACAATACAAAGCAGTAGAGTAATGCCATCTTATATTTTGGAAAAGATTTTGAAATTTAAAATTACAATGTGATTAACAGAGAAAGTATCATAGAAGAACTTGAATAATTGTTATGTCTCTTCATAGTACTAATTAATCTGTAAATGGATTTTCTAGTTATAAAGTAAGGACATATCGCTGACCTTTTTGGATAATTTAAGGTTAATCATCTAATTTAAGCTCTATTTAAAAATACTTCATCTTTAGGGCAGCTAGGTGGCTCAGTAGATAGAGCACTAGCCCTGGAATCAGGAAGACCTGAGTTCATATGCACCTTAGACACTTACTAGCTGTGTGACCCTGAGCAAATCACTTAACTCTGATTGCCTCCCCCCCCCAAAAAAAATAATTCATCTGATTTCCATTTTGTTTCATTAGAATCATAAATATTGAAAATGTTTGTAGTATCTTTGCCATGTTTTCTTTTCACCCTTACTCCATAATTTATTTAGTGTTCTTAATTTAATAAAGTGATTTTTATTGTAGGTTGCTAAAAATTAACTCTAATTTTTTATGCTTTATTTTTAAATTTAGGGGATGTCCTACTCTAGTACAAGCTTTGCCAGGGCCTAGTACACAAGTCACTGCAGGCAGTAACCATACAGCAATACTTCTAATGGATGGACAAGTCTTCACATTCGGAAGTTTCTCTGTAAGGAGTTTTCAGACTTTATTTTAATAATTCATCGTGTCTTTAAATTATTTAGATTTCTGTCTTCCTTGTCCAGTACAAGAATAACATGTTTTGTGTACGTATATCCATTAATATTTTTTCTAAGTGAAAATATTACCACCTCAGTGTATCAGTATTGGTTATTACAGTTAGAAATGTTTATTGTAGCTCATAGCCCTTTAGGCAAACTGTTAACTCTTTTGCCTTTCAAATAAAATGTATTTTACCAATTTTATGTATACTTCTATAGCCGTAAAAATAATTTTTTTAGAAAAAAGTTGACACATTGATTTATATTAAAAACTGGAATATTATGAATATTTAAAGGTGGGTTGTTTTTGTTGTTTTTATTTTTGTGGTTTGTTTTTTTTTTTTTTTTTTGCCAAAATTTGAGACATTTGCAAACATTTTTAAATTTGCCTGTTGAGGGTTAAAATTTGGGGGAAGGAGTATAAGAAAACATTGTATAATGATACTGCTCCTTCTGAGCCTGTATTGTGGTCATGACCGAAATGGCTATTCAGAACCGTCTGTTTTATCATCGCGACAATCACCAAATGAGAAAGAGAGATTATTTCAATTAACCCTTAGTTATCCAGTAACTGTAATCTACTTTGTGAGTTAGGTAGAATCAAAATCTGAATCTTTGCCATCATTTGACTGGTATTCAGAGAATGAAAATTAGTATACTAGCTTAAGAAAAACATGTAGCTTGGTAAAAAGTCCACAAAAAACTCACTGCATTTAAAAGTGATAAATATTTTACTCAGTGGTCAACTTTTATGCTGATTTTTGCCACTTTAAAAATAGGGTTATATATGCTTGCCTTTTCATTGGGTGGGGAGGGGCCAGAGAGGGGGTTGAGAATTTGGAACTCAAAATTTTTAAAAACATTAATTTTAAAAATAAATTTGATTTGAAAAACAGAAAAAATAATGTCATATATCATGTGAATCTGTTCATTATTTGAGTAAATCTTGAATGTTCTTACTGTTCCTCTGAACACCTGGCTGTTATTCCTTCCCATGGAACAGAAGAGAACTGGGGATGGATGGATCACCAAGCCATTCTTCTGATCCTTTTATTCTTTTGTCCTTCAGGCTTGACAGGTGCAGTGGATACACAACAAGGAATTAATCCCTTATAACATTGCTTGACCAGTCTTGTGGCGGGTTATTCTGCTTACTTTTCTTTGTATCCAGTAGCTGTGCAGGTCTGCTGAGATTACAATATTCTGCATGTATACTACAGTGACTACTTCTGTGTAAGGGAGTGGCAAGGAATAGGGAGAAATCAACATTTTAAGTTGGGAAAGAACATGCTTGGTAACTTCCTACTTCTCTAACCTTATTCTAGCTCCTGGCTAAGTGTACAGATATTATTTAATACTTTTTCAACTTTAACCTTCCCTTGTCCTGATTCCATGTCATACTTGTGAAGTACTTTTCTTTCAACCCTAAAATAGAAGCATAACTAAATTGTGAATGTGAATAAATATGTAAGTAAGGGTGATGTGACATTTTTAAAAATTTCCTGTGTTACATGCATCCTTCCTCAGAGCAAAGAGTTGGGAGGAGGCCAGTAGGACAGAATATTATATGCATTTTCTCGGTATCAGATGTTTTTAAGTGTCCTTTTTCACAGAGGAGAATTCAATCTGATGATGAGATGGGGAACAACGGTGAAATAAAAAAAAAAGATGTCAATTGCAAGTATTAAAATAAAAGAGAAGAAATAACTATGGATTACCTTGCAGCTGTCATTCCTTTTTTTATTTTAGCAAAAGTTGCTTAAAACAAATATTGATTCTTTTTATATAGAAATGTAAATGAAATAATCTATTTGTGCTATATTCACTGTTAATAGTTGTTCACAAGTTTTGTTTTCAGTATATGAATTATATTACTGGTTTTTAATGTGTTGATAGGTTCATATAATATATAATTTCTGGTCTTTTCTTCATAATCATAGCTAACTTCTCAGTCTTCTAATGACATCTTGTTGAAATGATCTCCTTGGAATGTCAGTATTATTTACTAAAAGAGCAAATAAATGAATACAAGTTATTTTGAAGGTGTATATTTGTTAAACTTTTTACTTTGAAAAATATTTGTGGCTTATTTTTGGAAGCAGCATATTTAAAAAATTTCTTGCTGAGATTTGCTCTCCTTTGGGTCTAGTTTTGAGATATTTTGATTAGGTAAAAGTAAAGTTTGAACTTTATATGAAATTTCATGAAAACTTGAAATTCAAAGCACATATAAGTGATCAAGAACTTGTTTCATCATGGATGTTATATTTTGTTTCATATATGTATATATGACATATATACATATACACACACATATATGTTTTATTTATATGTTGTAACACATAAATGTTTTATTTTGACATCTTCCCCCTTGTTGACATTATAGGCTGTACTGCTGTTATGTTTTATTCTACTTAATGTTATTGTTTTCCATACTGTTTAGAAAGGACAACTTGGCAGACCAATTTTGGATATGCCTTACTGGAATGCAAAACCTGCTTCCATGCCCAATATTGGATCAAAATATGGACGCAAGGCTACTTGGATTGGAGCAAGCGGGGACCAAACTTTCTTACGCATTGATGAAGCACTTATAAACTCCCATGTCCTTGCTACATCAGAGATTTTTGCCAGCAGACACATAATAGGTAAAATAAATAGCCGTAAAAATAATTTAGGTCTACTCTTGGTATATATGGTCCATATAACACTGTAGAAGATTTTACATTCTACTTGAAAGGTAAGGGTAAGGGTGAAGAAATTGAGGCACGTATAGATTATAGGCAAATTGTCTCTGACCTCTCTGCTTGTTCTTTAGATGGAAAGTAATGAGAGGAGGTTGCTAAGATGTAGATTAAATGAAAAGATAAGAGGGTAAGAAATCCAGACTACAGTATTCTATAAGGTAGCCTACACATACTTAAAACATAAACAAAAGGTTATTTGAGCTTTGTAGAAAAATTATTTGAAAGTTGGGTAACTATTTCCCTTGTAGTAAGTAGATTATATATTGAAATGAATGGATTCTGCGCATAATGTTTATATATATATGAAGGAATGAATATTTGCTTAATTGGCCTTTTTAGAGTCACAAGTAAGTGAAATATTAACAGGTTTTATTACTATTAAAAATCTATGTTCATGTGGTCATAACACCCTAAGCCAATAGGGGTTTTAATGCCAAGATCAATAGTTTGCATTTTATCACATAGGCAATAGGGACCACTTGGATAGGGAAATGATGCAGACATGTACATTAGGAAAATACCTTTACAACAATATGTAAGATAAATTGGAGAGAGGCAAAACCAGTTAGCACTTACCACAATCCATGTGGGAGCTAACTAGAGCTTGAACAAGGTGGTGGCAGTAGAGGTAAATGGAAAAGGATAAATGTTAGAAATATTTAGAAAGCAAAATTGATTTAATTTGGAATCACAGTAGGTCAAGAAATAAGAATACTCAAAGATAATTCTGAGTTTTAAGAGTATAAAAGCCTGGGGAAAAAAACTGTAGTGTCATGAAGATAAGTGGAGAAATAATAAGACAGGCAGGTGCTGGGGAAAGAGTGATAAGTACTATTCTGAATATGTTGAATTCAAGATGTTGGCAGACTCTTCAGGGGAGATACTAAACACAGAGTTCCAAATGAGATGTTGGAGCCATGAGAAAGATTGGAGTAAACTGAGTTATTTGCAGAGGCAATGTTTGAAGATATTTGTCAGTGAGATTGACAAGGGTGAAAATATAGAGAAATAATCAAGAGGACCAACAGAGAAGAATGTTAAAAAGCCATGAGAGTTCTGTGTGACACAAGGAGGCCAAAGAATTCAGCCACATTTCTGTTCTTTGTAGTTACATAGCTGGAAAGGAGTCATGGTTTGGTGATGCTTTTTATTTTTGTTTTGATTTGTAGTACTATTTATCATTTGATTCCACTAACACATGTCTTAGACTTATCCTCTGTTTAAGATGATTTTTTTCCCCCTTTTTCAAGGCTTAATACCTGCTTCTATATCGGAACCTCCTCCATTTAAATGTCTCCTGATAAATAAAGTGGATGGAAGTTGTAAGACATTTAATGATTCTGAGCAGGAGGATCTGCAAGGGTTTGGTGTATGTCTTGATCCTGTTTATGATGTTATTTGGAGGTAAGTTGCTTGCTATGTTCATAAATCCCTATATTTAATATGCATTTTATTAAAAAATCTTCGTTCTGTTTCTCAATTAGTTTTTCCCTGTTGCTACAAATTTAAAGTGCAAATTCTTCTCATTTGCATTTAAGGCCTTTCACAGTCAGGCTTCAAGGCTAATTATACTTTATTATCCTTTCACTCTATCTTCCTTCTAAACTGGCCTATTTACTGTCTATTCACAAGATGCTACTAACCATTTCCATGTCTATGCACAGTCCATCTCCCAGGCCTGAAATGTTCTCCTTCCTCACCTCTGTTTCTTGTAACCCTTTGTTCTGTTTAAGGCCCAGCTACTTAGGAGGCTTTTCCTGATTACTGAAGGCAATTAGTACTCTTATCCCAAATTCATTATGTTTTTGTATAAATCCTGCATTTACTTGTCTGTGCACATGTTTTCTTCCCCTCAGTAACATGTAAATTCCTGCAGGGCAGACTAGGTTACTCTGTACGTCCCTAGCACCTGGAACAGGGTTGACTTAATAAATTATTGTTAATTAGTTTTTTGCTAGTGATTTTCAATCAATTTAATATGAAGACTTATTAGGAAAAGATAAAAAATAATTTGAACATTTTGTTTTTTTTTTTCACTAAACTACTAACTGTAATCATCTTTTATGATACTTGGTAGTTAACTGTGGCATTTAATTCTGTTTTTAAAAGTAATATCATTTATAATTTTTAGGCTCTCAATAATTCCTTTCATTGTTCAAGGTACATAATTTTATATAACTTAAACCTCTCATGATCTTCTGTCATCAAGTAGATATTGCAGTGACCTCTTAGAGAACTGTATGTTGGAAATTGAGTACTGCCATGCAGGAGCTTAATTAAAATTATGGAAAAGCAAAATCTCTTAGAAAGACCTGTAGAGGGGACAGCTAGGTGGAACAGTAGATAGAGTATTGGCCCTGGCATCAGGAGGACCTTGGTTCAAATCTAGCCTCAGACACTTACTAGCTATGTGACCTTGGGCAAGTCACTTAATCATGACTGTCTTCCCCCCCCCCCCCCCCCCCCCCCAAAAAAAACAAACCCTGTGGAGAAAATGAAGATGAGGGTAGAATAATAATAATGTGGATTTTGGAATGGTTGAAACACCTGACTCAGGGTATAGATGTCAGACAATGAGAGTAATACTGTGAGATTCTCTATGAACTTGTTCTTTTACACATTTTTATCAGTCACTTGCATGAAGACATGGGTAGCTTGTACTCTAAATTTGCATATGCTACAAAGCTGCAAGGGATGGCTAATATATTAGCGGGTAGAATCAACTTTAAAAAAGTTCTCAAAAGTCTAGAATGTAGAAATATGTTTAACAAAGGGAAATTTAATAAAGATTGGTGTACATTTTTTTTTTCTTTTCAAGCACTGACATGCAAAAAATCACCCCTGGAAAGTATAGAATGAGAGAGATATGACTAGAAATAGATCACGTTAAAACAAGAAAGACTTCAGGGCTTTATGAATCTGGAGGCACAATATAAGGCAATAGTGTCAGAGTTAATGCAATTTTAGGCCACATTGATAGGAGTATAATTCTAGAACAAAGAAGACGAGATCCCTGCTGTAATGTTCAACTAAGTAGACCACTTGTTTTCAGTTCTTTGTTACTTAAAATTATGTCATGAGAATCATGATAGCTGTTGTCAGACTTTTTGGTCTTCTAAACATACCCCCTTTTTATGCCCCCTTTAAATTCCTAGAATTTCTGTACCCTAAAAAGGTACATGAGTTATTTACATGGGTTATATCTATCAGCATTTATCATATTAGAAATTAAAACATTTTAGTTTTATTATGAGAATAGTTTTGACCTTGCAGATTCTCAGAAATAGTCTCTGTGGACCATACTTTCAGAATTGCTAATTTCAGGAATGAGGGGCACTGAGTCTGTAGAAAAAAAAAAAAGATTCAGGAGAGGAGATAGTCTTTAATCAAACAATCAAACCAGGTTTTAATAGGATTCATATTTGTTTAGCCACAGAGGAAAAATTAGATCAGTAGGTAGAAATTATAGGGAGAGATTATTGCTATTTAAGAAAGAATTTTCAAAAAATTAGCATTATCCAAAAATGGAATAGGCTGGCTACCTTAGTACATAGTGAGTTCCCTATTACTGGTGGTATTTCAGCAATCTGGACAAGAGGTGTCATTGATGTTGTCGAGGTAATTTGTGCTTTGGTAGATTCTGTGATTATCTAAGGTAGCCACATTAGTAAAGAGATACATGGATAGGACCCTATATAAACAGTTTTGTTATGAGGATCATAGTTACACAGAATGCTTTTCTATAGACATTAAAGATTTTCTAGTCTAATTTCTTCATTTTTACAGATGAAGAAATTGAAATCCAAGGATGAGAAGTAATTTAGTAAGGTCACGCAGCTATAGACACAGCCAGGCTAGAACTCATATGTCCTGGAAAATCAGTGTTCTTTTTGCTATATAATAGCTTTTAAAAAAAACTGTTTTCAACAATTTAAAAACAAACCAACATATAAACTAATGCACATTTTTTTAAACCAATGCATTACAGTTTCCTCCACAGACTCCCTTTGTGGCCTTCCACCAAGTTCTTATTATTAATAATCATAGCTAACATCTAGTTTTGAAAAGCATTTTGAATAACTGTAATCCTCATAACATCTCTGTTACATATTCAATTTATGAATTACATATTTTATATGTTACATGTTTTGTATATTTTCTGTAAGCTAAATAATTTCTAAAATGCTTTAATTATTGTTTTTGTTTTTCAGATTTCGACCAAATGCTAGAGAATTGTGGTGCTACAATGCTGTAGTTGCTGACTCCAGGCTTCTTCCTTCTGCACCAGACATGCAATCAAGATGTAGTATACTGAGCCCTGAACTTGCTTTGCCTACAGGATCAAGAGCTCTTACAACTAGGTCTCATGCAGCTTTGCACATCCTTGGTGAGTAGGACTTTGTAATTGGCACTCAGTTAAATTTCTTTAGCTACTCTGTTTTATTTTCTGAGCATATAGAGATAATATAGTTTATGTTCTTTTGTGTTAAAAAGCACTGAACTTGGTACCATTTAAGAGCAGTAGAATACCTCCTTCAATAAATTTCTCTGTAAAGAAGAAAGACACATGCAAATTGTAGCTTATAGGTCAGCCTTAAGAGAGTTCCCTAACTGTGTTGTCTTAAGCAGAGGTAGATTTTGACTTGTTTTGAGTAGCCCTCCTATTGAGCCATTGAAACTTGAACAGGTCAGTTTTGCCCACACCTAGTATATTTTACTTTGCTTGATTTGTTTTAGGTTATATAGCATCAGTCTCGCTAAGAATTTCATTTTACAGAGCTTAAATATTATTGTCTTCATTTTGTTTCAGGTTGCCTTGATACATTGGCAGCCATGCAAGATTTAAAAATGGGTGTAGCAAGTACAGAGGAAGAGACTCAAGCGGTAATGAAAGTTTATTCCAAGGAAGATTACAGTGTGGTGAACAGGTTTGAAAGTATGTACACTTATGTTTAATGAAAAACGAAATTTCCCTGTAAATATGAAATATTATTAGTAAACATTTAAATCATTTATGCTCTTTAGGTCATGGAGGAGGCTGGGGTTACTCCGCTCATTCAGTTGAAGCAATTCGTTTCAGTGCTGACACTGATATTTTACTTGGTGGTCTTGGTCTTTTTGGAGGTAGAGGAGAATATACTGCTAAAATAAAGGTAAACTATTGGATTATCCTTTTCATTTGTGTTGAACAAATGTAGATTTTGACCTGGTTGCTGCTGAAAAAACGTTTTTTGTGAAACCAGCATTCCTGACCATACTGTCTATAAAGACATTCTTAGTCTGTTATTATAGCTACTTGTTTCCAGCTTTATCCTCTAGTCTCCTGAGTTACATGACAAGAGAGTTACATGAGAGAACTTATTTCTCTTTATTATACTGTAACTCAGTAAACTGTTCCCTATTGTTTTCTAGCCCTACCATCATTAGACTGTGTTATACTGCTTTTATACTTGAGGAAATCCTTAAAAATATTTCTTCTAAACAACCTACTTGTGGTTACCACCCTACAACTCATAGATATAGGGTCACTTTGCATATTATTTTCCATTTCAAAAGTTTTTCCACTAATTAATCCTCTCTTATGTCAAGTTCAGCCTCTTCACGCTAATTCTAAAATTGTTTTTCTAGACTACCCATGTCACTATTATTGTGACCTCTTTTCCTATTTGCCACCTTACCATATATGCTCAGGAAAATATTTTTCTAGCCTCTAGTTCACTTCTCTTTGCCCCATGCCTCTTTGTAAGCTTTTTTCTCACTCCCATTTCCATCTCCTTCCATACTATGTTTTGAACAATTAATTGTCTATTACTTTGTAGTCATGCCATTTTGTTTTTGCAATGCAATTATTTCCTTAGATTTTATCCCATTTGGAAACACTCCAAGATGGAATAGGTTAGGAAAAGATCCTCACCTCCTTCAAATACTGTTGTTCAGCAATAAAAACCTGCCCGTGTATAAGGGCTTTCAAGTCTTCTTCCATATAAGAAAAATGAAAATTGAAAAATCATAAAAATCCAGTTTTTTTAATATGTGGTATTTTTAATGTTGCCTTGTTCATTTTAAATGAAAACTTCTGGAGAACAGGTTCTACTTGATTTTTACCTTCATAGTGCTTAACCTATTAAGAATTTTCAGCAAATAAATAACAAAAATCAGAATACAAATGATTGACTGCTGAGGCAAAAATCAACATTTCTTCCTTCCCTTAGTTATTTGAATTGGGTCCAGACGGAGGAGATCATGAAACCGATGGTGACCTTCTTGCAGAGACTGATGTCTTGGCATATGACTGTGCTGCTAGGTAAATGATTTTTCTTGTCTTTGTAACTACTTTTAAATTATGTAATGAGATTAATAAGCTCTATTTTTATAGTAGCTTTATAAACATTTTAATTTTGTGCTAAATATTTAAGCTTAGCATTTTGAACAGAAAATTTTAAATTATCTTTAGTATATTTCATTCATATATTTCAGAAAGAAAATAGAGGTTTTAAACAATCATTCAATTAAATTCTGTTTTAACTCAGGTATCAAAGGTAAATGAAAATGAATCCTCCTTTACATTATATTTGTTATACAAAATAAAATACGTATTTATTTTTATTAAATATAAGAGATATTTATTTGTTTACTATGGGAGGACAATCTCCTATGGAACGGTTTTTTACCTCATTAGAAATTAATGATAGCACATAGAAGCAGATTGGATCAGAGAGCTGTTCTGTGGCCAAACTGCCTGAACAATCATCGCTAGGTGGCACAGTGCATAGAATGCTGAGCCTGGAGCCAGGGAGACCTAAGGTCAGACCTGGCCTGAGACACTCATCAGTTGTGTGATGCTGAGCAGTTCCCTTACCCTTTTTCTGCCTCAGTTTCCTCAACTGTAAAATGGAGATCATAATAGTTCCTACCTTACAAGATTGTTGTGAGGATGAATGAGATAGTATTTGTAAGACACTGTGCCTCACACATAGTAGACACTCAATAAATGCTTGTTTCTTTTCCTCTTCTCTGTTAGGCACAGCTACTCAAGAAGCCATGTTGGGCCATACCTTAAACTATTTTTGACTATACCGGTACTGCAGATTAGGATAAAAACAAGCCCTATGGGACCAAATCTTGTTAGAACTTGTCAGGGAGCTCCCAGAATCATTTGGTTCCCAAATAGATTTTATTCCACACTAGAAGATTTAGTTTTAATAAGATGTATGTGTCTACCCTTCAGAGTGGTTCAGAACTTCAGAATTCCTGGTTTTTTCACCCTGGGTTTCATGACCAAGAGTTTTTCTATGAAGTCTCCCTGATTCACGCTTGTGCTTCTGAAAGCTCATCCATTATCCTAGTTCTTGGGACTCAGGCAAGATATCCTGCAGAAGTCTAATATTACTAACAATATTAGTGGCAAGATAAAGACAGGTAAAAAAAGAACTCTGGTTTTTGGTTGTGCTCTGGTTTCTTTGCTTCAAAGAAAATTGAAATATGGTAGAAATACAGTGAAGAATAGCCATCGAGAGTAAGAAGTATATCCACGGCTCACATTGGGTCTCAGGTGAAGTAAGCCAGGAGAGATGGTTGGTTGGAAGGACTCTCATGTCTTTTTGATGAGCTAGGTTTCCTTTGGTTTTTGGTGTTTGTGTTTTGTAAGGTTTTTTGACACGAAACAAATTTCCCCATTGTCCATTTTCCTAGGAAGAAAAGTGAGAAAAAGAAAGAAATAAAATATGTTATAGTCTGCACTGAGTATCTTTTCTGGAGGTGAATGATAGTATGTTTCATTATGAATCCTTGGGAATTGTGGTTGGTCATTATATTGGTCAGAGTTCCTAAGTCTTTTGCATTGATTCTCTTTATAATGTTGCTGTTCTCCTCCCAGGAACAGTGATCACTTTAGCATTTGAGTGGCAGTTGAATTGAAGTAAGGAGCTACATGATAATAGAAACAGCCAGAAGGCTGTTTCAATAGTCCAGGTGTGAGGTAATGAGAGCCTCCACCAGTATGGTGGCTGTATGAGTAAATAGAAGGGAATAAAACTTGACAATAGATTGGATGTTAGGGACAAAGTATGTTAGAGGCACTGAGAATGACACAGAGGTTGCAAGCGTGGGTGCCTGGGAGGGTGGACATAGTAACAGAAAAGTTGGGAAGAGGGTAAGGTCTGTGAGTGAAGATAATGATTTCCATTTTGGCCATCTTGAGTTTGAAATGCCGACATTATACACAGTTTCAGATTTCAAGATGGCCATTGGTGATGTGAGACTGAAAGTCAGAAGAGAAATTAGGCCTGGATATGTAGGTCTGGGAATCATCTGCATGGAGATGAGGAGATCACCAAACAAGATAATATAGAGCAGCAGTTTCCACAGGTGTGGTCTGAGGACTCTTAGGATCCGAGAGGTCTAGGGCAGCTTGGTGGCACAGTGAATAGAGCACCAGCCCTGAAGTCAGGAGGACCTGAGTTCAAATCCGGCCTCAGACCAAACACTTGACATGTACTAGCTGTGTGACCCTGGGCAAGTCACTTAACCCCAATTGCCTCAAACAAACAAACAAAAAAAAAAAAACCAGAACATCCAAGAAGTCAAAATTATTTTCATAGTCATACTAAGATATATTTACCTATTAAAAAACTCCACTTTTTTCTAATTATATGTAATTAGAGGTTCGATTTTCTTCAGATATTACAACCAAAAAAATCACAATAGATGGCTTTCGAACAATAAACATTTATTAAGCACATCATATGTGCCAGACACTCTGCTGAGTGCTGAGGATACAAAGAAAAAGAAAGACCCTGTTCTCAAGTAACTCACAGTCTAATGGGAGAGATAACATGTAAACAACTATGTGCAAACAGGCTATACAACATAAATTTGAAATAATCAACGGAGTAGAGGCACTAGAATTAATGGGGATCAGGAAAGGAAGTTGATGGGATTTTTTAGGGGAGGCGGGGGCTAGGCAATGGGATTAAGTGACTTGCCCAGGATCACACAGCTAGTAAATGCCTGAGTAAGTGTCTGAGGTTCGATTTGAACTCAGGTCCTCCTGACTCCAAGGCTGTGAGCTACCTAGCTGCCCCTGATGATGGGATTTTAGCTAGAATTTGAAGGAAGGCAAGAAAATTAGGAAAGGGAGATGAGGAAGTCATGAGGGTCAGCTAGTGAAAATGCTTCAGAGTGGGGAGATGGGGTATCTTCAAGGAACAGCAAGGAGGCTAGTGTCACTGGATCAGACATTATGTGGAGGGAAAGATATAAGAAGACTGGAAAGGTTGGCAGGAGTGCTTATGAAGGGTTTTGACTGCCAAACAGAGGATTTTATGCTTGATATCCTAGAGGTGATAAGGAGCCACTAGAGTTTATTGAATGGAAGTGTAACATGGCCGCACCTGTGATTTAGGGAAATCACTTTGGTGACTAAATGAAAGAACGGAATGGAAGTGGGGTAAGACTTGAGGCAGGCAGACTTACCTGCAAGCAGTAATCAAGGTGTGGAATGATGAGGGCCTGCACCAGAGTGGTGGCACTATCAGAGGAAGTGAGAGATATTATGAAGATAAAGTTGACAAGCCTTGGCAACAGATTGGAAATGGGAGGAGGGGGAGTTAGAGAGAGTGAGGACTTGAGGATGACGTCTAAGTTTCTAGACTGAATGCAGAAGCAGATACGAGAATGTAATTGTCCTCCATTTAGAGTGACATTAGAAGAGATTTGCAAAAAAAATAAAAATATAAAACAATGCCACTCTTCACTAATTAAAATGGGTTACTTATATTAACATGTAATGAATTTGTTTATTGTTATTTTTAAATGAATTATTAAGTAAATATTTCAAATTTTTAGCAATTTTTATTTATAATATGGTAAATGCCAATAGATATGTATTATGGACTCTTAAGATCAGGCCTCTATCCATTATTCCACACTAGAAGTGTGTACGTATGCATGCATCTTATATTGTTTTGGTCCTCAATAATTTTTAAGAGTGTAAAGGGGTCCTAAGACCAAAAAGTTTGAGAACTGCTGGGAGAAGAGGAGCCCGGGCAGACCCTCCAAAGAAATCCACTGCTAGTGGAAGTGTCCTGGCTGGATGAAGGTCCAGCCAGAGCCTGAGGAGTGGTGTGAAGGTGGGAGGATTATCAGGAAAGTGTAGCAATTAGGAAATCCTGGAGAAGAGAGAATATCCAGAAGAGGGTGATATGTCAGAAGTTTCAGAGAAGTCAAGAAGGAAAAGTTTTGAGAAAAAGTTGTTAGTTTTGGTAGTTAGAGATCATTGGTAACTTTGGAGATAGCAGTTTGAGTTGAATGAAGTTAAAAACTAGATTACATGAAGTTTAAAAATGAATGAGTGAAATGAAGTCACCTAAAGTACATGGTTCTCTCAAAGAGTTTAGCTGAGAAAGGGAGCTGAAGTATAGGGTGATAGCTAGTAACGATGATTGGATCACAAGATTTTGGGGACACATAGACATGTTTGTAGGCAGCAGGGAGAGAACCACTGGATAGTAAAGGAATGAAGATTAGTTGGGGGGGTGATAAGCAGCATTTTTCTAGAGAAGGATGAGACGAGATGAGGTCAAAGATGCATGTGGAGGGCTTACTCTTAGCAAAGAGGAGGGGGGCTTCTTGTACTTATCATGAGATTGGCTGAAGGAATTGGGGACATTGAGTCTCTATAAGAGAAGACTTGTGAGTGTGTTTGAGGGGGGAGTGGTGTAGGTGTGTATGATCACTATCTTCCAGTGTTTTGGGGACTAAATAAGGAGGAGGAATTAAACTTATTCAACCTGACCCCAGACAGCACAATTTGGCACAGCAAGTGGAATTAGAAAAGGCAAATTTAGGTTTCATGCAAGAAAAACTTTTTTCTAGAAATTAGAACTATTTCAGAATTGAATGGGCTGCCAAGAGAGAGAGAGAATCTCCCTTCACTGAAAATCTTCAGGCCAAAGTTGAATGACTTCTTTTTATGTATGTTTTAAGAGGTTCTTATTCAGTTATGATTTGGACTGAACAGCTCTGAGATCTCTCCCTTCTCTGTTCTGTGATTCTGTGAATTTCAATTTGATTTGCAGCTTTTCATTCATTTTAACTGGATTTCTATTAGGTTTATCAGCAATCTATAGATTTTGGCATTATCTGACTAATATTTCTCACAGAGAAAAATATGCCATGATGTTCGATGAACCAGTTCTTCTGCAAGCTGGCTGGTGGTATGTTGCATGGGCTCGTGTGTCAGGACCTAGCAGTGACTGTGGATCTCATGGACAGGCCTCTATTACCACAGATGATGGGTAAGTCTGAAGTATCATTAATTATTTCCTCAGAAAATGTGCTTTAAGAGTATTGTTGATATCAAGAAAGTGAGGTCTCAGGACAAGTTTTAAAAGAGTCAATGTGACCTCTTTCCTGATTTGTTACCCTTGAACAGTAAGTTAGCTTTAACATCAACTTTAAGTTCCCTTATAAGAAGACTGATACATTTCATTAATTTTTTTGATAAATGAGATATTTTAATTTTTTGTTATTTTTCTTTTTCTTCAGAGTTCTTTTCCAATTTAAGAGTTCAAAGAAATCAAACAATGGTACAGATGTTAATGCAGGACAGATACCTCAGTTATTATACAGGTATTGTACATATTTTCGTGTAAAATGATTTCCTTCCCCCCCTTGTAAATAGACCAGGAATATTCCAAAGTGCAGAGTATGAAAAAGTGAAAATTATTTGGGTAATTGATTGTTTTTAAAGCATTCAGGGAAGTTATTATGATATCAAGAGAAATGTAGACGTATATATAAAAAACATTTAACTCAGGTGACTTTCTGTGTATTTCAATCTGTTTTTTTCAGTGACATTTTTTATATTAGAGAAAGCTAGTTGGTTCAATGGATAGAGTTCTCAACTTGGAGTCAGGAAGGACCTGAATTCAAATCCTGCCCCAGATAAATACTAGCTGTGTGACCCTGAGCAAGTCACTTAACCTCTCTGACCCTCAGTTTCCTCATCTGTAAAATGAACATATTAACAATAGGATCTGCCTTAGGGTTGTTATGAGGCTCTAACAATGTTGCAAATGAACAGTACTTTGCAAATCTTAAAGAGCATATAAATTCTAGCTATTATTACTTTATTCTCATCATGAGCCTTAATTTTAAACTGATAACCATCTTGAATTATTTTACCTATTAAATGAAATTTTTCTTCTAAGAATTTTACATTACCAAAACTATATTTTATTAATTTTCCTGGCATTTTGTTTATAATAGCCAAACATGTTCATCCAAGAGAAAACATTATAGTGAAATAGGGACAAAAAACTTTGTCTGGATCCTGATTGACCTGCTCTAGGTTTTATATTCCTTGTGTTTATATTCCTTATAAATACTTTGTATAGATCCAGCATTTCCTTACTATCAACAAAATGTAATATTTAATTAAAATTAAAAAACAACAAAATGGTAAACAATATAAGATGCATGTATACTTGTATGAACACATACATATATGCATTCATGCACACTTAAACATTTATGTATGAGAAGTAGCATGGAATAATGGATGGATGTCTGCCCTTAAGAATCCGCAGTATCTGGGTTTTCAAGTCTTACTTCTGCCTTGCTTCTGCTACCCATTAGCTTAGTGATCACTTCACCTCTTAACGCTGCCAGACCACCCTCTAAAACTGTAAGTAATATTTGAATTGCTTATCTGCATTATGGGAAGGAATTTACACACCCAGAAATACACCATTCTACTAAATCACAGATCTAGGCAAGTTCCCCAATATAGATTTATGTATGTTCTTAGAAAATTCTTTAGAGAGATTTTAATAATTCTTCATGGCAACTTTATGGCATTTACTTAATATTTTCTCTATTATGCTTATGGGAAAAATGAATCATTCCTTAATCAAAGTCTTTGTACTAATATTCTAGATTTTTAGTTTTGGTTTTAATTATTTCTCTTTGAAATAATCAGGGCTATGAAACAAAAAATTTAAAATTCCTCATATATATGTATACATACATGCAAACACACAGGGTCCTTTATACATGGTATGTATCAATACATCAAACTGATGTCATAAGTTTGTACGTTGCTTCCTGTACTTCAAATTACAACCTATCCCAGCCTTCTAACATTCTGTCTAGTTTTTATCAATGAATTCCCATAAATCCTTTATAAAATGTGTACTCATTATAACAGAACCTTTCCTTTAGGTCTTTTATAAGTGGGAATGACATTCAAGAAGAGGCATCACCATCTGCTTTGCTGCTGTGCCCTAAGGACCAAGGGACCTTTCCATCTGACTCATAACTGAAACTTTCCATATGTGTTGTCTCCCCCAATAGAATGTGAGCTCCTGGAGAACAGGAACTGTGTGACTTTTCTTTGTATCCCCAGAGTTTTGTGCGTAGTAAGCACTTCATAAATGTTTTATTCATTCAATTTAACATTCCAGGAGTACCAAAGGATGCACATATTTCTGCTTCCTTTTTTAGGATTTTATTTCTGTAATATATAGCAAATTCTGTTTGTAGTCTCAACTTTAATGTTAAAATTTTCTAGTCTTTTTCTAATTAGTAGATAGCACAATATCTTTTAAGTGACCCACAATGGAATTCATTTAAAACACGGAGAAAATTTTTTTCTTGATTGTATTAGAAGAAAAAAAGATATGTACACATTTATTGGATTTTCCTTTATAAACCAGTTTTGTATATTTACCTTTCTTTAGGCTGCCAACCAGTGATGGCAGTGCTTCAAAAGGTAAACAGCAAACCACTGAACCTGTGCACATTTTAAAGCGATCTTTTGCCAGAACAGTCTCTACGGTAAGCCAGCTAAAGTATCCTTTTTAAAGATTCTAGCCAATAAATTCATTTCTTAATTTTATACCTTAGTTTTATTTAAATATTCATACTTCTGCCATGTATACACACAAAATGTAATAATGAATTCTCAACTTAGCTTAATAAACTTATATTTAACTTAATTTTAGTGCATTGTCATTAAAATGTGATATAATTGATATTGGTATGCTTTATCAAAGATGAAAAATTGGTTAAAAAGTCATTAGGAAAGGTGGGGGGAAATGCATGTATGTATATATTCTTCAGGTTCTTAGCCTCAAAGTAAATTTATAGGCCTAAGTTGGCCATGAAAATTCCAAAACTCATGTTTAAGGTATGTAATGGTACTTTTTAAGCATCTAGATTTCCATTTGAGTGAGAGTTGCTCTAGAATATCTATCTTCTCAGATTAAAAAGATAAATTATACAGAAAACTGGATCCAATTCATTATGATCTGTGATCTTTATTAGCCATTTCTGTATATAGCCAAAGTCAATATTGCTTCTTATTGATCATGTTGCCAGTCACTAATTTTTGTGCTAATTGAATTATAAATTAAAGATAGCAACATGTGATGCTTGCTGTTCTTTGTGATTTCGTTGTCTGTTCCTCTTACTAGTGCTTCTGGCTTACATTTCCATAGCATTTCAAGGTCTGAATAGACTATACATATATATATGTATATATTACTTCATTATAGCAATCAACCGCATCCCCATTTTCTCCTCTTCTATGAAGATTTGCTTACTGCTGCTACTAATAGGTTACCTTTATATACTGCTTCAAATTTTGGGGGAAAGAAAACACCACCTATTAAGCATCTCATGCATTCCCCAAAACAATGTTGCAAGGTGAGAATGCTCAGAATGTTATTACCCAGTTTTACAGAGGAAGAAACAAGTCCTGGAGTGGCTTACAAGTGGTTCCTTGGCAAGTGAGTGTCAGAGACACAAGAACCAGCATCCTTATTGTGACATCTTTATCAGAAATTTTTCACTCTCAGCCTATGCTTCATATTGCCTCAGATTGATCACTTATTAGGGGTGGCTGATAGCACAGTAGATAGAGTGCTGGGCCTGAAGTCAGGAAAACCTGAGTTCAGATTTGACACTGACTAGCTGTGTGACCCCTGGGCAAGTCATTTAACCTCTGTCTGTCTCAGTTTTCTTACCTGTAAAATGGGAATTGTAATAGCAGGCTACCTTCCAGGATTATTGTGAATATCAAATAAGATAATTGTAAAGCACTTGACACAATTCCTGGCACCATATAACTGTTGTCTAGTAGTAGTGGTATATTAATGCCTGCGTAGTTTATGAAATTACAAGATAGTTTTTAAAAATTATTTTTGAAAGTTAAGTTTTTTATTACAGTTAAATTACAATAAATTTTCAATTCTTGGGAAATCCTCTCACCAACAAAGCTTTGAATTCTTTTGATAACATCCTACACCCTTTTGTTGAATATCAATTATCAGGCAACCTATAGTCCAATTGAAGCTAAAAGAAGATATTCCATACCATTTAAAAAGGGTGTTTTTTTTTCCTAGAAGTTTGAAAACATTTATCTCACTTTTTTGGTCCTTCATTTAGGGAATATAGAGTTTAGGGTTTGTTGTTGTTTTGTTTTGTTTTTTACCCAAATAAGCATACCAGTATATTAGTGGTTGATGTATAGTTATCCCTTCCACATTGTGGGGTTAGGGACATGGCACCTCCACTATCTGGAAAAATCTGCATAAAATTTTTTGACCCTCCCTTTGTACCAGAGAAAAAGTCTGAATTATTATGGTATTGAAAGACAAAATATGTTGATATTATACAATACTACACATATGTTTTAGACATTTCTGAGTTTCTAAACTTTTTCTATGTCATCTGCTGGCTTTCGCATATTGTCTGCAGCTTCCGCAAAACTCCCCAAAAATTCCTATTAATTTCTTGTGCTGACCCATGATATATTGAAACCATGATGGGGAAAGTCACAATATGGAAGGGATATTTTTATGTGATATAATACATAAAAATTACTAAACAGTTATCTATATTTGTGTAGAAATAAAACAGGTATAGGTACTGGACCTGTGATTTCTTTGACATAGGGAGTTCCCTAGGTTTAGGAAACTCTTTACCAGTGCAAGTCAACATCTTCTTTGCAACTTAGATATTTGCCTAGAGCAGTGAAAGGTTTACTTATTGAGAGTCACACAATCAGCTTATGTCAGAAAGGGTGGTTAAACCAAGACTTTCTTGGTCTCAAGCCTAGCTTTCTATTCCTGTGCCATGTTGCCTCTAGAGATTTGATCTTTTCTTAGTATCATGAAATAACTGAACTTTTTGCTCAGTTTTTTTGTATAATCCTACAGTTTTTAGCTTGATAAATGAAAGCACTTTGAAACTTTTGGTTTTTTAAATGTATTATCAGGTAAGATCTTTAGGCTGATTATCAATCTTTTGCCTGAATATTTATGAATTTCAATCTATTATATCATTGAACTAATAACACTCTAATTTCTCCTATTCTGGACTAGGAATGCTTTGAGTCATTGTTGAGCATCCTTCACTGGAGTTGGACCACTTTAGTTTTAGGAGTAGAAGAACTTCGGGGATTAAAAGGATTCCAGTATACTGCTACACTTCTTGATTTAGAGAGATTGCGTTTTGTGGGCACTTGTTGTCTAAGGCTGTTACGTGTCTATACCTGTGAGATTTACCCTATGTCAGGTATGATGTAGATATGAATTTTATCAGGGAAAAATATGTATACTTTAAGTACATTATTAATAATTGTTAAAAGTTTTCTTCATTTGAAACTGTTGTTTTCAGCTTATAAAATTCTTCTCCACTATTATATGCTGATTCATTAACATAGGCCCAGGCCTGTGTGAATAAATAGTTGGTAATGTTGACTTGTCATTTTTTAAAAGAAAAAGACAAGGGGCAGCTAGGTGGCGCAGTGCATAGAGCACTAGCCCTGGAGGCAGGAGGACCTGAGTTTAAATGCAGTATCAGACATATAACACTCACTAGTTGTGTGACTCTGGGCAAGTCACTTAACCCCAATTGCCTCACCCAAAAAAAAAAGACAAGTCAGGTTCTAAAGAACTACTCTAAGTAAATGTTGTTTTATTGGCCAAATGTATTCATTTTGGATAACTAAGTTATAATTTTAAAATCAGGTCATTTATGTGTAACTACTAAAACATATCAAAACAATATATTTCAAATTTTTAATACCCTAGTACTGTATCAATTTAGGAAAACTATTATAGTAACTAAAAGTATTTTGAGTATTTTGACTTAAATATTAAAACTAATTTGAGTGACTAATATTTCATGTGTGGTAAACATAAGCAAAGGAATTTTGGCCAAAGTATAACTTGTTTCATTATTTATGTATAAATATTTATGATTATGCTATGCATTTTAAGAGAGTTTTTTTTAGTCCACTATTGTTATGTGTTTACACTTCATTTTGTTCCCTTATAGCTACTGCTAAAGCAGTTGTAGAAGAAACAAGTAAATTAGCAGAATGTATTGGGAAAACCAGAACTTTACTACGAAAAATTTTATCTGAAGGAGTTGATCACTGCATGGTCAAGTTGGATAATGATCCCCAAGGGTATCTTAGTCAGCCGTTGAGTCTTCTGGAGGCCGTCCTTCAGGAGTGTCATAATACCTTCACAGCCTGCTTTCATTCTTTCTACCCAACCCCTGCCCTGCAGTGGGCTTGCCTTTGTGATCTCCTCAATTGTTTGGATCAGGTATGTTAAGTACCACAATACACTGGTAGAAATTCTCCTGCTTTAGATTGTATTTTAAAAGAGAGCTAAAACACAAAGTTGGTCTGGATTATGGCCCCTGACAAAATTTCAGATTCACATAGATGTTTGATATTTTTTATGTGGATTGATACCAATCACACCACACAGTTTTATTAAGTGACTGCTCTGTGCCAGACAATGTATATGAGGTGCTAGAATACAAATGCAGAAGCAAATAATCCCTCCCCTAAAGGAGCTTATGTTCTACTAGGGGAATTTAAAAGTTTCATATACAGGTTCCATCATGCTGTTCATGAAATAAATACCTGGTTATTTTGCAAGAAAAGATACAAACAACTACAGGAATCAGGAGAGGCCTGTAAACAAAGGATGTTCTTAAAATAAGCCTTGTAGGGAGAGGTTTAGGAATCAAAAGTGAAGAAGTCAGACATTCCAGGCATAGGTAACAGCCTGTGAAAATGTATAGAAGCAAAAGATAAACTCTCCTGGAGGAGAACTGCAATTTGGAATAATAAAATTTAGAAATTTATTAAATATTCCTCTTTATTACTCAAGTGTGGGATTCTCTGTACCAATATGGCATATTAGCCAGAGACCTCATTCTCAGGGCTAGTAAGTCTCTCAATTCTAGGATGGTAAATATTGAGTTCTCTACAAATTTATGGCATCTCCTGTACTCCACAGCTCAATACTAAACAGCTCACTATCTACAATCATTCCTTACTACCTTGCCTTGCTTAGTATAACAGAATTGTCCATTTTTTAAATGCAGCATATTAGTACCTTGGAGAGAGGTGAAGAGCCATGAGATTAGTAATAAAAGTGGATTTAAAATAGGTTCCCAAAGTGGATGATACTATCCCCAGGGAGCACTGGAACAATCCAGGAGGTCAGTAATAGCCTTGGGTGACGCAAATTTAAAAAAAAAACAACAACTGTTAAAGGGTTAGAAGTAGATATCCAGAGGGGCACTGAGTAATTTTTCTTTTAAAGGAGGCATTATACCAAAGAAGTTTGTGAACTCTGATTTAAAGTATAGAATTTAAAGTATAGAATTCAGTCAGTTTAGGACAAAGTTAACTAACACATATCAAGGATTGCCTCTAAGATTTTTTTCTCTCCTATGTTTGTTTTTGCATAGTGGGATCTTTTATTTCATTCTAGTTTTATAGTTTGTTGCCCATTTTTCTGAATAACTAACATGGGGTAATTGGATAGTATTATGAAGTTATAAGTGCAAGGGATTTCTGGTTTACCCTATTTAGTATGTAGTTAGGTAAACCAAAATCAGGAGGAAAATTTTAATTTTTGTTCACAGTTTGGCACACATGTAAAGGACAGGAAGTTGCCACTAGTATTGAAATGATCTTTTTTCAGATGGTGCTGAAAAATGCCAGGCAGTTACAACTTTAGGCTATATATGTGTATGATGATTGAAGCTGGAAGGATTCCCTAAACTTTCCTTGTTCATTATTTTTTAATTTCCATAAAATAAGTAACTGATCTTTACAAAAATCTTTGTTTTTAAATAGTAACATTTGTTTTTGTAGAATTTCATAGCAAAAGTGGCCATCTGAATTTCAGTGCAATTCAGTCTAATTCCAAAAACATTGTCATTGATCTGTATTTATTTAATTCTTGGAACTTACATTAATCTATTTTGGTGTGGGGCCTGGGTCTTTTGTCAAAGGATATCCAAGAAGCGAATTTCAAGACATCAAGTAGCCGACTGCTTGCAGCTGTTATGTCAGCTTTATGTCACACATCTGTCAAGTTGACCTCTATCTTTCCCATTGCCTATGATGGAGAAGTATTACTTCGATCCATTGTTAAACAAGTCAGCACTGAAAACGACTCTGCCCTGGCTCACCGATTTCCTCTGTTGGTAGCACACATGGAAAAACTCAGTCAGGTCAGAATTGATTATTATTTTTCCCAGGAAAATGAAATTTTGACTGTCTTTTACTTATTAAATTAAGAAATGAAGTCTTTTACTTTTTGTTGCTTTTTATTCTAACCTAATTCTAATCTGCTGCCAAATGTTAATTTTCTTCTTTGCTAATTTTCACAAGATTAACCTGCTTTAAGGAGAATTCCCAGCTGTACATCTGTAGAACAAATTTAATTTTGTTACAGTTTCTCCAGAATCATTAAATATCACTTTTATTGTGGTAAGGCATTACCTTGGAGAAATGTGAGACTTAAAATATTTTTAAAAGAGAATACTAATATTTGAAATTCACTGCTTTTTAAAATTTACTTAAACATTCCAAAAAGGAAAATATGTATTTAAGTTTACTTTTCTGAATATCTTCAGTTTTTATTTCATGACTTCTCATAGAAAAAAGACATTACAGAATCTTTGTATTGTTAGTGATTTTTTTAGTTTCAAAATGTAGAAGATGTGATATGTATGATTTACACAAAGTTATCATTATGAAGATTTTGAATAAATATTTCATTCAAGATAGAATTTTGTTCCCCAGTTTATTTGAGACTCAAAAAAATCACTGATTTATTTTACTCCATTCTGACCACAGTGTATGCTGTGTTTGAAATATATCAGTATGCTTAATGAGGTTACTGTTATAACTTTTTTAGGATTAAATATGCCTTAGCTATACCCTCAAATGAATCATTGTAAATGAATCAGTTTTTCCTTTATATTTGTCCTTTAATTAATATATACAAGCCATAATTTAAATTTAAATTACTTTTTTGGTTGTTTTTGCGTTCTTGGCATCTCAGATACCAAAAAAGGATAAAATGATTGTTTATTTTTAAAATATAAGAACAATGTTAAATTATATTACACAGTGAAATACGCCAGTGGTGTCTGGGGAGGAAGGGAGGCTCCATTGCTGAGAACTTCAAGATAAAAGGCTAAGACTGACTCTGCATATTAGTGTGAAATTATGTACAGCTCCTTTCATAGTTTCAAATCTTCTTTTTCTAGTAGATGAAATAGAATAGATACCTACTCCTTGTTAAAATAAAAAATACAGAAAGCTCTTGAAATCAGAAGACCTGGGTTGGAGTCCTGATTCTGATGCTTAATTAGATTTGTGCCCTTGGGAAGCCACTTTATCTTTCTTCATTAAATGTCAAACATGTGAAAAATGTCAAATAAAACAATTACCCCACTTGTAAAATTGGAGTAATACTTGCACCACTTATCTTACATAGTTGTCATGGGGCAGGTTTAGTGTAAGTTTTAAAAGTAAGCTGCTTTTATTACAGAAATGAAAAGACCATAAAAATGATCAAATGAAAAAATGAGTTTAGACAATGAAAATTTTCTTAAGACTTAATGTAATTTCTATTCAAGTATGGATTTTAAAAACAGTCTTTAAAAAAATGATTTTGAATGTATTTCCATATTGATGAAACTAAGGCAGCATTTTCTATATATTCTGTTTTATCTTTCCTTATATCATAGAGTGAGGAGAATATCTCTGGAATGACAAGCTTTCGTGAAGTTCTGGAGAAGATGTTAGTTATTGTTGTGTTACCAGTCAGAAATAGCCTAAGACGAGAAAATGAGCTCTTCTCCTCCCATCTAGTCTCTAATACTTGCGGATTACTTGCTAGTATTGTGAGTGAACTTACAGCATCAGCCCTTGGATCTGAGGTAATGATTGTGTTATTTACAGTTTTATAATATGTATTCTTCTAAATAAACCATAAGATTTTTATTTAAAATTAATTTCTTTTGGTTTTTTGTTTTGTTTTGTTTTGTTTTTTTGGTAAGGCAATTGGGGTTAAGTGACTTGCCCAAGGTCACACAGATAGTACGTGTCAAGTGTTTGGTCTGAGGTCGCATTTGAACTCGGGTCCTCCTGACTTCAGGGCTGGTGCTCTGTCTACTGCGCCACCTAGCTGCCCCTTAAAATTAATTTCAAATAAAACTAAGCATACAAATTAAAGAAAGCTGGCAAAAGTTTTCTTTTATTCTCCCTTTATAAGTATTTTGAACATGGTCTCCTAGCAAATCCAGCCCTTTCTGACATGCTTTAAATCTTTTTTTTTTTTTAAAGACAGCAGTACAAAGTAATTTTTAGCTGGAAAATAAAGGCTCACAATGCTCAAAATCCTGGATTATTTTACAATCACAAGTGTTTTTAGTGAAGAAAAAGTGTGATAGAGTAGAAAGATCAGTAAATTAGAGGATAAAATACCAGGGATCTATCCAATCCTGGCTTTGCCCTCTGGTGGCTGTGTGTGTGTGGCCAAGTCACTTTACCTTTCTATTGCTCAGTTTCCTTTTCTCTACGATGAAAAGTCAATCAGTCATTCAATAAGGATTTATTAAATTCTTGATACCATTATTTGAAGAGAAGACTTGGAAGGATGTTAACTCTCTTCAAATATTCACAAAACTGATATGCCTCTTAACTTTGAAGGTATTGAGTACAATGTGTTATGAAAAATATAGTATTTAAAAGCTACCAAGTATTCTGGGCCCTTAGTTACCAAATTTCTTGTTGGGGACTTCTTGTGGCAGGCAGCTTGCTGCATTTTAAAACTTTATATAATTTTTTGTTATTTTGACTTTTTCTTGTCTTAGTATATGTCTCTAATGTCTTTTTTTGAGGTTCTTCTCCTCCTGCCCCCTACAGATAAACTGTAGTGCTTATTCTCTTCTCCTTACCACTTCAATCCAGATTCCTTATTTGTTTAGAGAAACATTCTGGCTCAGTGTACTGCTCTGTAATTCTATGGCTCCACATGAATTCCACGGCCTTACATTGAGAAAACATTCTTTTCTGAAATGTTTTCTAAGTATGGGTGGCTATGGATCAGGAGGATCCCAGGTTCCCTCACCTGCTATATTTCAAATTCAAATAATTGTTTTTGAATATTACTAAATGTTAAGTAGTCTCTGAGTGGGTTCCAAGGATATATGTAACATATTGTCAAATAGTGCTTAAAGAGTTTACATTTCTAAACCAGGGTAATCTTCAGAACTTAAAAAGAGTAGCTGTAGACCTACCCTGGGGGTCCCAAGACACTCATAGCATTCTTGGACGGCGTGTTTTAGTTAGTCCTGACACAAATTCTTCTATCCAGTTTCCTTGAATCTCTAAGGCCAACCTGGGTCAGAAGTAGGGCCTTCTAGTTTAATATGCCGTAAACCGGAACAATTTTCCTTGACCCCTACACCAAATTACATATTTGGCTAAGTCAGAGGCATATGCCTTGGATACCTATTTAGCAAACTGATATTGTTTGTATGACTGGTATTCCTTACCACAATTTCAATTCTTTTGTTATAGTTCACAAAATATAGCTGGCATTTTTATAGCAATCAGTGTTTTCTAATTATTTGAAGTAAATATAAAAAAGCTATCACCATATCTTGCTTTTTTTTCTGTTTTGATTGAAACTGTTTGCTCCTTAAGGGAATATATTTGGGTACTGTAAGGTCTTTCTGAATAGTTGTTGATCTGCAAGGGTAGAGGGAGTTTCCGACAGTAGTGAAATGACAGATCTTCCCACCTTCCCCAACACACACGCACACATCAGAAAGTCATTCAAGTATATGAATTTGAATGAAACTCTGAGAACATGCTGTTTTTCAAAAAATGATGAGAAAATTATGAGAATTTAGTAGAAAAACATTTTCTACTGGTTACACTTGGAATGCTAAAATCTGAATTGTTCTTGTAGTTCTTCTGGATATGATGTATAGGTTCCATAAATTCTGGTAATATTTTATAACCAAATCTAAGTACAAAGTTGTGAAACCCCTCAATTAATTCTTCCCCCTTTCATAAAACTTTCTTGTTGACTTATTTCTCCCAGCATTTTCTGTTGAGGAACCAGTTAACATCAGGTACTATATATTTGTATATTAGGCTACTGTCTAGAAACTTTCAAATAAAATTTACAGGGATTGATAAAGTAATATTGCTGCTTGGTACTATGAAATTAATAATGGTTTCTTTTACATTTTAACAGGTTGATGGAATTAACTCTCTTCATTCTGTCAAATCCAGTGCTAACCGATTCACTAAAACAAGTCAAGGAAGAAGTTGGAATACTGGAAATGGGTCTCCTGATGCAATCTGTTTTTCTGTAGACAAACCTGGTATAGTTGTGGTTGGCTTTTCTGTCTATGGAGGAGGAGGAATTCATGAATATGAATTAGAAGTCTTAGTTGATGATGTAAGTACTGCTTTTGAGTTAACATTACAATAGTGTTAGCATGATAGATTTTTTTAATTAATGTATTTTGATTTATCAACAATAACTTCCATAAGCTTTTGAGTTTTAAATTTTTCTCCCCCTCGCTCCCTACCTCCCTCCCCAAGATGGTTTGCAATCTGATATAGGCTATACATATACATTCCTACTAAACATATTTTCACATTAATGAATGTTGTAAGGAAGAATTAGAACCAATAGGAGGAACCACCAGAAAGAGGAAACAAAACACAACAGAAGAAAAAAATAGCAAATAGTATGGTTTGATCTGCATTCAAACTCCATGGTTCTTTCTTTGGATGTGGATAGCATTTTCCATCATGAGGCCTTTGGAGATGTCTTAGATCCTTGCATTGCTGAGAAGAACTAAGTCTATCAACGCCAGTCATCTCACAATGTGGCTGTTACTGTGTACAACATTCTTCTGGTTCTGCTCACTTCACTCAGCATCAGACCATACAAGTCTTTCCAGGTTTTTCTGAGGTCTGCCTGCTCATCATTTCTTATAGCATAATAGTATTTCATTACATTCATATACTACAACTTGTTCAGCCATTCCCCAATTGATGAGCATCCTCTCAATTTCCAATTTTTTGCCACCACAAAGAGCTGCTATAAATATTTTTGTACGTGTGGGTCCTTTTCCCATTTATATGATCTCTTTAGGATACAGCCCTAGAAGTGGTATTGCTGGGTCAAAGGGTATGCACATTTTTATAGCCCTTTGGGCATAGTTCCAAATTGCTCTCCAAAATGGTTGGATCATTTCACAACTCCACCAACAATGCATTAGTGTTCCAATTTTCCCACATCTTCTCCAACATTTATAGTTTTCCTGTTTTGTCATGTTGGCCAATCTGATAGGTGTGATGTGGTACCTCAGAGTTGCTTTGATTTGCATTTCTCTAATCAATAGTGATTTAGAGCATTTTTTCATATCACTATAGATGGCTTCAATTTCTTCATCTGAAAACTGCCTGTTCATATCCTTTGACCATTTATCAATTGGGGAATGACTTGTATTCTTATAAATTTGACTTAATTCTCTATGTATTTTAGAAATGAGGCCCTTATCAGAGACACTGGTTGTAAAAATTCTTTCCCAGTTTTCTTCTTTCCTTCTAATCTTGGTTACATTTGCTTTGTTTGTGCAAAAACTTTTCAGTTTAATGTAATCAAAGTTAATCATTTTGCATTTTGTTTCTATCTGCTGTTTGGTCATGAATTCTTCTGTTCTCCATAAATCTGATAGGTAAACTATTCCTTGCTTTCCCAGTTTGTTTACAGTATCAGCCTTTATATCTAAATCATGAACCCATTTTGACTTTATTTTGGTATATGGTACGACATTTTGATCTATGCCTAGTTTCTGCCATATTCTTTTCCAGTTTTCCCAGCAGTTTTTGTCAAATAATGAGTTCTTATCCCAGAAGCATGATAGATTTTTTTTTAAATTTTTGAAGGGTTATCATCTGGAAGAGGTATTAGATTGCTTTTCCCCAGAGAGCAGAATTAGAACCCATAAACTACATTTAGAATGTGACAAATATCTATGTTAAAAAAAAAGTGTTTTACTGACATTTAAACCTATTTGCAAATAGAATGGCCTTCTTGAGGGAGTATTTAGTCTCCCAATGGCAGAGGTGCCATATGGAAGCTAGACGACATTTGTTAGGACACTGTAGAAAGTATTCATCCTTTGGGTAGGATGTTTAACTAGAGTAGAGGTTCTAAACTTTTTTGTGTCGTGGACCCTTTTGGCATTTTGGTTAAATCTATCATCTCCTTCTGAGAATAATGTTTTTAAATGAATAAAATAAAATACATGAGATTGTAAAGGAAAAAAATTATATTAAAATACAGTTATCCAAATTAAAAAAACATTCAGAGGACCCTGGTTAAGAAATCTTGGACCAGATCAAGTTCATTCCAATTCTGTATTCTCTGATTTTGTGTGTCATCTTACATATTTATACTTGTCATCAATGCTACAGGGCATAAGATCCACATTATCTTTGTCCTAGGAATTAGTAAAAACTTATTGAGACTTTAATACTTTAACACATCTTTCAGGAAGCCATCATGTAAGGCAAGTAGAAAAATAACAGGCCACTGCGCTTTGTATCAGTAGCTTCTTTAGGGCTACATTAGAAACAGAGTAGACCAAAAGTTAAAAAGTATATTTGAGCACCATTTTATAGGTGTTGAGCTGGAGGCAGATACATGATAAGTATTGCTATTATGTAGTAGAGAAGATTTACCTTGCAGACTAGAATCAACCTATGGACCAATGTCTGGGAAATTCTGCAATAGAATTCTAATTCATGATTCTTTAGTTTTGTGATATCTTTACTTAGAAGTTGGCTGTGATAAAGCAGAGCAAAAACCAAGAAAGGATACAAATTTCTATTTTAGGCAGTGGAATATGTCTAGTCATTCAGAAAGGAATCATATAATTTTAGAGGTTAAGGTTACCAAACTCCTTAAATTTAAAACTGAGAAACAAATGCTTACAGTGGTTTATCTAAGAAATGTCATATAACTACTTAAGGACTGAACTAGTACTATAATTCATGTCTCATTCTCAGTCTGGAGTTTTTAACAGTATTCCATGCTGACCCTCATATCTGACATTTAATTGGATTTATGTTTGTGCATAAGTAGAATCTATAAATAGCACACAGATAATCTTGGATTATGGAAATACATAGATAACAAGGTAGAAATAGCATATTAGTAGTGAGGAGTTTTGGAATATCAGTAAAAATGAACAGAATTATTGACTTTTGAAGTTAGAATTAGAAGGGCTAATTCAAAACACCAAAATTATCCTTTCCACAAAACCCACCCCTCTTCTAGACCTCTTAAATTGTGGGTCACAACCCCATATTGGGTCACAGAAGTTTTGGCAACAGTAAAAGGTTTCTGAATGCTCAACAACCGAAACTTCAAAACCAAACACGTGATGAATCCGAGGTGTGGCAGCACTTGCCACACTTGTGTTGCATCATACAACTTTATCGCAGCCTTGGTTCTGAACACGCAACATGCGTACTTTGCACTGCCCGTGCCATCATGCCCACACAGCGCCAACAAACATTGCCAAAACACGAAAATAGGTTACAAGTGGAAAAAGTTTAAGAAGACCTGTTCTAGACTTCCACATTTCTCCCAGTGACATCATCATTCTTCCAAGTCACCCAACTTTGCAATCTTAGAGTCCTTTTCAACTCCTTACCTTATCCCCTATAGCTGATCCCTTTTCAGGTGTTGTGGATTCTACCTCTGTAGTACCTCTCAAATCAGTCCCTTTGTCTCTGCTCCTGACCACCACCCTAATTGAAGTTCTTCTTGCCTGCACTGTGGGAATAATTGGTCCTAATTGGTCTCCCTGTCTCAATTCTCTCCCCTCCCTACTCCATCCTCCTCATAGCTGCTAACACTTTTCTGAAATGCATCCTGATCCTGTTATTCCTCTCAACTCAGTAAATTCTTGTGGATTCTAATTACCTTTAAGATCAAATGCAAGCTTCTCTGTTTGGCCCTTCAAGTTCTTCCTAACCTGACTCCAACCTACTTTTCTCCCCTTATTGTTCATTATGCTTAAATTGCACTTCTTGCTTTTCCTCCCACATAACACTCCATCTTCCAGCTTTGTGTCTTTTCATAGACTGTCTGCCGTGCCTGGAATGAACCTCACCTTTTTGCCTCTTAAAATCCTTAGTTTCTTTCAAAGCTCAGCTCAGACACCAACTTCTCTGGAGGTTTTCCTAATTACCACGTACCCTCACCTCACCCCCCACTTCTGTCTTCTTGCTTTTACTGTCTTTCCCATTTACCTCTATTACATTGCATATTTGCATGTACTTTTGTATGTACAGGTTATCTTTCCTCAAATGAATGAGAACTCCTTTAAGGTGGGGACTGTTTGACTTTTATCTTTGTGTCTTCAGCATTTTGTACAGTGCCTGGGCACATAGTAGGTGCTTAGTAAATGTTCATATATTGATTGAATTTTTATTAAGTACCTATTATGTGCAAATGCACCGTGCTAGGTCCTTGTGACATAGTCTGTAACCCCAAGAACCTTATAAATCTAAGATTAGAAGAACAGAGTAATATAGATCATTCTGAAGGAGAGGTCGAGTAAAAGGGGTGAGATAATGGGGATTGTAAGATCGCTTATAGCTGCAGGGCTCATGAAAGCTTCAAGGAACTGACACTAAGCTGAACCTTGAAAAAAAGTAAGGGATTTCAGAAGGAACAAATGTGGATGGAATCCATTCTAGGCGTAGAGACAGGACTTGGAAGAGAACAGGATGAAATTTTCTCTTGTGTATTTGGGGAATGTTGAACTTGAATTGTTCATTTTTTTTAGGAGATAGTGATATAACTAATCATAATGGATTTAGTCTTTGAAGTACTATTTTTAGTCATAAAATATGTATAATTTCTCATAAATGAAAAATAACCTTAACATATATTAAGTGCTGAAGCTTTTTTGCTATTGAATATAACTTATGTTCCCATAATATGTAATTCTAAGTATATTAGTATTTTGGTAGATAAATAATTTTATATTTTAGAAACACAATTATGGGGTTGGACTAGATCTCAGATATCCCTTCTGGCACAGGATTTTTTATGATCTTGTGTTTCTATGAAGAGGAGGAAAAGTTGTATAACATGAAGGGAGAAACAGCTGTGGTATTTGTAAAAAACTCAAGTGTTCAAATAATAAAGTAAAATCAAGAAGGATTTTTAACAAAGTGTACTATGATCTAACATAATGTGTTTTGCATATGAGAAAATTTACTTGGAAGTATTGAAGATCATCAATGAAATAAATATTTTTGTAGACTTTTAAAAGTTTTGCCATTTAAGCATTATAGAACTTTTCATGGTTGCACATTTTGGAGCTTTTAAAATGGAATTTTTTTTTTAATTAGAGTGAGCATGCAGGAGATTCAACTCATTCACACAGATGGACATCCTTGGAATTAGTCAAAGGAACCTATACAACTGATGATTCTCCTAGTGACATAGCTGAAATCAGACTTGATAAAGTTGTTCCTTTAAAAGTAAGTTGAAAAAATGTTATGTTTTCTTGGTAATGGATAACAGTGCTTTAAAGAAAAAAAAATGCATTTTTATTGTCTTAAAGACAATAAAAATATTTTATAAATTTTCATTGATATAGCTGGTCCTAATCCATCCTCTACCTGAAAATAACCTATTTATTGAGTTGTATCTTTGTATATAATGCTCATCATATTTTTGACTTTGTATACAAATAGATATATGATAACCATAAAAGATATCTTGTTACGACTTATAAATTAAAAACATCAGTTAAGACTGTAACAGGAAGTGTTAAAAATGCAAAAACTTATTGTTATCATTGAATGCAATTTGATTTGCTATTAATAATTTATTTTTTATATTGAAAGAATCATAAAAAAATGGCATTGGAATCTTACTATAGAGCAGAAATTAATACTTTGCAAGTCAACTTTAGACCTTATAAAAGTGACTTTAGTTATTGAACTACCAAAATATCCTAATAATAAAGTTTCATCTATAACATCAAGGACTGGTCTATTTAGATCATTGCCTCTTCTTATCACACTGATTAAACAGGAAAGTATTTTTATATCTTTCCTTGGATTTATACCACATAAATGAATATTAGTGAAGACACATTCCCCATAATCCGTGTGAAATTATTTATGCTTAATCATATTGCTCATGAATTTTATAAGCCAAAGTAAAAAGTCAGAGCAAATTTATCTATACACTTTCCCCTGTTGAATATCTCTACTTTTTCCTGTATATATCTTGTTTGTAATTAGTTATTCGCATGTTTCACCCTCATTAGACTATGGCATCCTTAAGATCAGGGACTATCTTTTTGCCTTTCTTTGTATCTTCAGTATTTAGCTTTGTGACTGAAACATAGTCACTTCATAAATGCTTTTTGACTTGAGAAAGAATCACAGTATAAAGTAATTTATTTTAGTGTATATCACATGTAAATTATAAAGGCATGTTAACATTGTTTCTGTCTTCTATTTTAAAGGAAAATGTGAAATATGCTGTTCGTTTAAGGAATTATGGAAGCCGTACAGCCAATGGAGATGGAGGAATGACCACAGTCCAATGTCCTGATGGTGTTACATTTACATTCAGTACATGTAGTTTAAGTAGTAATGGCACAAACCAAACAAGAGGACAAATTCCACAAATCCTTTACTATAGGTAGGTGATGTGTTTTTAATAAAAAGAGTGAATGCGTTAACCTACAAGGTGAAACCATGAATATTTATAATTCAATTTTAATTTTGTTTTTCTTCCATGAGCCCTGTCAGCACTTTGTCCCTCTCTTTGAAATTTATTGGGAGCTACTTTGTGGTACCTTATCTGTATAGGCACCTTGAGTAGGTATTATGCTTTCTTTCTCATTCTTAGTACCTAGCACTTAATACTTAATAAATGGTTGTTAAATATGAAGCCAGTATTTACCCTGATTTCATTTTGAGTTGTTTTTCCATTTTAGTATTCTCCTTAAATATGAATGCTTCAGGATGTTATTAATCACCTCATATCATCTTCATTTTACATGTGTAGCTTTTATAACATTACTCTAGACAATATTATTTCATTTAATGGTCTTGATACTCAATTATACCCTCTCATAACGTAACAAAATCTTGCTGTATTATTGGATGATCATTCAAGGGGTCAGTATAGAGTAGTGGTAAGAACACTGAATTTGTGATCATAGATCATGGGTTCTATTCCTAGCTCTGCTACTTATTCTTTGTAACCTACATAAAACCTAGGGGCCCTTTTAGTTCTGACCCCGTGATTCTGGGAAGTCACTTAAGCTCTGTAAGCCTCAGTTTTTCATCTTTAAAATAGGAGAGGACTAGACTAGATGATCTCTAAGGTCAATTCAGGTTTGAGTTTCATACTAGCTCAGTGAGGAGCCACTGACAAAAAAAATGTGTTTCTAGAGTGCCGTAATTGTAATGGACATGCATTTCTTACCTGGGTAAAAAGATCTTATTTAGTGGTCTTTCTTTTACTGTAAATATATAGGAGTGAATATGATGGAGATTTGCAGTCCCAGCTTTTGAGTAAAGCTAATGAAGAAGATAAAAACTGTAGTAGAGCTCTCTCTGTTGTGAGTACTGTGGTTAGAGCAGCTAAAGACCTCCTACACAGAGCCCTTGCTGTAGATGGTAAGATTCCTTTTTCTTTTTTTTAATATCTTGCCTCATTAATTTCTTGTTATGCAGAACAATAGACTGTTGAAGGTATTATCTTTTGAGGGGCAAACAGGGATTCCCCAATGTGTATTTGACCTGTGTAAAACCAATTGGAGTCATTGCTGTACATTTGACATAACTGATACTTTCTCACTCAGTCTGCAGGGAATAAATCCTATATCTTGAATGACCTGAGCCGTTGCTTTCCCATCTCTGTTAATAATAGTAAAGCAAAAGCTGGAGCTATATACCTGGCTCCAAAACTGTTGTCCACTCTAGGCAGATCTTGCCCTTATTGCTATTCTTGTTTCTTTCTTTTTTCTAAAGTATTTTTCAAGAGTGATGAGTAGGGGGTTATTTTATCATCAAATATATATATATATATATCTATATATATATATATGTATGTATGTATACGTTCTATTGTAAGATTTATAGCAAAAAAAATTATATATTACTCACTTTAAAAATATGTAGACAAAACATTACCTTTGGAAAGCATTTACATAGGACTTACAGAGAGATAGATATTGCTTTAAAAACAATTAAATTATGTTCTAAATGTTGTTTTAATATTCTTTCAGCTGATGACATTCCAGAATTGCTTAGTTCTTCCAGTCTATTTTCCATGCTGCTTCCTCTTATAATAGCCTACATAGGACCAGTAGCTGCAGCTATTCCTAAGGTATGTAACTTAGTTCTCTGTTTAATTTTATACTTAAAGTACTGAAATTTTAGACAGTTCTGTTTACAAGAAATCGTTACAATTTCAAGTACATACACTTAGGCTTGAGTTTTGAAAGCAAATATTATAATGGCTTGCAATATAAAAGAAGGTAAGAATCTTGAAGTAAACCTTACTTCAAGTTTTAAGTACTAGTGAAAATCGTTACTGGATTGTTCTGTGCCTGTGTACTTTTTACAAATAATGAAGAATGTGGAGAACTCAAAAAATGGAGATAGCACTGCTCAGATTTCAAACACTGAATGACTAGAAGATTTTTTGAAATAGGAGAGTAAAGAAGGGAAGTAAAGAAACTGTGGTTTTGGCTACATTGAATAATATTCTATAATAATAGGCATTTATAAATGCCTGCCCTGTGCTAGTCAGTGTGCATCAGGCTCAGTCCCTGCTCACAAGTAGCTTTAAGTCCTATTGAGGAAAATCCACATGAAACCGGAGAAGAAGTAGAAAATATACACAAAAAGGGTTTGGGGGGGAGAGAGCAGGATGGAGGACCCTACGAACTCTGGAGATGAGGATGAATCTCTTGTAGAAGAAAGCACCTGACCTGAACCATGAAGAGGATAAGTATTCTTTGAGGTAAAGGTAAAAGCTTGAATTCCAGACACACAGGACATCCTCTGTAAAAGCCTACCGAGATGGGAAGTGGAAGGTCATGTGTGGAGCTCAGGAAGTAGGCTGTTTGGCTGGAGCACTGACTACATGATTCAGCCACAAAGACCTCTTTGCCCAGCAGATGGATGAGATCACTAAGGATGAAAGGAGAGGAGGGGTGGGGGGGTAGCTAGGTGGCACAGTGGATAGAGCACCGGCCCTAGAGCCAGGAGGGCCTAACTTCAAATCTTGCCTCAGGTACTTACTTGCCTCCAAAATTTAAAAAAAAAGAAGAAGAAGAAGAGAGAGAATGAACTTGGGGGTTCCTATCCACACTTACCAAGTTGGGGGAGACCAGTTTATTATCAAATGAAACTTAGAAGTGAGTGGATATGTAAAGAACCCTGTCACAGAAGACAAAGATAGAGAATTTCTAGCAGTGTCAAATGCTATAGAAACACTGGCCTTTGTATTTAACCTTTAGTTAAGATGAAGAGTTCATTTGTGACCTTGGAAAAAACAGATTCAAAAGACCACTTGGAATGAGAGCCACATTACATTGCAAAAGGCTTAGGAATGAGACAGTGCCTCTTTGTAGAAGTTTAATAATGAAAAGGAAAAGGGACCTAGGGCAATAGGTTTTCCTCTTACCTATCTAACTGCTCCTTCCAGATCTCTTTTGCTGGATCGCTTATTCAGGTCATGTTTAGCAGGGTTAAAGGAAGGGGAGTATATTGTTGTTTCGTCTTTTTGTTTTTTAAGTGAGGGAAGCCCTAAGCATACTTGTACACAGTAGGGTAAGAGGTAACAGAAGGAGAATTTAAAGAAGAGAAATCAAGTTGAAATAATTCGTGGGACAACATCCTGGAGACAAGTTCAATGGCATAAGTGGAGAAGTTAAGTTTTGACATAAAGGAAGGTCACTTAATTCTCTGAGACTAGAAAGAAGGTAGAAGGAAGAGATGAGGATAAGAAGTTACTGACAGAGATGTCTTCTGAAGGTTTTTCAATAATAGGATAAATTTTCACCTGGTGGAATGGTATATGTGGCCCCAACGAAGATACTAGAGAGTATGTTTTTATTCTGTGACTATAATTTTTATCTTAAAATAGCTTTTCACTTAAAAATGTCAATCTAGTAATATTGTAAAATTTTAAATTTTTTACTGTTCAGCTAGATATATTGGCATCATATAGTCATATTCCTTGAAATTGATATCCTAAATCATAACTTTTTTTGCCATGTGGCAAGAACACAATGTCAATCAGTAAACATTTATTAAGTGCCTACTATGTGCTCTGCACTGTGCTAATTCGTAGACTACCAAAAACAAGACAAAACAAAACACCAAGACAAAAGACAGTCCCTGCTCTGAAGTAACCCACAAATTGATGAGGGAGACAACAAGCAAACAAATACATACAAACAAATAGGATGAATAGGAAATAATGAACCAGACATTAAAATTAAGAAAGGTTGGGAAAGGCTCCCTGTAGAAGATGGGATTTTAGTACTTGAAGTTGGGAGGTAGAGATAAGTAGAGAGAGCATACTAGTCATAGGAGACAGCCAATGAAAATGACTAGTGCCAAGAGATGGAGTGTCTTATGCATGGAACTCCAAGGAGGCTAGTGTCATTGTATCAAAGAGTATATGGCAAGTAATAAGGTATAAGAAGACTGGAAAGGTTGGGGAACTGGCTTATGAAGGACTTTGAACACCAAATAGAGCATTTTGTGTTTAATTTTGGAGGTGATAGATAGGGAGCCACTGGAATTTATCAGATAGATGATGTGACATGGTTGGTCTTGCACTAGGAAAATCCCTTGGTGGTTGAATGAAAGATGGATTGGAGTAGGAGAGATTTGAAGCAAGCTAACCCACTAGCAGGATGTTACAATAGTCCAAGTGTGAAGTGATGAGGGCCTATACCAGGGTGGTGGCAGTATCAAAGGAGAGAAGGTATATTCAAGAGATATTTCAAAGATGTTTCAAAAACTGGAAATATACAGTTCTTGGCAACATAGATGCGGGGACAGAAGGTGACAGATAGTGAGGAGTTGAGGTTGATATGTAGGTTGTGAGCCTGTGCGATTGGAAGAAAGGTAGTGCTGTCTACAGTAATAGGGAAGTTTGCAGGGGAAAAGATAGTAAGTTCAGTTTTGGACGTGTTGAATTTAATGTTTTTGTTGTTCAGTCATTGTCTGACAATCATGACTCCATTTGGGATTTTCTTGGCAAAGATACTGTTGTTTGCTATTTCTTTCTCCAGCTCATTTTACAGTTGAGGAAACTGAGGCAAGCAGGGTGAAGTGATTTGCCAAGGGTCACACAGCTCAGATTTAAACTCAGGAAGATGAGTCTTCCTGACTATAGGCCAAGTACTCTATTCACTGTGCCACCTAGCTGCCCTGGACATACAGTTCAAGATGGCTGAAAGACTGTTGGAGATGCTAGATTGACGGTTGGAAGGGAGGTAGGGGCAGAATAGGTAGGTTAGAGAATCATCAGCATAGAGATTGTAATTAAATCCGTGTGATATGATGAGATCACCAAGTGAAGAAGTATAAAGGGAGAAAAGAAGAAAGGACCCAAGATAGAGCCCTATAGGACACCTGTAGTTAAAAGGTGTGACCTAAATAAGCAATCCAGCAAAAGAAATCTAGTAGGAGCAGTTAGATAGTTAAGAGGAAAACCAGGAGTGGTGTCCCAAAAACCGAGAGAAAAGAGAGTACTGGGGAGAGGGTGATCGACAGTGTCAAAGGTTGCATAAAGTTCAAGGAAAATGAAGATTGAGAAAAAGCCATTGAATTCGACAATTTGTGGATCATTGATACTTTTGGAGAGAGAAGTTTGGTAGACTGATAAAGTCAGAAAGCTGAATTGTAAAGGGTTAAGAAGAGAGTAAGAGGAGAGAAGGTGGAAACAGCCTTCTCAAGGAGTTTAGCCGCAAAGGGTAGAGAATATATATAGAACAATTGTTAGCAGGGTTGGAGTGATCAAGTGAGGGTTTTTGAAGGTAAGAGAGACATGGGCATACTTGTAGGCAGTAGAGAAGGAGCTGATAGACAGGGATTGGAAAAAAAAAAATGGTAAAATGTGATAATGACAGAGGAGGCAGTCTTTTGGATGAGACAGGATGGAATGAGATCAGTTGTACAGGTCTGGGGTTTAGGGATTGCCTTGGTAAGGAGTAAGTCTACCTCTTTATGTGAGATGGGGTGACAGAAGAAATAGTGACAGAAGGCATATGAGTGATAAGAGTTGAGGAACAGGGGAGAAGAGGGAGCTCACAAGACAATGGCCTCAACTTTTTCAGTAAAATAATGAGGTTAGGTTCTCAGCTGGGAGGATTGGTGGAAGGGAAGGCATGAAAGGTTTGAGGAGGGATGAAAAGATTTGAAAGAACCACTGTAGATAGTGAGTTGATAATGGAGGTGTAATTAAGGAAGGTGTAGGATTGTCTAGCAGCAGTGAGGGTAGAGTTTAGGTTATATAACAAATTTGTGTTGGACTCGGTCAGAATAATATGTGATTTTTTTTTCTACCTTTGTTCAGTAGCATGATTATGCTGTGAAAAGACTAAAATTATCTGTTCAGATTTTATCTCAGTATTTTCTTATATTTTAGTTAATATGTTTGCTCTTCAATAAATTTCTTTTTGAAGGAGAAAACTTATCATAGGTTAGTGTTTGTAATTACAATATACAACTATAATTATTCTGAAAAGCTCAACGTAATCTTTGAGTAACTTGGTTGCCAAAAACTTTAACCATTTGATCATCTTACAAGCATGTAAAGCAATTTGAAATATACATGCCTATACACATATGCAGACAAATATAGCCTATCTATATGGTGTATATTTTTGGAGAATCTAGAAATTTATAAATGGAATTTGGAGTCTATAATTTAGCTCAGTGTTGTGAACTATTGACTTTATCCTAATTAAACCAAAATGGGGAAAAAAAACTACTTAGGAGTGTCATGTGGTTGTCACTCAATAAATATTTGTTGAATAAAGTAATATTAAAATTTTTGAATGTATGTATGAATACAAGATTTAGATAAGGGAAACTCTACCCAAACCTAAGATCTAGATTAAAAGTTGAACAAAATCTTTTGCATCCTAGGTGGCTGTAGAAGTCTTTGGCCTTGTCCAGCAATTGCTTCCTTCTGTTGCCATTTTAAATCAGAAATATGCACCCCCTGCATTCAATCCTAACCAATCAACAGATAGCACCACAGGAAACCAGCCTGAACAAGGACTTTCAGCTTGTACTACCTCTAATCACTATGCTGTCATAGAGAGTGAACATCCCTATAAACCTGCATGTATTATGCACTATAAGGTAGGTTATATAATGTTATTTTTATGAATTTTTTTCTACATTGTCCATTTAAAAAAAAATTTGACCCATGTAATAAACTTATTAGGTCAGCCCAAGGGTATACAAAAGAAGTATCAAACATACTCCCTACCATGAAGGTATTTAGATTGTTTATTAGCCAGACATGATATAACACTCATTATAGGTTTGATCCTAAAATATGTCTGCCCATTTAATAGATCAGAAATCCACAGCCTTTGGCAACATATAAAATTTCTGTCATTTAGTTCTATACATCTGTTTTACAAACCCAAGGAAAGCTCAAACTTTATAGTTTATGTGAATGAGTACATTAGACATTAAAATAAATATCTTAACTCCAGTACTTTTTAATAGGTACCTGATCTTTTCAATGGATGTTTCCTACATTGACAGAAATCTTTGCCTGCAGTCTATCAATTCTCCCTTGCTCTCATTACATGATTTGTCCACGTCCTTTTGTGGCCATCCATTTCTCTGATGGCATCCTTTATACTGCATCCTTTGGATACTTCTTTGGTGATAATGTTATTGTAGCCTAATAACCCTTACATGCCTCTCCTTTCCTTTTGTGTAATCCACAATTTGAATTTTTAAAAACTTCAGTGTTACATAATTGGCCAATAATATTCAATAAACATTTATTAGGTGCTTACTATGTGCCAGGTACTGTGCTCTGAGAATACAAATACAAAAAAAGACAGTCCTTACCCTCAAGGAACTTACAGCCTAATGGAAAAAGACAATACATGAAAATCTGAAAAGGGGGTAGGGAACTGGAGGAGGAGGTAGAAAGAAATGGTCAGAAAAATCCTAAGGGAGTGCAGCCAGGTGAGAAATGATTGAAGCTGAGGTCAGAACCCAGGCTTCGAAGGCTGAGAAGAAAGTAAATGGAAAGGAAATGAAGACACCAGTTCTATAAGGCTTTTACAAGTTTAACCACAAAAGAGAAGAGAGATGTAGGCTGGTAGTGGGGTTGGTGAAGCTTTTTAAGGATAAGGTAGATATGAACATGTCTGCAGGCACCAAGGAAACAACCATACAAAGGGAGAAACTGATAATTGCTACGAGTAAGGATGATAGAGGAGGCAGTCTGCTGGAGAAGACAAGAAGGAATGGCGTCAAGAGTGCTTGTAGACAAGTTGACTTTGGCAAGAAAAAAAGGCCCTCTTTGTGAGACTGATGGAGGAGGAGATGGTAGGGGATGACACCAGAGTAATGTGAAATGATGAGATGGGAGAAAAGAGTGAACTCTTAGCAAGTGGTCTGAATTATTTTGGTGAATTATGAAGCAAGGTCCTCAGTGAGAGAGTGGTTGGATCAGGTACTGCAGGAAATTGGAAAAGGAATAAAAATGTTTGGAAAAGCAGCTGTCATGAGTGATACAGTACAAGTCTCCAGTCTATTTCATGATTTTTCCCACCCACTAATTCTCTTTATCAACTTGCTTAACCCTCTAGTTGTTCCACTTCTCTTTTCTTATTTACTTTGCCTTATTCTGGAATCTACTTTGTCCTCTTCAGGTTCTGCTTTCTAATTCTCCTTAGTCCTTCAAATTTTTGTCAATTTTCCCAAATTTTGCCAAGTTTCCCCTCCTCAAATCCAACCTCTAACTTATTTTATTATTCAAACCACAACAATTCACCTACACGATGTCTTTCCCCTTTACTCTTCTACTACTCCTTCCTTTGTCTTTCTTTTCAGAAATCTGAAGTAGAAAAAATATACTTGAGATGCTTTATAACTGTAAAGCACTGTATAAATTTAAAGTGATTATTAAACTATTAATCCCACTGGAATACATTGTAGTTTTTCATCATTATCTCCATAATAACTTAAATATGTTTTCATTTATTCAAATTTTATTTAATCATATGAATGAGTTGAATGGGTTATGCAAACAAATATAAATGATATCAAAGAAATGTATAACCACAAAAAGAGGTAGTCAGCTGTGTAGTAAAGGATAACATGAGAAACCCACATATTGCCCTGGTACCCACATAATGTCAAGAAACTTAAAGAACCCAATCAAGGATTTATGAGAAGACAACAAGAGTTAAAAGAGAATAAGGAATAGATGGATTACATTTTGCACCTTTGAAAGAAATATGCACATCAATGAAATCACAGTTCCATTTAAATATGAGTGTCTTATAGTCTTATTAATAGGTACAACTTCTTCATTAGAGTGTGTTTATTAGAGTGGATTACTTATAACTCCAAGAAGGTAATAGAAATTAAAAACTAGGACTTTGATTTCTAATAATTTATAAGTTTTGTTTTTTATTTCTTGTTTTAAAAATATTAGGAACCTATTTGTTTTTTTTAAATGAATCTTATAGTAAGTTTTATTCTGTCAAAATTTGAATAGTTCCTAATAAGTTAATATTTTCTCCTGATGGTGATTGACTATTTTTTTAATTAATCTGTCCCTCTGATTACTCTCTCCTCAACCTCCCATTGAGGAAATTAAAAAAAACAAAAAGTAAATGAAGCCCTTGATACACACACACACACACACACACACACACACACACACACACACACACACAGTTTTGAAAAACCAAATTCCCACATTGAACATGTCTGAAAATGTGTCTCTTTCCAAATTTGAAGTTCAGCACCTCTTTCTCAGGAGGTGAGTAGTATGTTTCTTTTTCATTCTTTTGTTTGTTATTTTTTTTTTTTTAGGCAATTGGGGTTAAGTGACTTGCCCAGGGTCACACAGCTAGTAAGTGTTAAGTGTTTGGTCTGAGGCCAGATTTGAACTCAGGTCTTCCTGACTTCGGGGCCGGTGCTCTATCCACCGCACCACCTAGCTGCCCTTTTTTCATTCTTTTGGATTAATGTTTTATCATTGCTTTATCAGTGTCTGAAGTTTTTCAAAGATTTTTTTTCAATAATGGTACCATATACATTGTTCTCCTAGTTCTGCTCACTTTACTCTCAACAGTTCATAGAGGTCTTCCCAGTTTCCTCTAAAACTTGGCATTTTAACATTTTTTTGTGGCACGATAATGTTTCATTACATTCATATGCCACAGTTTGTTTAGTTGTTCTCCAATAGAAGGTCATCCTTCCTAATTTCAAATTTGGAGCTGCCATGAAAAGAACTATTACAAATATTTTTGTAAATGGTAGATATTTTTCCTTTTTCTTTGATTCCTTTGGAGTATTGACCTTGTATTGGTATTGCTGAGTCAAAGGATGTGTACAGTTTTGTAACTCTTAGCACAATTCCAAATTTCTTTCCAGAATGGTTGGATCATTTCACAGCTCCACCAGCACTACACCTAGTTTACCTGTTTTACTACAGCCCTTCTGACCTTTGTCATTTTCCTCTTTTTATCATTTTTGCCACGCCGATGAGTGGAAGGTAGAACCTCATAGTGGCTTTAATTAGCATTTCTCTAATTATTAAGATTTGGAGTTTAAATTTTTTTTCATATGGTTATTGATAGTTTGGATTTCTTCCTTTAAAAAGCTCATATTTATATCTTTTGACTATCTATCAGAGAAAGGCTCTTAGCCTTATAAATTTTAATTCATTCCTTAAATGTCTTACATATTTTCTCTTCACCAGAGAAACTTATTGCAAAGATTTTTCCCCAGTTACCCGTTTTCCCTTTTCATTTTAGCTACATTAGACTTGATTGTGTACTTCTAAATTTTATTTATCAAAATTGTCCGTTTTATTTTGTTTAATCTTCCGTATTGTTTATTTAGTCATAAATTCTCCCACCATCTCTAGATCTGAAAGGTAATTTATTTTATTGACTTTAGGTGACCTTTCCAGAGTGCGTAAGATGGATGACAATCGAGTTTGATCCTCAGTGTGGTACTGCACAATCAGAAGACGTTCTCCGTTTGCTGATTCCTATTAGAACTGCTCAGAACGCTGGATTCGGACCAAAGGTGAATTCTGTTCATGAAAACCTCAATTCATGGGTAGAATTAAAGAAGTTTTCAGGATCTTCTGGATGGCCAACTATGGTTTTAGTCTTGCCAGGTAAGTTTTTTTGTGTGTGTTTTATTTGATGATATTTACGTTGAGTATTATACACTATGTCTTTCACTGTACTTTAAAACAAAAACAAGTGAGAAAAGAGACCATTCCAGGAAGGGATATTAAAAAAAGTTTGGAGACTGAATGCTTATTCCTTGCCCAAGTCAACCCCTCTCCACGTGTGCATCTGATCACATCTCTCCCTGTCTTTCCCAGAAGGTTTCATCTTCAATGTTTCCTTCTTTATTTCAGACTTTTGACTTAATCCCTCAAGTTATCATTCAATATCTACCTTCTCTTTCTCAGCCAAATTCCTAGAATCTTCTTGACCTACCTTCTGCATCTGACACCATTTACCAGTCTCTTTTGAATACTATCTTCACTCTTGGCTTATATGACTTTTGTGACTCTTTATCCTGATTCTTCTCTTACCTGTCTGACTTCTCTCTTTCTCCCTCCATCTCTTTCCCTCTCCCTCTCTCTTTTCCCCCTCCCTGTCTCTTTTACTACTCCCTCTTTCTCCCCCACCCCTCTTTACTTCTTTTCCCCCTACTTCACCCTTCCCCTCTTTCCTCTTTTTACTTCTCTTTCCCTTTCTTTCCCACTTCCCACCTATCTCTTCTCCCCCTCTTTCTTTTTTTCCCCTCTCCTCCTCCTCTCCTTCCCCAATCATATGATGACACCCTCCCTCCCACTCAACAAATTCTAGTGGCTCCTTCTTGCCCATAGTATAAAAGATAAGCTTCTCATTTTAGTTTTTAAAGCCCTTCACAACCTGTCCCCAGCCTGTCTTTCTAGCTTCACTGGCCATCACTTCTCCCACACTCTGCAATCCAGCCAAAATGGCTGTCTCTTTCTGTATTTCCCATTTCCATGCCTTGGCACTGGTCACCCTCCTGTCTCTCACCCCCACCTCCTGGCCTGGAATGTAGTTTTTCCTCATGTCCCCTTGCCAGAATCCTTCTATCTTTGAAAAGCAGCTCCAGCACCAGCTTCTACATGAAGCCTTTCCAAAGTATTTAAGTACTTTGTACATAAACTTTGTACATAACATACTTGTTATCTTCTTGATTCGAGTGTAAATTACTTGCAAGTAGGAATTCTTTCATTTATTATATTTGTATCCTTAGAACCTAGAATCATATTTGGTACATAGGTACTTAATAAATGCTTATTGATTATTATATAATAATCAAATTTTGTATTCAGTCAAGCAGTTTTAGTTAGCCTGTTATTCTGCCAACTCTCTGCTTCCTCCTCTTTGTACCCTTTTGGATTATGTATATGTTAGAGAGGCTTTTTGGTATTTTTTCTTAGAAATATTAATAGAAGGTTATAAAAATTAAGAATCTATAGTATGGGTTGTTATTGTGTAACCTTTGGCGGTCATGTGACTTGCTGTCATTGAATGCCAAATGAATCTTTCTGAATACGGGCTATACTAGAATGAACTTCAGATTTGGAGTCAGTAGGCATGGGTTTAAATCCTTGCTTTGCCAAGTGCTATATTGCAACATTAACCTCTGTAAAAATTAGAGGATTAGACTAAGCTCTGAGATCTTCACTGCTCTATAAACCTGTGATCCTAATCAGTTCTCTTTTCTGGTCCCTAAAGAATAGCTTTTTAAATACTAACAACTCCAAAACACCTAAAATAATGTAAGAGAGTAATAGCATACAGTGATTAAAAAATCATATAGTCCTTCCCACTAATATAATAGATAAAAGGAAATGTAGCTGGCAGGATAATGTAGACAAACTGAGCTAAAGGTCCTGAGACTCATGCAGCTATAAAGCAAAAAGCCAACATAGAAACATCTTGGGTAGGAAATAAGGCAGCCCTGAGTTATGCGCATAGCTTATAATTAAGTAATTGAGAGATAACACTTGTAATTCAAAAACAGGAAAATTTGTTCAAGACTTAATGCTGAGAAATCATCACTACGATGAAGAGGGATTCCTTATATAAATATAAAATAGTTTTTCTTATGCATTTCTCTTTGTCTGGATGTCTTTAAAAGGAAAGATAATTAAAGGAATATTTTCATTTCAAGACTTTTACTTTCTCAGGAAATGAAGCCCTTTTTTCATTAGAGACTGCATCAGATTATGTAAAAGATGACAAGGCTTCGTTTTACGGTTTCAAGTGTTTTGCAATTGGATATGAATTTAGTCCTGGTTCTGATGAGGTGAGAGTGAGTCTTCTCTTAATTATATTAAACTAAGCTTTTTTTTTGGTAAGCAGCATTTGACTTCTAAATGTCAGTTACACATTTTGTTCAAAGTTTAAATTCATTTTTAAGCTATTTGTAATGTAAATATATACACACATACATACTCTTGGATGATACACTGTTTGTATGTTAGGTTCTCTTTTTTAACATTCTTGAGAAATGGAAATTTGAGATATCTTATGGAGGCTACAATTGGTAGAGTCAGCTCAAACCATCTTGAAAGACTGGATTGTTAAATTTTTTATTGTTAGTGTTTATACATTGGGAATTGGCAAACACTACAAATCAGAGATGATTCATTGTTTTGTTGGTTGGAGAACTGGTTGTTAAACATTTACCAGCACATCTTTGTCTTAAACAAAAATCTCTGTCATTTCTTAAGATGTGATTGTTACAAACTCTTAGGTTTCTTTCAGGTTCTTCTTGCAGATCTCGTACATATAGCTATTAATATGTAACCTAAATAAATGATTAAAAAGCAAATAAGTAAAAAGCCACAGTAAGTGAATCGATTGAAACATCCCTGCTTCTGCCAATTCTCCATATCCCAAAGTAGCTTAAGACTAAACTGCATTGTATATATACAGTTTTAAACCATTTTGAATTTTTAAAAATGTTGTGGTAACATTCATCAAGCTTCACCTGATCCTGATATCAATTTCTGCCTAATATGCCAGGAAAATATGGGCATAATTTCCATACTACTGAGCTCTCTGAAAAATACAAATTTCCCAGAAACCTAATAATATAGGTATGATTTCTCTTTCTAACACTCCTCTGCTGCTTAAAGGAATGGGGAATAGTGGGGGTGGAAATTAGACTTGAATCCCAGCTCAGATTCATACTACCCTTTATTCTTTTCACTTTTCTCCTCCCAAGTGTCTTACTTGCAACTGAAAGAGAATGTTAAATATATATAGGAAATTGTCATTCTCCCAGTTATACTTAATTCACTTAGTTATTCCCTGTGGATTAATGACATCTTTCTGGTTTGTTTCATGACCTGACCTATAGTTCTTCTAAATGTCTAGAATTTAATTCAACAAAACAAACAGGTTAAACTGTTTAAAAAAAAATGTTGAATAGCAGCCACATTGTATAATGACTAATGTGGATGGACTTAGCCCTTCTCAGCAGCGCAAGGATCTAAGACATCTCCAAAAGTCTCATGATGGAAAATGCTATCTACGTCCAAAGAAAGAACTATAGAGTTTGAAAACAGATCAAAGCATACTATTTGCTATATTTTTTCTTCTGTTTTGTTTTCTTTCCTCTTTCTGCTGGTTCCTCTTTTTGGTTCTAATTCTTCCTTACAACATCACTAATGTGAAAATGTATAATAGGAATGTATATGTATAACCTATATCAGATTGTATGCTGTCTTGGGGAAGGAGGGGGAGGAGAGGGGGAGAAAAATTTAAAACTCAAAAGCTTATGGAAGTGATTGTTGATAAATCAAAATAAATTAATGAAAAAATTTTTTTAAAATGTCGAATTCTTTGGACTAATAAACATGTTTGCACCCCTCAGCATTTGTATTAACCTGCCATTCAAGATGAATTGCTTTTCTCCCTGACTTATTAATTCAACAGTGACCTAATACAATTTTCCTGAGGGTATTCAAAGTATGTTTTTTGAGAGCCACTTCTTGTGAATTATGATTTTATAGAAACACATTTTACTAACCTAAGTATTGACATTAGACACAAACTTTTAAATAAGAATTTAATTTGTAATTTTACAGGGAATTATTCAGTTGGAAAAAGAATTAGCTAATCTTGGTGGGGTTTGTGCGGCAGCTTTAATGAAAAAGGATCTAGCACTTCCTATTGGTAAGTAATCCTATATTTATTTAGGCATTCTCTTACCCTGCACTACCCACACACCCAAATATATGTGTATCGCTTCCTTTCTCTCTCTCTCGCTCTCTCTCTCTCTCACACACACACACACACACACACATTAAAACCACTGCAATTCCCCCTTGTAATCCCTTCTTCCCAACTACTTGTCCCAGCCTTGCTTCCAGAAGTGTCTTCTCTAATTAACATATTTATTCAACACCTCCAGGGGCAGTGGAGTGAAGAGAAAGCTATGTCATCTAGACTTACTACTACATGCCTGTAATTGGCATTTTTTCTCATTCACCTCTTTCCTCTGTCACCCCATTGCATTCCTAAACTATAAATGCATGCTTATTGGTTAGTTATGGGAAGAGGGTTCTAATTGCTTGAATGCAAAACATACATTTAAAACACTTACTCAACATTTTTCCTATCAGTTCTCTCTTTCACTCTAGCTTAAAATATCTTTCAAGTCTTTCAAGTAGCTGCAAAGTAAATATTAGATCTTAATTATAATCTCCTTTGCCATTGACTTGATGTCTAATGTTAAGTAATAATAATACTTTGAAGTGAGGATCTCAGAAATAATCAAGGATGCAAGTTAGCTAAAATTCCGTTAGGCTAAGGTAGCTTAATTCCTTTCTGTTACAAGATAAGAGTGAAAATATTAGATTAAAAGAGGATTGCTATAAATATAGTATATAGCTTTATGTTAAATTCATGTTGCAAGTTTCATCTTTACTTTTAACCACCACCTGTACAACATAATTGGGAGGTAGGTGTTTCTTAGGCTATTGGAATTTTAATATAGAATTTAATTGTCAAGAAAGTTTAACATTCTTCAATGAACCATTTAATTTGTGCAGCAGGTAATGAATTGGAGGAAGATCTTGAAATTCTTGAAGAAGCTGCTCTACAGGTAAATATATTGTACTTTATATTTTATGTTCTAAGTACATTTACATTGCACATTGTAAATACATTTATATCATAAGTAATTTTGCATTGTAAGTAGTCCATGAATCCAAAACTGCATTTGACCACTAATTTTTACTAATATTGAAATTTGAATTTGAAAAATGTTTAGAAACTAGAAAATTTAACTCTAGGATAACAATGAAATTGAATGAGTACTTTGCCGAAAGTTATTTTATATTTTTATAGTATCTTCCAACATTTCATTTGGGCTTTATCTTTCTAGGAGACTGATATATTGCTACCTTTGTTTACAAATCAGAATTTTACTATCATTGAGCCTCCCTACTCAATTTCTTTTAGGAAAAAATACACTAGCAAAAGGATCACTTATCTCTAAATAAAAAGACCAATGATAATAACTTTTTCCATACAAGTAGCTTGAACTAAATATGTTCTGATCTGTCAAGAAAGATTTAACATATGCCCTTGTTCATTCTAGTTACTTGTCCTTTTGCCTTAAGAAACAAGAGAAGTATGCCATCATTTATCATTAAAGGGAATATTGTGATTTAGAAAACAACATACGCTCCAGATGGTAATAATAATAATAGTAAGAATAGTAATAGCAATAGCTAGCATTTTAATCACATCTAAAGGTTTACATGGCACTTTATGTATATTATCTCTTTTGATCCTCAGAATAACCCTGTGAGATAGCTGTTTTAATCCCCATTTTACATGTGAGGGATAGGCTAAAAGAGATTAAGTGATTTGTCCAGTATCACACAGCTAATGTGTCCAAAGTGGGATTTGAATCTCTGATCTGAACTCCAAGGGCAGCATTCTTTTCACTGCACTTTCTTGGTATCTACGTATAAAATGATTACTGCTCTGACTGCTGCCTCAGGTCTCACCAGAAGTCACAAAACACTTCAATTTTCTGGTCTGTTACATAATAATAAAATTATATAGTATATTCACTGCTATATATATGAACATATGGTAAATATGATAATATGTGAATTCAACTTTAATAAGTCTATATTATGAGTCTACAATGTATGAAGACTTGGGAAACCCAAGGAAGAGAATAATTTTAAAGAGTGGAAATGAGAAGAGAATATATTTGAAGCATGGGAGAGAGATAGCCTTCATGAATAAATGAAGAGAGCAAAATACAAGATGTACTCAGAGAATAGCTTGCAATAAAGTTGAAAAATACGTTCAAGCCAGATTGTGTAGAGCATCATATGCCAAGCTAAGGTGTTTATATTTTATATTTTAGGAAGATTATATATAGTCTTCTTTAAAGAGTTTACAGCTTATATATATATATATACACAAATATTCACACATACACATATATGTGTGTATATATGCATCTCTATATTTACATATACACACAAATAATGATATAAAATAGTATTTAAGTGCTTAAAAGAAATGCATAATCCTAAATGACTGAGGTCTAAGGGGGAGAGGAAGAGTCTTTATTGACTGTGCTATAAACAGAAAGCCTTCATGGAGGAACTGGAGTGGGTTGAAATTATATGCATTCAGTGGGGTTGGGAGGGTGCACATTTAGGGCATAGGAAAACAGTTTGAATAAAGCATAGGCAGAACTAGGGAAGCACCATCTGTATAGTGGACGTGCATAAATAGTAGTACAAATTAACTGGAATATATGGAAAGAAATAGTTACAGAGAAGGCTGGAAAGGTAGAATGGTGCTAGATTGTGGAGAGGACTTAGAAGTAGAGCATTTAACCATATTTTTTACTGAATTATAATTTATACTGAATGAAAAGGAGCCAAAGAGTCAGTATTAAATGTGGTTTTTCCTAAGGCATAATAACTACAAGTGTCATTTTAAATATAAGTAGTTTATATTTATGCACTTATGTCAATATAAACTTGTATGAGCTTTCAAAGGAACCTTGTGGGTCAGACTTTTTATAATATAACATGTTCATTTAAAAAAATTCTCTTTGTGAATGTATTGTATGTGATAATTTGTCCATGAGATGATGTATCAATTTCCTTTTTTGCCAAATAGGTGTGCAAAACTCATTCTGGTATTCTTGGAAAAGGTTTAGCCCTTTCTCATTCACCAACTATACTGGAAGCTCTTGAAGGAAGCTTGCCACTTCAGATTCAAAGCAATGAACAGTCATTTTTGGAAGATTTCATTGCCTGTGTTCCAGGATCAAGTGGGGGACGACTTGCAAGGTAATATATTTTGTGATTTAGTTTCATTTCTTCTTTTTGCTTGTTTCGCTTTTAAACCCTGTAAACACTACAGTATGAAAATTAGTTTTGGTATATAGCATAACATGACCAACTTAAAATGTTTAGAACTTTATGAATAAATGCAAAATGTATAAAATGATCTCTCACCCTCACCCTCCACCCCCAACTCCAATTCATCTCTAATTTAAAGCCTCTGAGATTTATCTGGGGCACTGAGAGGTTTCCTCATTAGTCATGGTCCCAAAGCTAGCATATGTTAGAGGCAGAACCCAGATTTTTCCAAACCTAAATACTAGTCACTGCACCATACTACTATGAAATTTGTGACTTTTATTCTGAAGCACAAAAACACCAAAATGTGTTTTAAAATTTTTTATTGTTTAGAGAACTTCATTTCAAGAATAGATCTTATTATAGTTGAAATTCAGATACACATTGTTGAGTCAAGTATAATGAGATTTTGATATGTTATTTTTCAAGGGGAAAACAAAAAAATTATATGTATTCATTTATGGTTTTACTTTTTTGTTAAAAAAGAGATAAAAATTAAATTTGCTTCTTTACTGAGTCCAGCTAAATTAATGAGATTATTCCTAAGTAAAAAATAAGATGGGGGCTCCCCATGAAAATAAATCAGGTTTGAAGGAAAAGAGACATTGTCAACTTGTATATACTTTACAAATAACTTTCCTGGACCTACTTTTTGACTTCTGAGAAGATTACAATGCCTATTCTTTTAAAAACCATTTAGCACACATTTATTAAACACATACAATGTGCAGTCATAGTGCTTATATATCTTATATTCAAGGAGGGGTTAAAGGAAAGGTTGCAACTTTTTAACAGATTAATACACGTTAAATTGACTGAGGAAATCAAGAAACGCTTCCTATAAAAAATAACCCCCAAAGTTAGCTTTGAAGGAAGCTAAGTGTTATTGTAAAGATGAGAGAGTACATTCCAAAAATATTGTAGAAAATCACAGATATAGATGACGGACTGGTAGGAAAAGTACGTAAGCAAGTTTGTGTGGAATGTAGAGTACATCAAGAGGCATAATATAAAATGACCAGAAATGCAGATTAGAGCTTGGTTGTGAAGGGCTTTAACTACTAAGCTTAGAAGTTTGCATTTTGTCCACAGAAGCAATAGAGAGCTAATGAAGGGATAAAAGGAGTGACCATGGTTGGAATTTCATTTTTGGAAGATTATTTTGGAAGCGATGGGAAAAATGGATTAGAGAGGGGAGTGAATGGAAATATGGAGACTTTTTGGAAGTTATTTTAGTAATCCAGGACCTTTAAATAGTGTTGTGGCTTTGAGTGGAGACAAGAGTTACTTTATCAAATGAGATAAAATATATGTAAAGTGCTTTGCAAACCTTAAAATGCTATATATGTGCTAGCTGTTACAATTATTGTTATTATTAATAAGGAAAATAATATAAAAGACATTGCAGAAGTAGAATCAAGAAGACAGGGGTGGTTTAGGGTAGTAAAGAGTAAAATATGACTGAAGTTGTAAACCCAAGTAGCTGGAATAATGATGATGTCCTCAAAGAATGATGGTGTCCTCAATAGAAATAGGAAAATTTAGAATAGGTATAGTTTCAGAATAGGGAAGGGAAGGAGAAAGGGGGAATGGGAAGGTAGAAAATAAATTCTGTTCTTGACATATTGAGCTTGAGATACTTGAAGCTCAGCATAAGTATTTGGGCTGGATATATAGCTTTGGGAATCATCTGTATAGAAAAGGTAAACCCTTTTTGGGTTCACAGAAAGAGGGTTGAGAAAGAAGAGGATCCAGGAAAGACCTTTAGGGGACCCAAGCAGTTAGGAGTGGGTCACGGCTGATGATCTAGTAAAGGAAACCCATATGGAACATTATCAGTACTATGGGAAGAGAGAAAGGAGAGATCAGTGTCACAAAAGCAGAGGAGGAACAAGTGTACAAAAGAATACACTGTACAACAGAGTCAGAAACTACAAAGAGGTCAGGAAAGATGAGGGCTATGAAAAGACTATCAGATTTAGTGATTAAAAGACCTTTGGTGACCATCATTCAACAAGCATTTATTAAATGCATTCCATGCCCTGGGCACTGTGCTAGACACTTGGGTTAATGAGATGGTCCCTTTCCTGAAGATGCTTACTTTAAAAAAAGTTTTTTTTTACATCTTTTGTTTTTATATAACCTTAATTCTCCAAAGAAGGAAGGAAGGTACATTTTCTCATTTCTTCTGGAATAAGCTTGGTTATTATAATTATACATAATTCAATTTTCTTTTTTTTGTTCAGTTCATTGACATTACTGTAGTAGTTGTATGTAAAAGTGTTGTTATCCTGGTTCTGCTTGCTTTAGAATGTCTTTCCATCCTTGTCTCAGTTCTACATGTTCATTATTTCTTAACACACAGTAATACTGTATTACATACATAGTTTTGAAAATCTTAATGTTATTTATAAAAGCTATTTATTATTCTCATTCCCACCATTTGATTAACCATTCTCCAATGAGTAGATATCTAGTTTATTACTAGTAATTTCCTTCTACAAAAAAAATGCCACTTTGGTGCATATGGGACTTTTCTGCTTTTGACCTTCTTGAGGTTTATGGGCAGCAGTGAGATCTATAGGTCTATGAACATAGACGATTTAGTTCTTTTTGTAGCATAATACCAAATTGTTTTTTAGAATATTTGCACTAAGTCATAGCTTCACCAATAGGGTAATTATGTGCCTTTGTTTCCATATTCTCTCCGGTATTGATTATACCCACCTTTTGTTATCCTTGCCAATTTATTTGGTGTCAGGTGAAACTTCAGAATCGTTTTGATTTGCATTTCTCTTATTGTTAGTATTTGGAGCGCTCTTTCATATAGTTACTAATAGTTTACAAGTCTTCCCTTTTTTTTTTTTTTAAAAAAAAGAACGGTTTATCCTTATCTTTTGTCCACTTATCTATTGGGGAATGTCCCATATATATCTTGGATATTAAGCTCTTTTCAGAAATACTTGATGAAAAGATTTTTTTCTTACCTAATTGCATTGATTTAGTTAGTGCTAAATTTTTCAATTTCATGTAATTACAATTACCTATTTTATCCTTTGTGTTCACCTCTATCCCTAGTATGAGGGAGAACTCTTCCCCTAACCATGGTAATAAATGCTTGCTCATTGATTTGTTGACCTGTTTCTCTTTTTTTTTTTAAATGATGTGACCTTTCCTATTGAGGTTGAATATCCATTTTGAACTTATACTATGTGCTGTAAGTTAATCATCTGAATCTCATTCTACTCAACTGCTTGCCAGTTTTCCAGAAGTTCTTCCCAAATAGTTTTTCCCCAGTTAATTTGTCTTGGTTTTATCAAGCACTAGGATATTGAGTTAAACTGTTTTTTATTCTTCCTTCTCTAATCTGTTCCACTAATATTCTTTTAGTTTTTAATTAATGCTAAGTAGTTTTGAAGAATTTTGAATTATAGTATAATTTGAAGTCTATAAGTATTATTTCCTCTTCCCTCTTATTTTTGATAATTGTTATTATTTTGTCAAGCTCTATAAAGAATACCTTTATGGTTTGGCATGACACTAGGAGCTTGCACCCTCTTAGGAGTGACAATATGCATACATATAAGTTTTCACAAATTGAATGAAAAGCAATTTATTAAGCATTTACTATGTGCTAAGCACTATGCTAAGTACTAAGGAATTCAAATAGAAAAATAAGATTGTCTTTTACAAAATAAATGTAAAGTAATTTCAGGGGGAAGGCTGGCATCTAACGGTATTGAGAAAGGCCTCACGTAGTAGGTGCCACTCAAGCATATTTTGAAGGAAAATAGGAATTTAAAGAAGTGGAGGAAGTACAACAGCAGGGAAATAGGAGATACAACATCACATGTGAAGAACAGCAAGAAGGCTTAGCCTTAGCTAGATTGTTGAGTAGTACATGAAGGGAAGTAATGTTTTATAAGGGTAAAAAAAGTAAGTTAGAGGGGCAGCTAGGTGGTGCAGTGGATAGAACAGGGGCCCTGGAGTCAGGAGGACCTGAGGGAGGGAGGGAGGAAGGAAGGAAGGAAGGAAGGAAGGAAGGAAGGAAGGAAGGAAGGAGAGAGAAAGAAATTGGTTAGAGATAGATTATGAAGGGTTTTAAATGCCAAATGAAGGATTTAGCCATAGATACTAGGAAGCCCCCACAGCTTATTGAGGAGAAGAAGAAGAATGACATGGTTTGCCCTCTATTTTAGGAATATTGCCTTCAACCCCTGTGTGAGGGATGGAATACAGAAGGGGGAGAAAGGTAGAGGAGGCCATGTTTTTCCTTCTACATTGTATCTAACCATTATCACATCTTGCTGTTTCTACCCCCACAGCATCTCTTCCATTTGACCTCTTCTCCCCACTCACAGCTTTGTTCAGGCACTCATCTAGCCTATTGTATTGGTCTCCCTGATTCAAGTCTCTCCATTCTTCAGTCCATCCTGAAATCAACTGTTAAACTTATTTTCCTTAAGTACAGATTTGACCAAGTGGCTCCCCTACTCAAAAAACTCTTGTTGTTTCCTTATTGTCCCTATGATAAAATAAAAACTCCTCTGCTTAGCTTTTTAAGCCCTTCACAACCTCGGCCCAACTCACTTTCCAGCTTTGTTGCATGTCACTTCCCCTCTCACACTCAGCAATCAAAGCAAACTGGCAGTATCTCAGTTCCTCACATGTAGTATCCCATCTCCAATCTCCATGCCTTTGTACTTGCTATCCTCCATGCTGGGGATGGATCCCCTCCTTATCTCCACATCATAGAATTCTCTGCTTCCCTCAAGAGGAAACTCAGCCTTCTACAAGAAACCTGTTGTGATTCTCCAAACTGTTAGTACCTCCCCTCCCTAGTTCCTATTTATCTACTGTGTATTTTTATTTATTTCTCTGTATCCTATATCTGCTTATATCTTACTTGTTTTCCCCATTAGAACGTAAGCTCCTGTGTGTGTGGATTGTTTTATTTTTTGTCTTTGTGTTTCTGGAACCTAGCATATAATGGATACTTAATAAATGCTTGTTGATTGATTGATTGATTGATTAGGGCCTGAGATAAGGTGGTATTCTTGTAAGTCAAAATGAGGATACAAATACAAGAGATAAATTTGTTAACTAATTATATATGGAGAACAAAGGGTGAAAGATTACTCTGAGGTTCTAAACCTGGGTGACTGGAAGGATTGGAATGAGAAAGGAAAGAAAGGAAGGAAGAAAGAAACTTCTGAAAGGAAATGCATTTGGAGAAAAAGGTAGTGAATTTTGTTTTGGTTATATTGAGTTTGAGATACCTATGGAGCATCCTATTTAATGTGATATAGGATTAAAGTTCAGGAGAGATACTAGGGCAGAATGTGTGGATCTGGGAATCACCTATCATCATTAGCAATGATAATATGAGTATACATGAGCTGATGAGGTTGCCAAGAGGGAGCATGTAAAGAAAGAAGAGTAAAGGGCTCAGGATAGAACTCTGGGGTACACACACAATTGGGAGAAGTGGAGAGGGAGATTGAGAAGGAGATGGAGATAAGTAGAACTAAGACTGAGCAGTAAAAGATACAGTATTTAGGATGGAGGCAGTGGTTAACAGTGTCAAATGCTACAGAGAACTGAAGAAGGATAAACATTGAGAAAAGGCTACAGGTCTCACAATTAAGAGATCGTTATAACTTTGAAGATTGTAGTTAAGAGTTAATTATTGAAGTGAAAAACTAGATTGAAAAAACTTGAAAAGTGAGTGAAATGTTACACTCAGCATAGACAACTTTCTTCTGGGAATTTGGCTGGGAAAAGGAGGGGAAATATAGAATTGATATCTTCAGGGGATCATAGAGCCAAGTGAGGGTTTTTTATTTTTTTACAGTGGAAGAGATTTGGCCCTACTTGTAGATGGAAGAGAATGAACCAGTAAATAAGGAGAGATTGAATACTGAAGTGAAACTGATTGTGGGGACAGTCTCCTAAAGGATGTGGGAGAGAAGGAAATCCAGGCTAGAAGTAGAGGAGCAAGCTTTAAGAGAGCGATTTCCTTTGTTTGGCTGGCTTGGAAGACTGACTGCCAAGAATTAAAAACTGAGTGGGAAATAAAGTATTGATTAAGGCTTTTTTTTTTTTTTTTTGCCATGGTCTTCCAGCTGACAAAGCAGAGTTGAACTTGGTGATTTTAAATTGTCTCAGAAATCAAGTCCTCAGACTACCCCAAAAAATTGAGCCAATGCTGTAATATAGTAGTCATTTAAAAAAAAAATCTTTCTTGACCTTTATAATTATCATCTTTATTTTTTTAAAAACTTTTTTAAACTATATTCCTATACTTTGGGACTGTCTGTGGATTTTTTTTCAGGTATTAGACATGGCAAGAAAATTTAGTGAATCCTAGTTGTGACTTAAATTGATTTACAATATTTATGTTGCTTCAGTTTTTGCATATTTAATATACCTAATTTAAATTGCAGTGTAAGTCATTAAATGTATACAATTTTAATACTATAGGTGGCTTCAGCCAGATTCTTATGCTGATCCTCAGAAAACATCATTGATTCTCAATAAAGATGATATCCGTTGTGGTTGGCCTACTACAATTACTGTTCAAACAAAGGATCAGTATGGTGATGTGGTTCATGTTCCTAATATGAAGGTAATTATTTTTAATTAAAGTAAATTAATTAGTACTTATTAAGTGCCTACTGTAGGTCATCAAAATTTTAAGTTCAAACGACCTTCAAAATCATCAGTGGGGAGGGATTTGGAAAGACAGTTGACATATTTAGAACCCGAAGAGCCCAGATCCCCCACAAACATCCTCAGTGAAGTCCTAAAAATACACCAGAAGGAACAATGATAAATAAAACCAATACATAAGCTCCTCCAGCAAGTCTAGGACTGCTCAAAAAATTTTCCAAAAACCTGCACAAACCATGGTCAAGGATCCTGGACTCATAACAGGAGACAGGATTAGACCAATGCCCAAGCAGCCCCTCTTTGAGCCATAACAGAAGGCAGGGTCAGACCAGCATCTAATCAGGCAGCCCATGCCAAACCCAGAACCCAGGCAGCTTGCACCTGAAGTACAGCCTGGGACAGGGCAGACCACTGCTTAAATAAGTCAGCACCTAGGCAACCCGCACCTAAGCCACAGAAGGAAAAAGAGCCAGAAGAGCCCCTGGAATCTTGTGAGAGGCTTTCTACCAACAAAATCAACAGTGTCTGGTTGGGGCCACAACACGGAAAGGGTCCATCTTTATGTAGCCAGCACCCAATAATTTCTGTAGAAAGTTGGGCTGTCTTAGTCACAATATGTGGGACCAAACAGGGCCCACCAACACTATCCAAGAGTTTGAAAGAAAACAGAGTCTGACCTAAAGACAAAGCCCAAGGCCAGAAACTGAGGTTGGAGATAGGTGTCAACAGAAGAAAATAATAAGGACAATTAAGAGATAATATGGATAGAGGAAAACCCAAGAGAAAAACACGAAGAGAGAAACTGCTACAGATGCATATGGAACCTTAGAGAGAAAAAATAGCCTGGCTATAAGGACTACAAGAGTACCTGGAAGAAATGAAGCAGAGACACAAAATTAATTTTAAATAATATATAGGAAAAAAAGAATCCAAGGAGTTTTTTTTTTTTTTGGTCTGATAATAGTTGTGGCCATTTATAAAGCACTTCTTATAAATATTTCCTTGTTTATTCCTCTAAAAACTCTATAAAGTAGACAATACATCTACTACTACTACCCCCATTTTATTTTTTTATTTTATTTCATTCTTTTTAATTCAACAAGAATTTATTTTCTGTCCTTCTCCCCTCCTGGCATTAGAAAAGAAAAACAAATCCTTGTAATAAATACACATAGTCAAACAAAACAAATTCCTACATTGTCCATGTCCAGAAATGCATTTCAGTATGCATCTTGAGTCTATCACCTCTCTATCTGGAGGTAGGTATCATGCTTTATGATAGGATCTCTGCAATCATGGTAGGTCATTGCATTGGTCAGGCTTAAGTCTTTCAAGGTTGTTATTTCTTTACAATGTTGTTCTTCTTCTGGTTCTGATCACTTCAAATTATATCAGTTTATATATGTCTTCCTAGGCTTCTCTAAAACCATCTTTTTCTTCATTTTTTTATGGCACAGTTGTATTCTCTTAGTCATATACCATAATTTCTTCAACCACTCTAATTCATGGGCATTCCCTTAGTTTTCAGTGCTCTACCACTACCAAAATAACTATATAAATATTTTTATATATGTGTGTCCTTATACTTTTTCTTCACTCTCCTTAGCATATAGGCATTGTAAGTAGTATCACTAGGTCAAAGGATAGATTGCAGTTTAGTGACTAAAAGGTATTGCTAATCCAATTCAGAGCTCCATATTATATAATCTGTCTTCCCACAGCCCCTTCTTTTTTTAAGCATCTTTGCCAATTTGATGGGTGTGAAATGGAACTTAAGACTTTAATTTGTATTTGTCTATTAATTAGTGATTTGGAGCATTTTTTCAAATGACTGTTGATAGCTTGGATGTTCTCTTTTGAAACTACTTGTTCATATCATTTGACCATGGCTGTTATTCCTTGAAATATGAATCAATTCCTATATATCTTGGAAATGAGACCTTTGTTATAGAAACTTCCTGCAAAGGTATTTTTTTCTGTGATCCCTTTTCTTTCTAATTTTAGTTGCATTGATTTTGTTTGAGCAAAAAAAACTTTTTAATTATGTGTAATCAAAATTGTTCATTTTATTTTCTATGTTATATCTCTTTTACTTCATCAAGAACTTTTCCCCCTCCATAGATCCAAAAGGAAATTTCTTCCTTGTTATCTAATCTTTTTGTGATATGACCTTTTATATTTGTCATTTATCCATTTGGAGATTATTATGACATACATTATAAGGTGCTGGTCTCAACCTAATGTTTGCCAGATTGCTTTCTAAGTTTCCCAATAGTATTAGTTGAATCAAATGAGACTATACCCCAGTAACTGGGGTGCTTAGATTTATCAAATGCTAGGCTTCTAAGTTTATTTGCATCTGTATGTTGTGTATCCAGTCTGTTCTACTAACCAATCTCTCTCTCTCTCTTTCTCTTTCTCTCTCAACAAGTAATTAATTGATGATTACTGGCTTATCTAGTTTCAGATTTGGTATTGCCTTCCTACTTTTCTTTTATTATTTCTCTTGTTTCATTTCTTTCCAGATTTCTAGTTGATCTTGTGTCTAGACTTTTATTTTTTTTTGAGCATTTGCTTGTAAATGTCTTAGCATTTTTCCTTTTTTCTGGGTCTGTATCTTAGGAATCTTTGTCTCTATAATATCTTTATCATCAGAATATCCAAGCTTATTTCCTGAATTAGGACTTTGTATTAGGGCCAGGCTTTTCTCACTTCTAGAAGGAATGCTAAGGCCATATACATCCCTGGGTCTCTATTATCTGGGACTCTGCTCTTGTGTTCTCTGAGTATTGAGTGCTATGTTCTTCAAAGATTTCAGGGGCAGCTTAAGCCAGGTAGCTACAGACTTTCAACAATCCCAAATAATATGATTGGAATATGTACTGATACTGCTCACTTATTCTGAGCTTAGATCTGGATAATACAGCTATATAACCTGACCCTTGATTGATATTCCAGGAAACAGTTGCTGGCCCAAACCCCTGTCAGATGGCTGGCAGGCCATTATAGCTTCAAAGCAACAAAGCTATATAGGCTTCCTACTGGTCCACAGTCCCTGCCTTTGTCATACCTTGTGGACAGAATTCATGATCCAGCCTTGGAGTTAGAGAAACTGCCTGCATGTACCCCATATCTGTTACCAGTCAGCAGGCTGAATCTAAAGCATTACAGAGCTGTAGACACAACCCTGTCCCTGTAGACCTATTCTAAAGACGGGTCTACAGATTGAATTATCTGGGCTGAATTCATAATCTTGGGCTGGAAAAATGATATACTCTAGTATTTAGTCGGATTTCTTGGTCACTGTTTATTCTGATGCCTTTTCTTGATGTTTCTTGGAAAAGAACTCAGCTATACTTCTTTCTCCTACCCTACCATGTTTTCTAATCCCACAGAGTATAGTAGGTTGTAAATCTTATCCAGTAATAAGATTCCATGGAAATTAAAATGGACCAAACAGAAAGTAATGATTCCATGAAATAGGAAATACATATAATATGATAGAAAAGTATAATATCATAACTTTATATAATGCTTTAAGGTGTGCAAAGTGCTATATATATATATATATATATATGTCATCTCATTTGATCCTCAAAACAGCTCTGTGAAGTAGGTGCTTTATTATCCCCATTTTACACTTAGGAAACTAATTCTGAAAGAAGTTAGGTGTTTTGCCCAGGATCAGATAGCTAGTAAGTGTCATAGGTGAGATTTGAACTCAAGTGTTCCTGACTCCCAAATTCAGCATTCTTACAAGTTGTACCATCTAACTTCAATGTGTATGGGGTCTGTGGGGAGGAACAGAAAAAATATATGAAAATATAAGATATCAGAAACAATTGACCTGGAAAACAGGTCAAGGAGATATCATATAAGAATCATTGAATTATCTGAAAATCATAGTGAAAAAAAAATCCTGGATACCATATTTCAAGGAATCATAAATGAAAATTTCAGAAATCTACTAAAATCCCAGGGAAAAGTGAACATAGAATGAATTCTTCTGTCAGCTGCTGAAAGAAACCCTAAATGGAAACTCCCTGGAACAACAGAGTTCCAGATCGAAGAAAAAAATTCCATAGGCAACCAAACAGAAAGATTTCAATTCCGAAGATCTATAAGCCTTGGTAACTGGACCAATAAAAAGGAGAGAAAATCCTGGATTATAGTATTTCAAAAGGCAGAGATAAAGGCTTATAACTAGACATAACTTATCCAGCAAAAGCTTTGATAAAAAATGATGCATTTATAAGCATTCCCAATGAAAAGACAAGAGCTGAATAGAAACTTTGAAATAAAAATGCAGAAGTGAATATAAATAGAAAAATAAATGCATTTGATTAAATAGGAGGTACTATATGATGATGGTTTATTTACATTCTAATACAGGAAGGAGAAATAAGTATACTTTCAGAACCCTCATGTCTTCAAGGATCATAGAAGGAATTATATAAGAAAAACTTAGGGCCTGAGGATAGTTTTACTCCATTTTTATGGTCTTAACAGAAAACAGCAATAAATGAGGAAAGGAAATATACTGGGGAGGAAAGAAGAAAGGAGTTAGAACTTACTACATAAGAGCTGCGTGCAGTGAAGAGTATACAAGCATACAGGGAAGAGTGGGGAAATCATTTCCCCATGAAGTTCACTGTAACCTGAACTAGACAAAAAAAAAATTGAAAACACACACACACAGAGTTTGGTATAGAAATGCACTTCACTCAATAGGAAAATCCATAAAGACAATGTGAGAAGAGAGGGGATATTAAGAAGGAGGGCTGGGTTTCAAAGGGAGCAGTTACAGTGATAGATAGATAGATAGATAGATAGATAGATAGATAGATAGATAGATAGATAGATAGATAGATAGATGGATGGATGGGTGAATAAATAAACAAACTTTGGTTATATAAGGTAGAACATGATGGATCAGTTAAAAGGAAAGGAAAAAAATGAGTAAAAACCTGTGGTCTGGGATGGGACAAGAAGAAAAGGAGAGGTATAGTGAAACAAATAGATAGCTTCAATTATTTATCACTGGTGTTGAGTATACTCTTCTCTCATCACCAGCTCCTTTGTAAAGAGTGGAGGGAGAAGAATTAAATATTTCACTTTTAGATTTAGACAAATCTAACAAAAATATAAACATGAAAATGGCAGTAATTTTAAAAAGGGAACAGAAAAGAATTTACATATTTCTTACCTTTGCATAACATCTTTACTAAAATCAACCTTGTATTGAGGCATAAAAGGGGTCACAAGCAAATGCAGAAAAGCAGAAATATTAAACATATCTATCAAGAAAATCACAAGAGTTAACTATAATATTAATCAAAACAATGACTATAACAAAGTTGCAGGAGTCTATCCCGAAGATAGACTGCAAAAACCAGCAGAATGCAATAGAAAAAGAAGGTATATTTAAAATAACTGTAGAATTATAAAATATTTGGGAATCTGTCTGTTATGACATACAGCAACTACCTGAATACGACTACAGAACACTCCATATAGAGAAATATAAACCTAAGAAATTGAAAAAGATATACATTGCTCATGGATAGTCCATACTAATATAATGACCATACTACCAAATTAATTTATTTATTCAAACACATACTATTTAAACTACTAAAGAATTACTTTGGAGAGCCAGAAAAATAATAACAGAATTCATCTGGAGGAACAAAATATCAAGAATCTCAAAGGAAATAATTTTCAAAAGAGAAAGGAAGAGAGGCTAGTAATACCGTATCTCATACTAAGAACCAAAAATCATCAAAATCATAAGGTACAGAGTACCTATAATCATTGTTGAGGTGCACAACATATAGAAGCAAATGAACATTATAATGTAGTTTGAGTTTTGTTTTTTTCATTTTGTTTTTTGGTTTTTTTTTGCTATTGTTGTTCATTTTGTTTTATTTTTTTATAAACCCAAAGACCTCAGCTACTGTAATTAAGTCTCACTATTTGGGGAAAAAAAAAACAACTTTTGGAAAAACTGAAAATCAAGTTTAGACCAACACCTCACATCATATATCCCAATGAGTGTCAAATGGATATAGGGATTAAATTTAAAATAAACTAATTAGAGAAGCAAGGAAGGAAATCTCTTTCCCATTTAATAGAGAAAGCGCTCTAGACCAAATTTGGCATAAAGAAAATCACAGAGGACAACATGAACAGTTTTGATTACATAAAATTAAATTTTTTTGCTGTACAAATAAGACCACTGCAATTAAGTTTAGAAAGGAAATAATTGAGGGGGGAAAAAACTTGGCAGAGTTTTTCTGATAAAGGTCTTATATCCAAAATATATAAGGACCTGATTTAATTTTATGAAAATCAGAGCCATCCATTCCTCATCATATAAATATTTGGTCAAAGGATATGAATAGGCAATTTTCAAAGAAATAAATCCAATACATCAATGACTTTATGAAAAAATACTTCAAAACAATAATCATTAGAGAAATGCAAATTAAAACAATACTAAGGTTCCACATCACGTCTCTCAGATTGGCAAACGTGACAAAAATGGTAAATGACAATTAATAAGAGGGTCCATGGGAAAATAGGTACACTAATGAAATAATTTGGAACTATGTCCCTAAAGTCACAAACTATATATGCCTTTTGACCCAATAATACAATTACTAAGCTCCAAAAAGATCAAAGAAAGAAGAAAATGAATTAATATATGATTAGCATTCATCAACTGCTTCCTTTGTTTCAGGCACTGAGCTAAGCACTAGGGTTATAAATACAAATAAGTGAAGACAGAGGTTACTTCTTTGGAGGGAAGACTACGTATAAAAAGGAGCTATATAGGAAGGGAATTGGGGGGAGCATGTGAAGTGATGTGTTTCCTGGCAAGCTAAGGCAAAAACTCATTTTTCAGTGGACTTAGAGCAAAGTCGGGTAATTCCAGTGGAAGGAGACTTAAGAATATGTCCACAGTTGAGGTAGCATCACATGGAAATAATCAAGAAGGACTTGTATGTACACAAATGTTTATAGCATCTTTTTGTCATAGTAAAGAAATGGAAACTGAGTATCCATTAATTGGGGAGTGCAAATAAATTATGTCATATTAATAGAATAGAATATCATTTTACCATAAAAATTGAGAAAAGGAATAGTTGCAGAGAAACCTGAGAAAATGTATATGAGTTTATTCATAGATCCAGGCAAAAAATTATACAATAACAACTAAATTATAAAGGAAAAGAACTTCAAAAGACTTAAAAATCCTGATCAGTTTACCGACCAATCACAGTTCCAGAGGACTGATGACAAATCTGGACAAGAAGGGTGATGGATTCAAGGCACAAAATGAAACATAAGTTTTTGGGCTTAGCAAATGTCAGAATTCTTTTTGAATAATTATATCTTTCACAGGTTTTATTTTTAAATTGGATATGGGGGTGGTAATAAGAAGAGGAATAGCAGTAGGGTCTCAAAGAGAGAGAAGGAGAGGGAGGTAGGGAGAAGAGAAGAGGAGAAGAAAGATCAATAAGGCATTTTTTCCTAAGATGACATAGATTTAATTATAAATTGCATTTTGATAGGATTAGACATCTTTACAAAAACATTAATTTTATCATGTCTGGAATACTGTTAACATAAAACTGAAGATAATTTTAAAGCTAACAAATTAAAGGATCAATATGAACAGGTTTAAAAGAACTAACACTCATGACATGAGGAAATACTCAACTTATAAACAAAATAGCGCTAAACATAGGCTTCAAACCATCCAAAATGATATAACTAATAATCAAAGCTCTTGGTAGTTGCAAGTCACTAATTTGTGGAAAACTAAAATGCTACTTTCTAAAGAAGAAACCCTAAGACAACTTACTAAAAAATTGTAAATCCACAAGACTTTTCATTAATGAATATCATTGCTGGCAGTTATAAAAGAAAAATTTCAGTAAAATGAAGTAACATTATTTATAAGCTCAATTTGGGTCATTTGAGCCTTTAGATGTGTTTCATGTACTTGGCAAGTAACATTATACTGTTTTTAGATATGAACTGCCAATGGCCATTATTTGTGGAAAAGAGTGAACTGTCACTTACCATAAGCAAAATGCTCACTTTATAATGATGTATGAAAATAGTAACAAACTCTGAATTTGAAGTTAGTTATAGGAATTAATCATGAGAATGCAAAAAGTCTCCATTGAAGTATTCCACTGTTCAGATATGAGTAAACACGTTAAAAGTTTCATTACTATAAGAATCTCTTCTTTTGTACAAACTTTGTACAATGGAAGAATTTTTATTTACTATACAAAATAAAACTTTAAGAAACACTGCATCTTTAAGCATAAATAAAGTATATATGATTTCTGGAAGTTCGGTGTACATAAATATATTTCTTTGCAAAATGAAATTTTCTCTGTTTCTCCACAAACCATTAGTCATTTGTTTTCCTTCCAGGAGTCATATATCACTGAGTATTCCCTCTGACCCCTTGAGGAATAGAATCATTTCATTCCTTATGGCAATAGCCAATTTGCTGGTCTACCCCCCCATTCAACAAATGCACAGAAGAAAACAAAAAGTAGTCCAGAAAAACATACAGACTAGCAGGACAGCTTTGAAAATTAAATGTTGAATTGATCACATACATAAAAGAAAAAGCAAGTTCCATATAGAGAAAGATTCTTGGTCACATGCACAATCCTCTTTTTCTGTTCTACATTTAGGAAATTGCTCATTTTATTTCACATTTAAGTTCAGGGGGAAAAAAACAACAGATTTTAAAGACATTATCATGTTCAACTCCTACATTTTATAGATCTCTCACAATTAGATAACACTGGAAATATACAGAACACTTTCCTCAAAACAACTTTGTGGGATATTATCTGTATCATAAAGATTGGAAAACTGAAGTTCAGAGAAATTGGTGACTTTCTCAAGGTCTAAGGATCTCAACCATGTAAATGACCATGGTAGGCCTCAAACTCAGGTCTTCAGATTCCAAATCCAGTGCTCTTTCCACCATAACACATCCTTTTGTTCATATGATACTCAATGTTTTTCCTTAGTATTTATTATAAATTACTTGCCTTTATTTGATTTTGGCTTTATATATCACATTAAATGATCAATTAATTTTTCTAAGTATGTGGGAATCTCAGTATTTGACCACACTCATGGTTCAAGTAGTAGAACCATGTTATAGGTGAAATAATAACTGATAGTTCTTGTGACTGATTTCTCTTGGAAGGGGTCTAAGATGCGTTAGTTGTATTATAGGTCCTGTTATTGCAAGATTGCTATATACTTTGTTACTTCATATATGATTGCAGAATAGCCATTTCACATTTTTATTTATGAGATTAATTATACTTTATTGCGGTAGGTGGAAGTGAAGGCTGTTCCTGTTTCTCAGAAAAAAACATCTTTGCAACAAGAACAAGTGAAGAAGCTTCAAAGGATTCCAGGCAGTCCTTCCGCACCAGCTACTTCCATGAGCCCTGATATGACTTTTGGGGGACTTGCATCACCAAAACTTGATGCTTCGTATGAACCAATGATTGTAAAGGAAGCTCGTTATATTGCCATTACTATGATGAAGGTAATTGATTTTAATTTGACAAACTCCCACCCCCTTTTTCTCGTCTCATTTCTATGATGTTGAATCCATGGCTACCTAAGAACAGTCTTCCTTCCCTAACCCCCAATACTACTTTGTCATACACAACCACTTTAACCCTACCCTCCTCTTCTACCCTATCTGCCAGGGATCTCTGAAATTAACAAGTTTCCATTCATTTTAGAACTCTTTCCTTCATGTTCCTTCCACGTTTTGCCTCTTGCTATACCTGTATCTCCTTGAATGACAAAATCCTTGTCCATCCTTTCTAGCACCTTCTGTCATTAGTCTCAGAGGGAGAATTGGAACACTCCTTGCTCTCCATTGCCACTTCTAGACCCTTCCTATACCATTATCACTCTGATAACTTCTTTGAGGTTCAGCCTATCCAAATTCATCAGCTATTCCAAATGCTAGTGACTAGTTTATCAAACTCCAGAATATTTTCCCTCCTTTCTCGATGAGTTCATTGCTTGATTTGTACTCTCCCTCTCCACTTTGCCTCCTGCCCTCAAAGGAGATGTCAATGTACGTAATACTATTTCTTCAAATACCCTTACCTTCAAGTTCCTCAATCCACTGAGCTCGCATGACCTTCTCCTCCACTCCATCTCAACTGCATAGAGGTATGGTTACATCCTAGATTTTACCATCACTCACAAGTGTTCCACTTCCGTGATCAAGAAATCTGAAACTCCTTCATCCAATCACAGTCCCCTGTTACGCCATCTTTCCCTATCCCTTACTTCTTCTAAACCTATTTTTCACCCTCACTGTGATTTACAAGACCAAAGTCCTAGATTATGCCAAGCATTTGCCTCCTATCACTTCATGCTACTGAGCAGAGCTGGAGAGGTCATCTCTGTTGACTAGATCTGCTACAAATTTAAATTATTTAATCTCAACTGGGCCCTTGCTATAGCAATGCAATCGTTTTACTCCTCCCTAATTGGTTCTGTATTCTACTCTCCCCAAAGACTCTTCCAAACCTTTTCTTCTCAGCACCTCCCATGATACTTTTCCCCTCAGTGCCTCCCATGAAACCCTTTCTGCTGAAGACCAAGCAACATTGCTATTTGCCAGGAGTTTCTTTTTTTTCCCTATCCTCATTTCACAACCTATGACATCATTCCCCACTGTTTCCTAATTTACTCCAGTCTGATAAAGAGGTGGACCTTCTTGCCAAGTCTAATCTCTCTGTCTTACATTGTTATCTACCTCACAGGGTTGTCGTGAGGATAAGTTAATATAACACAGTGCCTAACACATAGTAAGTTCTTATTAAATATTTCCTCACACCCTTTTCTCTTCAATCCCTTATCCTTTTGCATTTTCCCCGACAGATTATCTCCATTATCATTCCTCTTCTCTCTTGTCTTCTATTTCTGCCTGTCTAGTTCTGCCACTGCTGCCTTCAAACTTAACCTGTCTCCCCATCTGAGCATGTCATTCCACTATTCATTAAACTGTAGTGGCTTCCTTTTTACTCTAGAATAGAATAAAAACTCCTCTGTAACTCGTCACAAACTAGCCCTACCTTTCCAGTCTTATTACACATTTTTCTCCTCACAATCAGCCATCCTGGCCCTATTGCTGTTCCTCACACACAAAGCCCATCCTCCATCTCCATGAAATGTACCATCTCCTCAGCTCTATCTCTTGGAATCACTGGTTTCCTTCAAAACCCAACTCGTGTACTACTTTCTATATGAAGCCTTTCACCCTTTCCCCTGCCCTTGGCTAGTGCCTTACCTCCCAAAACTACTTAGTAACATTTTGTATATAGTCTGTAAATACTTAAGAGATTTATATATATATATGTGCAATGGTCTTCCCTGTTAAAAGGAAAGCTCCTTTTAGGTAGGGATTCATTTTTGCCTTTTTATTCACAGAACTTCACACATAGTTAGCACTTAAAAAATTCTTGGCAATTGTCTGATATAATTTTAATCTTCTACAAGATTATATGTCCTCTACAGAGGTCCTATTCTATTTCATATCATGGTGGGGAGATGATCCTAGGTTTTTAAATACTGTGCCTTGAGTGTACAAATTCTGACAGCCCCTATACAGCTGGAAATGCCTCATATATGGACAGATTGTCATCTGAAGCCCAGCCTAGTCAAATTCGGAGAGATTCAACATTACTAGAAAGTTAGAATCCAGCTAATGAATTTTTTGACTATAGTAGCTCATGATAACTGCCTTTTAGGGAATGGAAATATTGTCTGTGTTACAGATATTTGGATGTATTTAAACAAAATACTAAAATAACAAGGAAGGAAAAAAAAGATTATACTACTGTTATTAGGAGTACAGGATGAAGACAAAGTATTTTTTTTATGATGGTAGTGTCACATTTGTATAGATTTTCAGAAAAAAAAATTTTAAGGAATATACAGTTCTCATTGGTTATTTGTGACATTTGCCCAGTGACTTAGCCCCAAGTTTTCAAGTTCTTTTGTTTGTTCCATATGAAGTGGGACTATGAAGTAATTTGACAGGTTTGCTTGTTTGTTTTATTAAACAAAAGTATCAGAACCTTTTGTTTGTTACAAATTAACATGGCTGAAAAAATTCATCATCCTCATAACCTGTTCACCCAGAAGTCTGTAGCTATTTCTTATTCCAATGATGTTTCCATCACTCATAGTATTTTTGGAATTTGGAGTTATCCCAGAACCTGTGACATTGTTTTGAAAATCTTCATTGTGTGATTTGATTTTTATCCTAAATAAAGATCATTCAGGCAAGTCTGATGAATCAAGTGAGTGTTCAAGCTGTTACTTGAGTGACTTATAAGAGAATTGACTGTTAGATAATTAGAACTTCAGACAAAAAGAAAAGAAATATTTCATGACAGAAGAGGTAGGAGAATGTTTCCCATGGGAATTGTACTGGTCCTTGAAAGATGATAATTATTAAGGGAAATTTGTAATGATTTTAAAAGGGTTTTTTTTTTATGTTTTTATAGGTTTATGAAAACTATTCTTTTGAAGAGTTGCGTTTTGCTTCACCAACACCTAAAAGGTAAGGCTAGCATGATCAAAAATATTTTCCCAACTTCACCAATTAGTTTAATTTCTGTTAACAAATTCCTTTTTGAAAATACAAATATAAGACACTGTGCTGGATGCTCTGGAGGATAAAGGAAAGAGATATAAGAATCCCAGCCTCTAGGAGCTTACAGTTGAACCTATATGGCATCAACTATGTTAAAAGTGAAGATAGCTAATTTTAAGGCATAGGAAGAAAGGGAGGAGAGCCACGAGTGAGTGCTAAAGTGGTGTTTGAGACAATCAAAATGCAATATTTAGGTGCATTTTGCTCCTGGAGAAGTGACCTAGTAAGAAAAAGAGAATAGTAACATATCCTAGATAAAATTGATACTTAATATTATCATTACATTACCATAGTTAATTGATAACCAAGGAAAGAGATAGATGATGTGGGGTTTGAATTGTCCTAAGGGATAGTCCAATTGTCATTCCCAGTGGACGGTTATGACATAAAGATGGAAGAAGCAACTTTTTTAGTCCCTAATCTAGACTTAAAGGACAGCAGTTAGGTTAGGGGAATATTGTCTATAAGTGTAGAAGCAATCAGATTCAGGATATGCATTTGTGAAACTTCCATAATAAAGCCAAAACCCTCCTGTGTAGTAAGATACCTTCCTATGTGCATATCGTTCCACCTATAGACATTATGTCTCATCAAAAAATAATAATAATCATAACAAAGTTCTGCTTTGATCATGTGAAAAACATGAAAAACTTTATATCTGCATTTTGTTTTCAATGACCGTAAATGTATTCTAAGTTGTCTAAATTTGTTCCCTTCCTGTTGCAGATATGTGTTTTAGTGACTTTAAGTTGAATTCAGCAAGTATTTATTAAGCATATACTATGAACAAACACTGTGCTAGGCTCTGCAGATATAAAGATAAAAAGGCAACTCTTCTTAAGCAACTTGGTTTCTACTAGGGATAAAACATGTTCAAATTAAGTAAGTACAAAAATATTTGAGGGTAGCTAGGTGATGCAGTGAATAGAGCTCCAGCCTTGGAGTCAGGAGGACCTAAGTTCAAATCTGGCCTCAGACACTGACACTTACTAGCTCTGTGACCCAGAGCAAGTCACTTGACCCCAACTGCCTCATCAAAAAAGCAAAAAAAAAAAAAGAGAGAGAGAGAGAGAGAGAAAGAGAGAGTATTTGAGCACGAGAGAAGGCGTTAAGGATGAAATGCAAAAGATCATGAAGGGCATTGCATAAGAAGTATGGTACCTGATCTTAGTCTTAAAAGAAAGTAGAGATTCTAAGAGGTCAAGATGAGGAAGGAGTGCATTCCAGGTTTTGGTTACAACATATGAATGAGAAAGATAATGCTGATTTTGGAAAAAAGGTAGTTAAGTATGGCTGGAACGTATGGGAAGGGGCATATTATGAAATATCTCTGGTAAGGTAAATTTGAGCCATAATATGGAGGCTGTTAAATGCCTTGTGGAAGAAGTTTGTGTTTAATTCTAGAGTTAATAGAGATCTGCTCAAGATTTCTGAGCACAGCTGTGTCATGGGCAGTTAAACATGCTCTAGAAAGATTATTTTGGTATTCATGTAGAAGGTATATTAGAGAGGAGAGAGACTGAAGCAGGAAAACCAATTTAGAGTCTACTTTAATATTCTAGGTGAAAGATAATGAGAATCTGTGGGAAATTTTGTGTGTTGACAGAAGGGTATGGATGTATAATCAATGAGATTTGGCAACTGATTGAATACTAGCAGTGATAAAAGAGAAAAACTAAGGATGACTGGTGTGAACCTGAATGATCAGAACAATGATCATCTTCAACAGAAATAGAGAAGTTTAGAAGAGAAGTAGGCTTAGAGAGAAACAGATGAAGTTCCATTTTGATCATGTTGAGTTTAAAATGCTGAGAGAGGTTATAGAGAGAAAAGAGATGAAGACTCATGATAGAACTTTGAGGTATGACTATGGTCAAGGAGCAGATTACAGATGATGATCCAGTAAAGAAGACTTAGTATCAGACAGGTAGGAAAAGAAAACTAGAAGAGAGCAGTATCAGAGAAGGTGAGGGGAAAACAAAGGAGAAATACATAGGTGGTAAGGATGATCGTCTCTATCAAAACCAGCAGAGAGGTCAAGACGATTAGGGATGTGAAAAGACCAGAAGATTTAGCTATTAAGAGATCATTAGTAACCTTGAAGAGAATAGAATCATTGACTGGTGGATTTGAGATTCACAATACAGTGGTTTGAAAAGTGATTGGAAATTGAGGAGGTGTATTATAGTGGTTCAAAAAGTTTTTTTAATATCTTAAAATCCTCCCAAATCATAATGGATTGAAGGACTAATTTTTAAATACACAAAAGGTAAATAGGATATTACAACTTCAGGTGGTTACATAACTAGTAGTATGAGATAGGGACAATCTACCATTTGTGGCTAATGTACCCAATATGCAGTTAAATTGTAAGAAGTGAGAAGAGATTATTTTAGTTGATGTTAAGAAGATGAATTGGAAATAAAGGCAGCACTGGAAGCAGGAAGACTAAATTGAAGGCTAGCTGAATTTATAAACATGAGCCAAAAGGGGCATTCTAAATATTTGCCAAACTATATATGTGATATATTAACTGTTAATTAGTAAGATATTAATTAAGTTAGATATTACATTGTTTCTTTTGTTTCTTTTCAGACCAAGTGAAAATATGTTGATCAGAGTCAACAATGATGGCACTTACTGTGCAAACTGGACTCCAGGGGCCATTGGACTCTATACTATCCATGTTACTATTGACAGTATTGAAATAGGTATTTGCCCCCCCCTTCTTTTTTCTAAGTGGGGAGACTATTTTGAGTGTGTCATGTAACTTCAAGTCAGGGTAAGGGTATATAATGATTTTATACATATACAGATTTTGAAAAGATATTGCTTTAGGCATTATGCTGTATATTTAGTGCATAAGCACAAATAGCCAGTAGTGGAATGAAGAAAACTCTGAATAGTTCGTTTTTTCAAAGTAAATTTACTTTAAATATTTTTATTCACTTCATTAAATATTTACCAATTACATTTTTCAAAAATTTTAACATTCTTTTTTTTTAAGATTTTGAGTTCCAAATTCTCTCCCTCCCCACAGCCCCTCCCCCACCACCTGAGAAGGAAAGCTATATGATACCAATTATACATGTGAAGTTCTTGCAAAACATATTTCCATATTAGCCTTGTAGAAAAAGAAACACACACACACACAAAACATGATAAAGTGAAAAAGGTATGCTTCAGTCTACACTCAGTGTTCATCACTTCTTTCTCTGGAGATGGATAGCATTTTTTATCATGAGTCCTTTTGGAATTGTCTTGGATCATTGTCTTGATCCGAATAGCTAAGTTTTTCACAATTGATCATCTTTAAATATTGCTGTTACTGTGTACAACGTTTTCTTAGTTCAGCTCACTTCACTTTGTATGAATTCATAGAAGTCTTCCTAGGTTTTTCTGAAATCATTCTGTTCATCATTTTTTATAGCACAATAGTATTCTGTCACAATCATATACCACAACTTGTTCAGTTGATGAGTATCCTTTCAATTTCTGATTCTTTGCCACCAGAAAAATATCTTTTATAAATATTTTTTCATATAAATAGGTCCTTTTTGCTTTCTCTTGGTCTCCTTGCAGTATAGACCTAATATTATATTGCTGGGTCAAAGAGTATGGACGTTTTATAGCTCTTTGGGTGTATTCTGAATTGTTCTCAGAATAATTGAATCAAGTTCACAACTTTACCAGCAATGTATTAGTGTCTCAATTTCTCCACATCTCCTCTAGCATTTGTTATTTACTTTATCATGTTAGCCAATCTGATAGCTAGGAGATAGTACCTCAGAGTTGTTTTAATTTGAATTTCTCTAATGAGTAGTGATTTGGAGTGTTTTTTACATGACAATTGATAGCTTTGATTTCTTCTCTTGAAAGCTGCCTATTTATATCCTTTGACTATTTATCAATTAGGGAATGTCTGTCAATGTGAATTTAAAAGGCAATTTGATGTACCATATAGAGAACTAATTACAGCTTATAGTAATATCAAATCCATCTAAAATAACTTTAAAATGATTGGGAGTCACCAATTCCATTCTTTGGTGTGAGACAGAAGGCCACCAGATCTTTCTGTGCATGCTACTCCCTCTTCAGATCCTCCAAAACTTACCATTTTCCTGCCTCTGTGCTTTGCTGTCTCTTGACCCTATGACTGTCTAACCTGTCATCTGCCTTGCAGCTCAACTTTCTTTTACGTGTTGACTCCCCCAGTTATGATGTGAGCTCCTTGAGTTCAAAAGTTGTCTTGATTTTTCTATTTGTGTCCCCAGTGCTTATCACAGGTTTGGCCATAGTAGAGCATTTCATAAGTGCTCTTTTATGCATCATCTCTCCTCTCTTTCACAGTGAAACTCTTAGAAACAGCTTATCTATACATCCCCTCCACTTCCTCTCATCTTTTCACTCACTTAGAAGATTCATACAGTGTGCACTCCAGCCTCATCACTAAACTGAAATGGCTCCTTCCATTGTTACCAGGTATCTCTTTATTGCTAAATCTATTGGCCTTTTCTCACTGCTCATCTTTCTTAATCTCTTTGCAGTATTTGACATTGTTGACCACCATCTCTGTCCTAGATACTGTTGCTGCTCTGAAACCCACCTGACTGTCAGTCTTCCTTTGTTGGATCATCATCCATATGTCTCCCTCTAATTGTGGATGTACTCCATGGTTCTGTCTCAAGCCATCTTCTGATTTCCTTTTATACCCTCCCTGTTGGTGACCTCATCAACTCCCCTGGATTCAATTAGCATTTCTACAGATGACTCCCAAATATAGAAATCCAGTTCTAGTCTCTCATGTGAACTCTAGTCCCACATCAACTGCCTTTTGCACATTTTGAATTGGATGTTCTGTAGGCATCTCAAACTAAATAAGAACAAAATTCATTATTCTTAGGGCAGCTTTGTGGCACAGAGGATAGAGCACTGGCCCTGGATTCAGGAGGACCTGAGTTCAGATTTGGCCTCAGACACATAACACTCACTAGCTGTGTGACTGTGGGCAAGTCACTTAACCTCAATTGCCTCACCCCCCCCAAAAAAAATTCATTATTCTTTGCACGAAACCCATCCTTCTTTCATTGCTTCTTATTCCTGTAGAGGTTACCATTATCCTTATAGTTACCCAGGTTCACAATCTTGAAGTAATCTTTGGCTCTTCACTGTCCCTCACGCCACATATCCAGTTAGTCGTTGTATCTTGTGCATTCTACCTTTGCAACGTCTCTTGAATATGTTACCTTCTCTCACTCCATATGACCCACCCTTGTTCAGATCTTTATCACTTTTTACCTGGGCCATTGAAGTGTCCTCCTAATTAGTCTCCCTGCTTTAAATCTCTCCCCTCTCCAATCCATACTCCACACCACTACCAAAGCAAGTGACTAAAGCACAGATATAATTTAGTTACAACTTTGCTCAGTAAACTCAAGAGATCTCCCCATTATCTTTGGGGTAAAATACAAACTCCACTCTTGGTCAATGGAAGGCTTTCACATCCTAGCTTCAGCCTACCTTTCTAGGCTTACCACACATCACTCCCGTTCATGCACTCCACAATCTGGACAAACTAGCTTTCTTGCTTTTCTTTACACACTTCCCATAGAAAGACGTCCCAGCCCTTACCTCAATGCTTAACACAGTCTGTACCCTATGCCTGGAATGCATTCCCTCTTCACCTTCACCTTTTAGAACCACTTAATAGAAGTCAGCTTAAATGTCATCTCCTTGATGAGGCTTTTCCTGATCTTCCTTTTAGTTGCTAGTATCTCACCACCAAAATTACCTCGTATTTTCTTTATATCTACTTTGTATCTGTATGTATATATATTGTTTTCTCTGATAGAATGTAAACTAGAGTACAGAATCTGTTTCATTTTTCTTTGTATCCACAGCATGTAACACTACCTCACACATAGTAGACACTTACTAAAAATTCCTGTTGATTGACTGATAGCCCAGACAAGGGAGGTGATAGTTAACTTGTAAACTCTCCTGATCATATCTTATCTTGGGTACTGTATTCTGGGTGCCACATTTGATAAAGGATATCAGCAAACTCCAGCATATCCAGACCCCACTGAATGCTTTCAAACAGAGGCAACATTTCCACTTGTCAGTGATGTTGTCAAAGGGACTCTTAGGTACAGGCTAGACAATATAGTGTCCCTTCCAACTTTCTTATTCTGTGAGTCTATGAAATAAGTTTTTAATTCAACATTTTATTATTGTCATTTTATTTTATATCGTAGTAATAGAAATTTTTCAGTGAATAACATTTTCAAAGTACCATTGATGTCATTTTCTATCTCTTTATCATTCTCTTGCCGAATCAGATGCAGAAACACAGTATAGATATCAACCATTGTGTGTAGATCTGTAATATTTGTTCATTGTACATCATTATCTATCAAATATTCAAAATGCATTTTAATATATTTTTCTTTAATGTTACAATTTTTGTTGTTATTGTTTCTTTTTGTTAAAGATGCAGGCTTAGAAGTGAAAGTGAAAGATCCACCAAAAGGAATGATCCCACCTGGAACTCAGTTGATCAGACCGAAGGCTGAACCTCAGCCAAATAAGGTTAGAATAGAGTTAAATAAGAATCAGAATGACTTCATAGCTATTATAAAAGAAAATGCTTCTTTTAAAATAATAGCTGCAGGACATAAATTACAAATACCTAGTCTTTAGTAACTCTGTCCTAATTTACAGATATTAGGACTTTTTGTTATTATTTAATGTAATTCAGCAAACATTTCTTAAACCTCTGTTCTTTCCAGAGTACTTTGCTAGCTATTGGGAGAAAGGTTTAGATACCAAGTAATCTCTGTCCACATAGAGCTTACAATCTAAAAGGGAGATAAAATAGGTGAATACCAGATAACTATAATATGAAATTATGCATAAGTGTCTTAGGCAGGTACTCAACTCATGAGTTGAGTTTTATAGAATAGGTTACAACCTATTCATGTTTGTTGGCTGTGTGAAGGGGGAGGTTATACCTTCTGGGTCTAGGAAGCATCGTGATAAAGGCAAGAAACACACTGGGTGTATCAATGACAGACTAATCCAGTTTGCCTGGAAAGTAAAGAGAATGGTTACGACTGTAAAAAAGAAAGTAGTGCCAAAATTTGGAGGCCTCAGTGGCAAGCCAAGGGGTTTGTACTTGTACAAGAAAGCAGTTAGGAACCAAGGAGATCTCTGAGCAAAGGAACAATACTACCAAATTTTGTTAAGTGCTAAGCCTTCCAGCATAGTCTAAAGTAGTTTCTACTCTGTTTCTCTATTTCTTATTTGAAGGTTAAGTAATACCCAATAGAATATCGTACCATATTTGTATCATTATAAAACTGACAAATTTCAAGAAGTATGTTTTCAAGGAAACGTATGAGTTTCCTTATATCTCCATGTTAGATATAGAAAAACTGTATCTGTTTGCTTATATTTAAGGAGCCATATCAGCTATATGGTCTAGCCTCTACTAACATAAAGAAGTAAGGTATAAATTTTTTCTTCCTTTATTATGTGTATTTAAAGCTGAAAATAAAATGATAAATTATAACAAACTTTGTGTGAATCGTTTTCCAATCTTATTGGTGTAGTAGAGTATATTCTAATATTTTCAAAAAGTACTTTTTTATGATTCCAAAGCAAACCAGAAACTAGGTGTGGATTACAATGAGAAACCAGCAACAAATGTTTTTGAGATATTTTCTCCACAATGGAGCATTTTCAACGTCCATTGAGTTTGTTTCTTCTTACTTGCAACAGCTCTGTTATAAGTTCTTCCTCCCTTACTATCTTTGCTTCTCTTAGGTTCGAAAATTTGTGGCCAAGGACAGTGCAGGGCTTCGTATCCGTAGCCACCCTTCCCTTCAGAGTGAACAGATAGGCATAGTAAAAGTCAATGGAACCATCACTTTTATTGACGAGGTAATTTATAAGGAAATTTTTGGATGTGAATTTGGATTTCAACTTTAATTGCTCATAATTTCCGTAAAAAAAGTTCTCTTATTTTTCTATTTGAGTAATAGAGTTAAAGCTATTGTAAATAAAAATTTAGGGACTTTGGGAGGGTAATATTTGTTTATCCAGTCTCACAAATGTAATTTTTCTTTATCATTATGAAAATATCTGAGACTATATTTAGATGAAATAATTGGCATAAATTTAAAATGTGAAATCATTAAAAAGGTGTGCCGTTTTTCTTCAGTCTTTGAAATGTTGCATTTCTTCCAAGTCATGCTTTATTTTATTCCAAGGTTATTTTATTAATTCCATACAACATTTTTTAGCAAAACAATGAGACACTTGCTTATAAACATCTTTGGGAAAAGACCTGATTCCTCATTCTAAAATGACCTATCATCTTAATGCTTTTACTAGCTGGTAGAAATTATTTTCATAACTCCATTGTAAAATTATCATCATGCTTGGGCATCCTTTGTTGCTTCTTCCCCAACCCCACCATGGCCATGAATTCTTACAGTCTTTTTTTTTTCCATTAGCTAGTTGCTTAATTTCCATGTCTGTCATTGTCTGCCTGCTTTCCAGTCTTTTTTAAGTCCTTGCTACTCTCATTGCAGTTACAGGAGGGCATGGCTCGTTTTTGTTGCTTGTTTCCCATAGATCCACAATGATGATGGTGTGTGGCTGAGACTGAATGATGAGACAATAAAGAAGTATGTGCCTAACATGAATGGTTACACTGAAGCCTGGTGCCTCTCTTTTAACCAGCATCTTGGCAAGAGCCTTCTGGTCCCTGTTGACGTAAGTAAAAGGTGCCTTTGAAAAATATTAGAGGTACACTCTGTCCCCATTACAGGCTTTCTTTAATTAAGGCTACGATTTTACAGTTCTGAGGTAAATCACAACTTAACTTGATAACTAATAACTTTTAAGATGCTTGAATTCTTGAGAGCTTCTCCCTAAGGATGATGAAATGTAGAAAGTTTAAGATCATTTAAACTTCATATCACTTATCTGTAGGGAAAAAAGAAAAGGAAAAATCAGAACCATTAAATTCTGCAGTAGGAGGTAGAAAAACTGATTAAATATTTGTTTTTTCTTTTTCATTTGTACCATTATTTGAACTGAACTTCAAATTAAAATTTATAAAAGCAAATTATTTATACTTCCTAGAGAAGTTTTCTCACTAAATCGCATTTTTATTTTTTATGTTGGTGGTTTGTAATTCATCTTTGTGTTTTGTGTAAATTTGTATCATTGTCTTACAATGAATTACCTTGCTACTGTAGGAAGTAAGAACACAAGACTGGCTTTAGTTTTAGGCAGTGATACATTTTTTTTTTACCTAAATCCTAGATCCTTGGAATAATTTAAATAGCCTTTGGTAAAATCACCTTCCCTGGATACCTGGGTACCTGAATACCAGGATACTTGGATACCACACTTGTGGCCTTTGTATAAATTCAGTGAAAACCATTTCAGTTCAGTGAAAAACTGAGGGACATTAATATGGTTACTACTTATGTATGAAAACCAGCACAAACTTTTCTTGATCTACACGTTAATATATAGTTTAAGAAAGTGAATCTATGCTAAACAAAGCCATTTTAAGTGGGCATTTAGATAAGATTCAGATTAATCCTTTTTTCTACTTACCATTTGTACAATATTCATAGTAACATATAGAACTAAAATACATTAGGTTTTTAAGTTTGACTACTGAGTTATAGGGTTTCTAATGTGGTTTGTATGGACTATGCTAAAAAAATTATATTAAAAGTTAGTGGTGAGATTCTTAATAGGAATCTAATACTAGAATTAGAATTGATATGGAAAACAATTAAGAAATAAGAAAATTTACACTAATAAATCATCTCTTTTTATCACTCTCTGATGTATGCCCACACTTTAAAATTGAAAAAGAAAGGAAAACTAGGAACTGTGGAAATAGAGGGCAGAGCGGTTGAGGGTAATACCAGGTTATTGTGGTGAAAATTTGATTTCAAAATTTGAAACCTGCTTCACTGTGGCAGAGGCACAGAATATTAAAATTTGGATGTGTGATTATTTTTTTAAAAACCCATTGTAGACATTTTTTAAAGATGTTAGCCAGTTTTAACTTTTTTTTTTCCGTTATCCTTAGAACTTTGGATAAGATGATTATTGCTGATTTATTGGAAAAATTCTAATGACAACTAGAATCTAAATGACAGGGTTTTGAGTATTAATAGTAAAATGAATATTGGTTTTAATAGCAAATAAACATTGTTTCCTAGCTGCCTTTAAATTAAGGACAAAACTTACAAAATCTCTGTGGAAAAAAAAAAACACATTTGCTAATGTGGACAGTAATTTGAAAATTACAAAAGCAGGATAGTGTATTTAGTAGGGGACTGGCCTGGGAGGCAAGATGGTCTAGGTTCAAGGCCTGCCACTGACCATAGGCATTTCACTTAACCTCAGTGCTGTGGCATATCTAGATTATCATTTACACAGGAAGGGCCCTTGCATAAGCACAAGAAGCGTCCATAGTGGGTTATTTCCTTCTGACATTGAAGAAGTATAAAATTTTCTGAAGGGCCATTTATCACTTTTGAAATCAGAAGTTTTGAATTTAGTGAGAAGAAAATAAGCAAGACTATAATTAGCTTGATTAATCTACTGGAAAAGGCATGACATACTGCATTCCAAAACCAAATACCCCATAAATAATTTTTGGATTAACTGTTTTGTAAATTCATACATACATATGTGTGTGTGTGTAGATATATATATATATGCTTAGTATTTCTTCCTCCATTTCCGTGTATAACTGAGAATTTACAGTATTTGGGTTCTTTTCCTTGATACTGTCATTAAAGTCTTTTCTGAATATAATAGAATCCCTTCTTAAAAGGCACCATAGTAATCATACTTTGCTAATCAAGTTGCAGTAAATTATATTAAAATAAAAATTCTGATTGTGTGTTTTCCTAAATTCTTAACAATGAATCTATTTAATGATAGTAATGTGGGAGAAAGGGTAGTAGTTTAGGATTCTCCAAACAAACCTAAATTCTGATCCTTTACTTGTAGGATTAAGTAATCAATAAATTTATCTGGGGCCTTTTTTCCTCATCTGTTAAATAGCAATAGCTAGCATTTGTATGGCACTTTGAGGTTTGCAAAGTATTTTACATGTGTTATTTTATTTGCTCCTCATAACAGACCCTTTGAGTTATGTACTCTTATTGTCTCCACTTTGCAGAAGGGGTAACTGTGGCTAAATAAGGTTAAGTGATTTGACCAGGATCACACAGCAAGTAAATATCAGAAGCAGGATTTGAACTTGGATTCTCCTTACTCTAACTCTAGTACTACATCTGTTATGCCACCTGGTTGCTTGGATTAATAGTCACTAAAGTACCATCCAGTCCTGAAATTTCATGATGATGTATTTTGGTTCAGTGTTTGTCCTTCTTGTTTTAACTGTGTATGCCAGGTTTCCATTGTATGTAAAAAAGAAAGGGGAAAAAAAAAGAGTGGGCAGATTAACAGCTGTGAGTATGGTCAGAATGGAGGAAGGGTGAAAAATGATCCTGTGAAGGAAGTGCATAGAATAAAGGGCAAGGACCCAGCCAGATGCAGAGTGGAGGAGTTTGGAACAGGAATTAAGTCAGTAGTTGAGTATCATGGAGAGAGTGCACCTGATCTATTAGACAGAAGCCAAGTTTCCTAGGTTTGATATCTCAGTTAATTCTACCTGTCATGAAATTCCTTTATTACATATATTTCTGTGTACTCTTTAGGCCCCATTCTCCCACTTTGCTAATTTCACAGTGCTTGCCCCGTATTAAGTGCTTAACAAATACTTTTTGACTGATTTAATCTGTACCATTTTTAATAGATTGTTAGTAGATATATTAGCAGTTTACATTTAGAAAAAAATTAAAGAAAAATTGCAATTCAGTAAAATAGTTTTTTTTCAAATTTAAACTACATATACACATACACATATAACTAACAGTACTATATTTTTAGAATGAAATAAACATGCCTTGTCATCCTTACCAGATCATTAACTCCTTTCATTGTTGAGAGGAATGTGTGTTACATACCCTTTCATAGCACCCAGCCCAGTGCTTTACACATAGCTAGAACTAAATATATGTGTTGAATTAATAAGTTAGTTACTCTTCTGATTTCAGAATTGACTCTATCCAGTTCGTTCAATGAGAGATTCAGTTAATATTTTTAAAATACAAAACCAAACTGGTAAATCTATCATACACTTAATTATCACTATATACAAATATTTGAGCAACCATACTCCGAAACCTCTTTCTTCCCAGAATTGAAAGGACAAGAATGATATACACAAACATGCATGTGTGTGCACATGGAAAAGTTGTATAATATAATATAATATAACAGTGACTAAAAATAAATATCTGCAGACTTGTTGGTTGCTTGATTGCCATGAGATATTAAATTCAGCACGTATCTACTATGTGCAAAGCACTATGCGAAGTAGTGGTTTCATATGGATTAACCAAGGAAGACATTGTTTGAAAAGATTGATTTTTCACCTAAATATAGGTTTGTGGAAGGTGGTGTGTGGGTGGTTAGCTATTTCAGGCATTATAGGTAGCTTGAAGAAGAGAGTAAATTGTATACAGAGCATGTATCAGAGCACTGTGTATTTGCCTAACTAGGACTCAGTGGCTGGGTTATAGGTTTATTGGGAAATCAGTATAATAATGTAGGGGATTAGAAAGAAATAGAATGTCCAAAGAAGTCTACAAGGAAGCAGTAGAATACCTTGAAACCTATTTTCAGAAGTTTGACTTCTTTCTCAAAAATGAAGTCATTAAACAGTGTGCATACATACTTGTGTTTTGGAGAAGATTAAGATATACAGTAGAAGATAACAATATTTCACCACTGTAAATTACAGTTTTTAAATCACTTTCACATTCACACTTACATCTCACCACATCCTTAGGAAGTAGTTAGGGCAAGAATGAATAATCCCTTAATTGTCCAAAGTCACATAGCTAGGGAAAGGCGAGGTCAAAACAGTTTGGGCTTTCCATTTCTAATTTGTTTTCTTTCCACTGAACCATACTCCTCAGTGTAGGAAACAAGAAAAATTATCAATAGAATTGTACTATTATACATTCTAGTAATTTCTACATTGTCATAAGTCCTACAGCAACAAATTGGATTTTTTATTATCTCTGTGTATTTGGAGTAAATGGTTTCTTAGCACTTTGGGCCTGCATAAAAGGCAAATTCTATGACTTACTCTATGTTTTGGTACTCTAAGAAATGTGGGAGTTAAGTCAGACAGCTAGCATTTATTAAGACCCACAACGTGCCAGGCAGTGTGCTTAACAATGAGGAAAGGTTTGTGTTCTCCTTGTACTTTGCTTTATAAGGGGCCCTCTTCCAAGAGTGATTATAACAGGTCTGATAATTACAGTGACAAAGTAGTTGGCACAAAATCAGTTACGGTTTAGGAGAGAACTGGTTTATTCAGATACCTAGTAATACCTGGCAATTGCTGCCTTTAAAAAAAAATGATTGCATTAAAAGCATGAACAAATAAGAGGAAATATAAACACGGCTTTTAAAATATCCCATATATACTTTATCACTCAAAATATCACTTAAAAGGCATTTTTCCTTCTTCAGTACTCCAAGCTATTTGTAATTTTACCACCACACACCCTGGTGAACCTTGTTAAGCAGGTCCTCAAATAACAGACATATAGTCCGCTTTTCCAGCCTGGTATAACTTGCAAGTGATTATGCTTCCATAGAGCAGTTTAAGTTTTAAAAACTTTGGATCACTTCCAAAGCACACAAGGGTGGATAAAATTTTAAGGGAGGAACTTATTTAACATGTGATTTGGATTTGTAGGGGCCTTATGAGATCATTTGTCCCAACTTCCTCTTACATGTAAAGAAACTGAGGCCCAGAGAGGCTAAATTGATTTTTCCCAAGGTCACACAGGTAGTAAGTAGAAAAGTCAGCATTCAAATCCATGTCTTTCAGCCCTTTTTTCACTGTACCACATTTCTATATATCCTTTAAGGACTGAGATTAAGATGTAGCTTAAAACGTTTAAGTATTCTATGGATTGTGAATATATATTGTATTTGATTATCTTTATAGTTCTGTGGTTATGTAGCTCTTTGGGAATATTCTTAATAAATGTAAAATTTGGCACATTGTTGTGCCTTTATTTCTGTAGTCAAACACTAAAATAAAATTTCTCTGGCCTTCCTTTTTTCATTGGTTTGTTTGGCTTAGTTTTACCTTGAGCAAGGAGTAGTTTAGTCTGTAGATTAATGAATTGTTATGTAGTGATAATATCATTGGATGTTATTTCTAATGTACTTTTGGTTCATTTTATTTGTTTGTCAGGGATTTTTGTCCTATTACAACAGGTTTTCAAGGAGAACTATGTCATTGTATGGAGTATGTGTAATGCTGTTGCCAATCAATTTAATCAGTTGCATAGCATTAAAAAACAATTTGCGAATGTGTTATACTAAGAATTCAGGGTTGTTTTTTTTAAAGGTCAAAACTTTGCATTAATATTCCATATCCCTAAAACCAAGGCTTTCTTTTATTAAACATTCAAGAATACTGTAATCTGTTATTTTTAAACTCTAGGTCCTTAACACTTGGCTTCTTTCATTACTTTATAAAATGTCTTTCAGTTTGGAAACTGCTTTTTTCCAATAATTTTCATTTGGTAAATGCATATAGAATAGATATACCTATCAATTTTATTACAAAGGTTAAAATAATTTTCATATTAGCAAAATTCATTTTTGCTTACTTTTTTTTACCTTTTAAATTAACAGTTTTGACACCGAGTTTATAATCACAAATGTATAATGTTGTATTATCTTAAACTGTTATTTGTACATTTTGTACAACATAAAAAGGATGAGTTTGTAAAAATAAGGTAAAAGAGAGGTACAAGCTTTATATGTTAATGTAACACTATCATCACATTGCTTTTTTCCTGCTAACTCCATCTGCACTGCTTTTTACAAATAGTTTTTAACAATAACGAAAAAAAAGTATTGCTTGCAAGAGAACTGCTGGAAATTGTTTTGTGCATGAAATGCCTGAATAACTGTTATATGTTGGGAGTAAAAGCATAGGCCAAGAAACAAATATGCATTGTACCAGTTATTAATATGTTATGATTATTATCACACATAATAAGGACAAAAATGAAGTTAACCAGTATAGACTTAAAGTTTTTTTAAGTATTATTTCAGATGACTTTGCATTGCACAATTTTTCCTCTTTTCTCTAGCTAAAATGGCATCCATTTACCACTTATTTAATTATGTATTGGTGCCATTTTATATGCCCTGTGTCTTTAAAGAGTGCATTCCAAAATTTTTTTTAATTTTCTAGCTTATTTGCATCTTCTGTTTCTCATTACGTGTTAGTTGTAAATGACTTAAATGATTTTAACTGATTTGGAATTTGAGTTGTCATTACTGGTTGAAACTTTGGGTGAAAATGGTTTAAAGATGGATTTTTTTTCATATTTTGTATGTTACATCTTTTTGCTAAAAAAACTTCATTTCCTATTTAAACTGTGAAGTTATATACACTTGCTTTTTATGGGGAAAAAATATGTGTGTTTCCGGGCAAATTCATACAGAGTTCAAGTATGGTCCAGATATAAAAAATATTTTAAAAGTTAATTAATCTAGATTAATTTTATGAAACTGTTGCTTTTTTTTTAAAAAAAAAGCATGAAGTTGTTGAAAGTAAATAATTTTAAGGAGGCTTCAACACTTGGTCTATTTTCTACCCTTCGAGGTAGGCTTATCCTTCAAGAAAAAAAGGAACTGCCTATTTTTCTTGGAGTTTTATTGATTAATTTGGTGATGACTTTCTGTAAAACCTTTAAAAAATCACTTGTAATTATTTTTCTATTTTGGGGAAAAGGGGTGTGACTCAGTTTTTACTTTATTTGCCTTTGACTTTTTTCTCACTTTTTTCCCATCTTTACAATTAAATAATGTCCCAAAATCCCCATTTGCTACATTCTGTTGTTATCCATAATAATGGTTATATTATTATTTATACTATCTACAAATTACTCAAATTGGTTTTATTTTGTTTTTACAAAATAACAGACTTTTCTGTCATAAAACAAATCTGGCTTGCACTAGAAAAGATGCTTCTTCTGTAAAGAAATTTGAATATGTTCTTCATGCACTAAATGACTTAAGCTATATAGTAATGTCTGGCTCTTAATTTCTGTAAATGGCATGGCACACTACATCTATAGAGAGCTTTTGACATAATATTTTATTTAACAAATACTCTTCATTGATTGTTGGACTCAGGTGTCTTCATTTAGAGACAAAGCACTTCCCCTTTAGTAAAATACTCTTTGTGTATGAGTGCTAGCATGGAGAAAATGTTGTACTATGTCTAGCATCTTCTGGAGATGATATCCTGTTCCCTTTCTTTGTTGATATGTCTTTCTTAAACTTTATTGCTCAGAATATCTTTAATGCTAGCCAAGGAGTCAGGGATTTGGACGTTTTTTCATGGACTTCTAAAGCTTTTTTTCCCCAGGTGAGTTAACTGTCAGGTGCAGTCATGCTTTATCTCCAGCTTTAAGCATGTATAACTTACATTACAATCTAGTTTTTGAAGCTTGTACTTAATATTTTGATAGAAAATACATTTTAATATAAAAACCACAGTTAAGAAAAATAGTTTGCATTTTCTTTAAACTTTTATGCTCTACCTTTGCAAAAGAATGTAATAATTCAAATTTTATTTTATATTTTATGAAGTTGTATAACTTCAGTAGTTTTAGCCAAGTTTTGAATGTTCAGGAATTGATTACATGATTGGTAGCTCTCAGATATGTATGTCTCCTCCACCTCCTTGTATTGATTGTCATTTTGATCATTTTCATTGCTCATTTGCTCTTCCACTTGAATACCAGGTCAGGAAAAAAAAAGAGAAACTCAGATTTAGGTTTTGCCCTGTTAAGCAGAACGCTTTCTTTGGCCTTCTTGAGAATACAAGTACATCATAAAATGTATAATCAAAACACTTTTCTCCGATCTTGAATAGTAGAAAACATACACAGAAATTGGTTTCTTCACCTAATAAATATTAAAAATAATATTTTGATAAATGTCTGGAAATGGGTTTTTTTGGTATACATTTTGCAATTTCCATTTTAAATACTTTGTACTATAGACTTTCCCTTCCCCTACTAACCCAAAATGTACATTGGCTAGACCATTATAACTGATTCAGAAATAGTTTTTATTTAACATCAGAAAATTTTTTTTGGTTTTTTGTTTTTTATCACATCCATCTTAAATATACATGTATTTACTTTTCCTTTCATGTGCCTTTACAGATTTGCAAAATTCTTGACATATGTTATCTCATTTTATCCTTTCAATAATCCTTTTGAGGTAGGCACTATTATGAACCCTGTTTTACAGATGAGGGAATAGAAGCTTAAGAGAAGTGAAGTATCTTGCTCTGGGTCAAATAGCTAATAAGCTTCTCAGGCAGGATTCAGCATAAAATAATAGGAAACAAAGAAAACTAGTTTGAATCTTCGGTATATTTTTGAATTTACTACAATGGATTTTTATATAAATGCCCATTTGAAAATATTTACCAGTAAATATTATTTGTGTGGTAGTGCTACTTAGATGTCTAAATGTGTGGATGTGTTGTATTTTGTATCTTACATTGGTATTGTGTTATAGTGGATAGAGAGCTAACCTTTGGAGTTCAAAAGACTTGGGGTTCAAATCCTTCCTCTGATATATACTGGTTGTGTGATTCCGGATAAGCTACTTAACCTTTTAGTGCACTCATGAAACTCTAAGAGTCTAAATGGTGAAAAAGGTGCCAGTCTGCATCAGTAAAGGAATTTCCTTATTAGAAATTACAGGACCTGCCCACACTGATGAAATCACAGATCTGGTCTTTAAAAATGCACACACAAACAATATGAACTAAGGCAAATGTTGTAAATATGTACTTCCATGTAACTTATATCTTCTAATTTAGCCTATGTAGCACTTTTGAGGAATATAAAAAAGAAAATGGTGTATAAATATGGTATAGTGAGTACAGTAAATACAAATTTATAAATTAAAATTTTACAGTATATATTTTCCCTATTTTAATACAGTTGGCATTTAGAACCTTAATTAGCTTTACGAAATACTTTTTCAGGCTATAATATATTTCAGACCTCATCTGAGTGACTCAAATATCTAAACTCAACAAAAATTCCCAAATCCACAGATTGCATTAAATGAAGAGAGCTTTCACTATATAATAATTAGCATGTAGCCACTTTATTTTTTTTAATCACGCATAAAGCATAGGTTGACTTTTCCTTTCAATGTATCTTTTTTTTGCTGACAAAGCCATAATTTACTGTGCAGCAAAAGATTGTAAGATTACACTAGTGTACAGAAGACCTGTCATATTGATCTCTGTGTTACTCTGTAACACTTTACAGATAATGCAGTAAGAGTGAAAAATATTAAGCTAATGCAATTTGGGTATCAGAGGGGTGTAAATGTCGAACCTACATGTTGGTGTGGCAGAAATGGTCAAATCTGGACTGAAAATCTATAGCAGTTTTCTTGCTCATAAAAAATGGGCATGGAATCATAATGCTAATGCTAATGATAGCTGGCATTCTGAAGTATACAAAGCACTCCACATGTTATCTCAATTGATGTTTATAGCCACCCTTATGAAGGGTGAAATAGATTCTGTTTCTTATCCACATTGGCTAATGAAGAGATTGAAGCAGGAAAAGGTAAAGTGCCTTGCCTAGAGGCACATACCAGTAAATGTTAGAAGCAGAATTTGTACTCAGGTCTTTTGACCCCAGGACTAGCTCTCCATCTGCTCTGCCACCTATCAGTCTTCTAGCAGACTAACTGAAAAACATTATTCAAAAGTCAGCAGAAAACTTTGAGTCTGGGCCTCAGATTCCTTGGTTCCTTTTGGAACAATAGCATAAACAGTTACTTTCTTATGTACAATATGTTTTTTGTTTTCTTTCGAAAGAAAAAAGAATCCTTGTACCTTGTACCTATTTTACTTATGATAAAAGTACAAGACGTTTTAACATTCATATACATTTAAAGACTGTGGCCATGACCCTTCAAACACAAGTATCGTATCATTTTTTCCTTTGGTGGAGAAAGTATGAGTTGTTAAATTATATAAACCTTCAAGGTACAATTCCAGCAGTATATACATACATATATGAATGCATGTGTTATGTATAACAACACATGCAATTATATATGTATATATGTGTGTGTGTATATATATATGTATGTATGTATATGTATATGTATATATATACTGCCAAAATTTAGGCCTTTTTTCTTATATCTCTCAGTGGAAAAATGTCTTTGGATGCTTCCTGGCTTTTCTTGATACGTAATTTTCGATTGGGAAATGGAGGATAATGTTCTGGGCTTTCCCAACATTGCTGTTATGAAAATACGTTGGAGCAGTTAGGTGGCGTAGTGGATAGAACACTGGCCCTGGAGCCAGGAGGACCTGAATTAAAATCCAGCCTCATACTTGACGCTACCTGTGTGACTGGGCAAGTCACTTACCCCCAATTGCCTTGAAAAAAAAGAAAAAGAAAATACATTGCCACAAGTCAGTGATTTAAGAGTTCCAAAGAATACTTGCAGGTACAGCATTACTATTTCTACTGCAAATAATAGTATGTTTCATAGTGAAAGTACAACTAGTATCTTCTCTTGTGATTTGTTTGCAAGAACTTATCTTGTTAAAGTTCTTAAACCTTTCATGTTAAGTGTTTTTTTTCCTCCTTGAAATATATATTGTACCAGTTCCCAGAAGCTGTATTTTTCTTTACTTTTCTCATTTGTAAACCCTTAAAGAAACACTTCTTAGATCTTTCTCTTCCTCTGGGAAAGTGTTGAATGTTACTTTTTAAGAAACAAAACTCTATAGCTGTGTCATTTTCTTTTTGCAATTTCCTTTTGTTAGGGTAATCATTTTAACATTACTGGAAAAACAAACTGCCCCATCATTGTCACTGATTCCAAGTCCTTCACAATTCCCTTCTCTTAATAGCTCTGTCTGTGCCTGTTGCTGGGCCTTTCCTTTTGTCTTCAACTCCATTTTTAAAGCCTCTCCAAGAGAGGAGAAAAGTAATTTAATTGTGATATCCATCAAAAGTTACTATGACATCTAAGTGAATATTGTCATTTTGATATAAATGTTCTTCTTTTGTAGGCTTGCTAAAGTTCTCATTTGAAATTATATAAAAGTGGTCATGGATTTTGTTTTGTTCTTGTTTTCAAATGTTTAGGAAACTAAGTCTAATACGGAGGACTTTTTCAAAGACCTGAATTCCCGCTGCCCACAAGAAGCAGTAATGCAAGACCCAGATATACCATTCCTCCGAGGTGGGCCAGGAGTGTATAAGGTAGTGAAGACGGGACCATCAGGTCACAACATCAGAAGCTGCCCCAACCTTAGAGGTATCCCAATTGGAATGTTAGTACTGGGAAACAAAGTCAAGGCAGTGGGAGAGGTATGATTTCTTGTAGCTTCATGACTTCTTAGATATCCGTTATAACATAATTCAACAAAAGCTTCACCTCCTTCAAAAGGTTAGCATTTTCATCCCAGGTTTTTAAATGTCAATGTTTATATTTTGATCTTGACTTGTATTGGAAATGCTAATATAACTTTCTTTATGTTTTCTTTTTGTAATCTTTATTTTCTCCTCATAATTGCCCTAGTGAGATCAATGCTTATACTAATAAAGCGGCTATTTTATGTAAAAATCATCAATATTCACCTGTTTTTTTTTCAGTATTACAAATGTACTGCAATAAATTAACAGCTTCAAATAATTATTTCGTTGTGAATCAGTGTTAAACTCAACTTGATGAAGTAATACTTTTCAAGTTTCCTGTGTTATGACCAGTGCAGAAGGGGGCCTGTTTCTTTGTACCCATTCATCTGTCTATTTGAAGTCCCTGAGTGAATACAATAACTAGTTTTTCTAAGCTGGCATTTGTCTCTTCAAATGGGCTTGAAGATGTAGTGTGTCATGCTATTTCTTAAAAAGCGTCAGGAATGTTTGCTAAAGATAAAAGTCCTGAAAACATACACACTAAACAATAGACATTGTGTCGTGACATATCATATGCCAAAGAAAGCACACATTACGTGCTAAAGTCTTAAATTCGGAATTATCTTCACAGTTCAAGATAGATTTGGTTATTTGGTTTTTTGGCTTTTTTTTATCTAAAGTCATCAATTAATATAATGTTTTAAGAAATGTTTAATATAGATGATTTTGTGTTACCTCAGGCTGTGGCCTTAATTTCAGAAACTTGTTATTATGTGACAGAAATTAATTGGAATTATTACACTGCAATAGCATTTTACTGGCTATCAGCACTCAGTTTTCTCAAAGGATAAAGACAGTCAACCATGCTTTTTGTGTATGTACACCAGGTAACCAATTCTGAAGGTACATGGGTTCAGCTGGATAAGAACAGCATGGTAGAGTTCTGTGAGAGTGATGAAGGAGAGGCATGGTCCTTAGCTAGAGACAGAGGCGGAAATCAGTACCTCCGACATGAAGATGGCAAGTCATTTTAAATTTGATTCAAAATAATTGTAGAAATATAAGTTTTTTGTATATGGTGTTATATGTTTTAAGTTTTTTTTTTCAAGTATAATCAAAATGAGGAGATTATAATAGTTGGCTTTTAAGTAATTGGAGAATGAAACAGAAAATATTAAACCAAAAGAATGAAAGAAAAAAGAAAAATGTGAAAAGATTTTAAATTGTTAATTTCTAACTTAATGTTTATTTTGTAAATATTAATTTTATCTGATTTATTCTTTCATACCAATCCAGGGCTGTAGGTTATACCCTTTCTACTACTAGATGGAAGTTCAATTTTCAAACCACCAATCGCAGTACTTCTCCCAGGCAACTTCATTTGATTTAATTTTCTCTTAGAGAATAAATTTTGAATAAACATAACCTATTTTAGAATTACAAGGATATTTTAAATGTTTCTTGAAATCAGTGATCTGATGATATTTAATGACTGCCTTTTCACAATAATAAAGCAAGAAAAATGAATGAAGACAACATATAAGAAATGCAACCAAAGGTATCATGTAGATCAAATTAGATCAGTTTGCTCATGCTATATTTTTTAAAATGTGTCTCTTTCTTGCATTGCTGTTGCCAAGTGCCAACTGTTCACTTATATCCTGTCTTAGAAAAAAGAACATTTAACAAAATTTTACCTGTAGTGAATTTTTAACATGAATTATTTTAGTGAAAAATTATACTTTCATCCATATCACTAGTGGAACTAAGAAAAAGTCATTTGAATTTAGTAAAAACTTCACTAATTTGTGATAATGGTAAAGGGAAATTCTCTGATTTTAAAAACAGGTCAGTTTTTGTTTTCAAAGGTAATAATTATTATACACTGCTGTAAATTTTTACTAAATGCTACAATTGTTGAGATAAGTTAACAAAAATATCACAGATTAGTATGCCTATAAAAATATATAAAAGTCAATTTAAACAATGTGCCTGATGGATGAGAGTACTGGGCTTAAAATTAGAAAGACCTGGATTCAAAGTTTCTGCTGCTTAAGAGACATGTAACTCTGAGCAAGTCACTTGACCTCGGTGTTCCTCCAGTAATGACCTAGAAGTTATCAAAGAAGTCAAGGACAGATTATAATCTTTGTCATTGGAAAGGGTTCTCATACTGGAAGGTCTCCACAGTGACAAAAATCACATTTTTTTATATACTTGTGTTTAATGTTCCATAATATAATAAGTGAATATGAGGGAACATTATTTCTAGAAGATGAAATCATGCCTCGGTAATTTATTGACGTTCCTTGAGGATTTAAATGAGGCATGTAATATTAACTAATGCTTCGTACTTTAAGGTTTGCAAAGGTTTTTCTTTATGACATAAATAGTGACATAAATAGTAAAAATATTATTATCCCCTTTTTATGGATGAAGAAATTGAGGTTTACCCAAGGATACCTAACTAATAGGTGTCTGAAGCAGGCTTTGAACACAGACCTCCTCTCTCCAAGTCCAGTGTTCTGTCATGTACCTCTCTAAAATGAGGTAAAAGTAAATATGTTCTGCTTGGTCTTCTAAAAGTTTTTGAAAAGGTTTCATACTAAAGGTCATGGACACAAATAGATATGATGCAGAGTAAACTGTGATAAGGAGAAAGCAAAGATCCAAAGTATTTTTCTAAACTTTGAGAGGAAGGAAATAACTTTCAACTGGGGAGATAGGCAAAAGTATACCAGAATCAAGACTACTATGTAGTGTCATAGTGACTACTATGTAATGTCATTCTGGTTGCTGTATCTAACCACAGGTATATTTGGAGATTCAGAGAAGAACAAAAAAAAAATGGCCAGAGATATAGGGAAGCAGCCTTATAAAGAAAAACAAAGAGATTTCCAGATTGGAAAAATAAATGCTTATAAAAGCATTTTGATCAAATGATCAAAATCAATGAAGTCAACCAAATCTGATCTGCTTCACAAAACTCCCAAATACTGAGATAAAGCTACGTTCTTTTAAATTGAGTGAAATGAATACAGAGTAAATACAAGGAAATAATGCTTTTTTCCGTTGAATAATAAATTTGTGGAACTTTTCATTCCAAGAGGTGGTATAGACAGAAACATAAATGCTTCAAAAACAGATTTGAACAAACTTACGAATGACTGGCCCCCATAAAGGTTATCAAGTGCTGCTGAGCAACACCTCGTCTTTAAGCCTGACTTTGGGAAAGGTAACCCTTTGCTAACATAGCACGTCCTGAAGAGCCTTCAAGTGAGAACTTTTTTTAATGTTGTCTTTTGTTTTAACACGACAGCATTTCCTGATATAGTCCACCACCACCACCACTAGATATGCAAGAAGAGTCCCTCTGGTAAAAAAAAGGAAAGCTTTTAAGCAAATAAGAGGGTTTTTTAATGTAAGAAAATTTTATAGGTTGTATTATAGCTGCTGTATTTTTTCATATCCCACAATTGAACAAAAATGAATTCAGTAATACTTTTATGTTAACAACATCTACGTGCTTTTGAAAACTAGTAACATATATATTATATGTATACATATATAATACATGTTATATATGTGTATATATGCATATGCCCCCACACACACATACACACACGTACATATTTAACACATGGTTTATTCAGTCAACATTTCTGCATTTGGCTACTTGGATCCCCTGTAGTGACTCCACAATCACCCAAGGGGTCTACCATCACTGCTACCAGGTTGGGAACCTACTGTTTTCTGTGTTCCTATCATAACAGTAAGAGTTCATACAATCATAGGTTCATACATTTAAAGCTAGAAGAGCTCTCAAAGGCCATTAAGTCCAACTCTCCTACTTTACAGATGAGAAAGTTCAAGCTGGGAGAAGTTGAATGCCCCAGGGTCAAATAGGTAATTATTAGCAAAACTAGAATCATATTCAAGTCCTCTGACTGGAATGAGGACTGTTTCTACTGTGATACCTCACCTTTTTGAAATTTGCAATAATTAGTGGGCCTAGAAAATGGGGCAGAGGCTTAAGAATTGAACTATCACTTGTTCACAGATAGTTTTGGCCAGGAGGTTTTGCTGTAATTATCCATTTGGTCATTTTTGTATTTTCAGAAACTAAAGCTATTTTAAATTTGTAAATCACTGGCTTCTCTATTTTTCTCCATTTTGCAAAGCATTTTTGAGGCAAAAAACACCCGAGTCCTTTTACCCTGCATATTTCTGCTTGCCACTTCACCAAAAAGGTTTACCACCACTGATGTAGAAGAAGGCATTGCTATTGATGAGATACCACAGATATAGTTCATTAATGCATGTTAAAAATGAGAGTGTAGACATTGTTGTAGACATTAATGGTTTCAAGTAGTTTCCTAACAAATTCTAGACCCCATAGACCTTGTGAACTTAGAAAACACTGCTAAAGAACTTTCCTTTAAAACATTATTTTCTTTGATCAGAGATGTTTTATTCAGAAAACAGTATTCTTAGAGTAGGTAACTAAAGGTAGCTTATTTTTTTTTAAAAGATTTCATTCAATGTAATATGCCCAAATGATGACCTTTTTTAAGTGGGTAAATGAGAGTCAAGGATACAGTCACGGATAGAGAAATCTTTAAGTAAAAGTCTCTGAAAACTTCAGGTGTCCCAGGTAGTACTATGTTTACTTGTATAAAAGATATAACAGCAAAACTAGTCATGAATACAAGTGAAACATACTTTCAGATATTAAGAATGAAACCTTCCAACTCGTTCTCAATAGAAATATTCAATATAGGTGAAAACAGCTAAAGTAAACTTGATTATATAAGCAGAACTTTATAATTAGTTGAATATGGTCCTGAAGACAAGAGAATGCTTTTTAGGTTCATGATATGACCAGATAAAAATTTTATAAAATGCTGAATGCTCTCCATAATGGCAAGTTGAAAACCATTAAGTTTTTCTTGGGAAAATTATCACTATGTAATGTTTAGATGTTTCTACCAAAATTTTTTTTGTTTTAATTTTAGTTTTGAGATGGCATAGACTGAACATAAAAGTTTATTCAAAACTAGACTTTTAAAGAACATAACTTTTCATTTTTTTTCTTGCACTAATAAATGGCTACCTCATAAATTGAAATGGGGCTCTTTAATTGAAAGCAGAGAATTGTAACAAAAATAATACAAACCAGTAAGAAGTTAAAACTCAGTTTGTGCTTTTTAACCTTTGAACTCTATATTCTTAAGTATAAAACTGGACATTCTGTAAAAGTTAATAAATACAAATATAAGAATCACACACATATACAGATGTGTGTGTGTGTGTGTGTGTGTGTGTGTGTGTGTGTGTGCGTGCGCGCGTGCTGTATTCTAAAAAGTGGTCCTGTCTAAAAGTTCTTCCAGGGAAGTATTATAAAATAGCATCTCTATTGGCATTGTTGGTTAGGTAGAGAAAATACTGTTCTTATTGCAGAATGGAATTTGGTACATCTCTAGGGGAAGGGCAAGGGAATAAGTATTTATTAACTAACTACTATATGCTAAGTACTTTACAAATATTATTTCTTTCAATCCTCACAAAAATCCTAAGAAGTAGGTGCTATTATTATTCCTATTTTACAGTTGGGGAAATTGAAGCCGCCAAGTTATGCAACTTGCTCAGGGTCACATAATAACTGAGGCCAGTTTTGAACTCAGGTCTTCCTAACTCCAGGCCCAGCACTTTATCCACTGCACTACTTGGCTGCCATCATTATTTCATACGTGTGTGTGTGTGTGTGTGTGTGTGTGTGTGTGTGTGTGTGTACACATAAATTAAAGTTTTACTACATTTTTGTATATGTGTACATCTATATGAAATACTAATGTGCCAGATACTATTTCTGCTGCAACAATAATAATATGATAGATACACACACACACATATTACACATATATATTACATGTGTGTACACACTCTTGTAACTTAGTGTAGAAAATTCCCTCAACTGATGCAAACCCACTATTCTGTAACTTAAAGCCTTGGAGAGATAGGTATGGCCACTGAGAGTTTAAGTGGTTCACTTACCCACCCTATGTCAGAGGTGAATCTTAAAATTGGGTCTTACTGACTCCAAAGGGTGCCCTCTGTCTGCTCCACCACAATGTTAATTCTTTCATGTGAAACAGTTAGGAGATTAACATTTATATAAATAGAAAAATCTCTTTTCATTGGATGCTGGATTTCTACAGATAAAGTTGATAGGCAAATTTTAGCTACCTATAAACATAAATACTTCAATACCAATCCAAGAGCCAAGCCCTTTATCTACACTGCTTGCTACTAGACCATTCTGAGGTTGAAGGGTGAGGGCGATGCTTTCTTTTCCGTTCAGGATACTATTCATGGGTGTTTTCCAGAGGAAACTTTCTACTGCTGAAATATCTCAGACTGAAGAATATTGCCTAAGGGAAGTACTAGGATTGGTTTTTTGAAAAAAGTCTACACATGCTGGTAAAAGGGGTAGACCGTGCAGTACCACTGGTACAGCAGAATTCCAATTTACAGGTAGGAAAAAAATATTATGCCACTCTCCAAGTTCCATTTCCTATTTGAAAGGGCATTGCTTTTTAAAAATAGATTTTAAACATTTCAATTGTTTATAATATGCTAGATGGAATAAACACATCTCTTTTCCTCTAAAAATTGTTCCTTTTTATTTGTCAACTTGTAAAAAAAAAATAAGGTTTAGCTGGAGTCAGTATTACTATTTATGTCTATTGCTTTTCATGTGATCATGCAAACAATATTTGATAGACATGTGAAGAAATGATATTGGATTAGTTTTATTACTGGATTTATTTTGTTTAGTGCATTAAAACATAAAGGCCATATTATATTCTTGTTATCTAATTTCTATTAGGTGATTAGACATAGCATAGCTATATTTCATAAAATGAAAAATTGTAATTGAGTGTATCACCTCCATACATATTACCATTGTAAATGCTATATAAAGCTAGTATACTATTGGATTTTATTTTGCACTTTAGAAATGAGAATAATGGAATTCTTTTTATAAGCAGTAAAGGCTGCCGAGTGAAAAAGTAGGAGTTATCAAATGTAAATACTTGTGTTATTTCAAATCTGAACTTCATAAAATTTGGTGTTTTTTTCCTTCTTGTTAAAGTAAATAACAGATAGCAAATGAGAGTCTAATTCTGTAGCTATGCCTTGTCTTCTAGAACAAGTTCTTCTGGATCAGAATTCTCAAACTCCTCCTCCAAGCCCCTTCTCAGTACAAGCTTTCAATAAAGGGGCAGGTAACAATGCCCAAGGATTTGATTATGGACTTGGGAATAACAAAGGTAAGTATTAAGGGATTTTAAAGCAGATTTTTATGTTCATGCCTAGCTTCACTATTTTGATATTGTACCTCACCTCTCAAAATACCCAATCCCTGACGACCGTTAAGTTGCTCATTTCTATTTAAAACTACCAGTTGGATGGTGATCTAAATGGCCACATTTTAACGTGCCCTTTTTTATGTTGGTAGGCAAATTAATTGAAAGAATTTGGTTCTTGCATTTTTGCTGTTTGCATGTTTTTTTCTGTACATAAGAAGTGTGAGGTTTAATAGGACCTAGAGAAGGAATCATAATTTTGGTTATCTGTTTACTTAAGAAATGTAGGATAATAGTTTTCTAGAGTTAGAAGCATAAAGACATTCCTAAAATTATCAATTAAAAATTAAAGTTACAAACCATTCACTAACAGGGAAATTATTATAAATTAGATTCATTTGTTGGTTCTGTTGAGTAATAGAGGAGGTTCTTACATGTTAGCAGTTCATTTAGTTCATTTAGGTTGAAATAAAACACATGAAAACTTTAAATGCTATATAAGTGTCAGCTATTAATGTTATTGTTACTGCATAGTATGATTACATTATAGTTATAGGGACATAGATTTAGAGATGGAAAAAACCTTCAAGGTGATCTTAATCCAGCCTTCTCATTTTATACTTGAGGAAACTGAGGCCCAGAGAGGTCAAATGAGTTGCCCAAAGTTATGCAGGAAGTAAGTGACAGAGCTGAGACATGAACCAAGGCCCTTCGATTCCAGATCCCAGTTCTCTTTACATTGTGTCATGATTTTTCTGGTGCTGTTTAGAAGAAAATTAGATTTCTTTAAAGGGTTAAGTAAAAAAATATAAAATTGCAATTCAGGTTAATTGAGTAGCATAAACACAAATAATCCAAAATAAGTTTCATAATTCATGTGTCCATTTGACTTAGAAATATACATAAATATCTTTTCTGACATGCTTTTGGCCCTCACTTGTTTTAATAGCCTGAAACCAACTGGGTAATGGATAGAAAGAGCAGAGCTGACTATAACATGTTAAGTTTAATAATAAACTTGTAAAATGATAGTAAACTAATCCATAGGACTAGATGGTAAGAGGGAAAAAACTTGACTTTCTTGTTCAATGCATATATGCATAACACTGTGATAGCATGCTTGGCTTTCTTAGCCAATTAAGACCAGCTAAACATTCAGTAAATAATAAAGCCAATTTACCGGTTCTTTCTTAATTAGTTCCTTTTATGATTTTGTGGTAGAAGTCTAACCAAAGGATTTCCTTTTGACCATTTCTGATGCTTTAGGGAATAGTCATCCACAACAAACTGGCTTTAGCTGTCCCATTTTACATTTATACAAGGATATATTTAGGTCTTATTTTCCTTTTATTATCTTTCTGCCACCCTTCTGTAATTAAAAATTTCAGTGCTTACTAACTCCTACCAAGTATGTATTCATTTGATTTTAAATAACTGTTTTATTTCAAATTATATATGTTTTTAGAAATTTTTCAATGATAAAACTAATAATAGATCATTCAAAGTACACTCAATTATTGTTCTCAAAACAAGTATTATTATTTCAAAATACCAAATAACATGAGTAAGTGAAAAAGGAAAATTAACTATTATTCACAACTTCAATGCATTAAATACTATTAAGAAAGGTAGGAAATCGATGTGGCATTGTTAATAATACTTTTGTTCCCAAATGGCACATAATGTTTGATAGCATTTTTAAATTGGGCAAAGAAATTGATGAAGCTTAATATAACCTTTATTATGCATGTTTTTAGTATCATGATGAGTACATTTAATTATATTATCTATTTGTATTTATTGAATCATTCAGTAACAGTTCCGTCTTTTAAACTACTGATATTATAAAAATCTAATGAAACTCATAGTTTTTTCCCAATCTATTTCCTTAATATGAGGCTTTAATTCTTAAGAATTCTTTATATAATCTAATCTTTTGTTATATAACTCAATAAAGTAAATAGCCTAGAAATGTGTTCATATCCTTGCTAATCCATCTTTTATTGGTAATGTTGAGATTTTAATTTTAAAAATTGAATTATAGTTAGAAATATGGGAGAAAGTCTTTAGGATCCACTTTGGATATGTAATATGAATTTTCACTTATCCTTTTTCATTCATGATTAAATGCTGGAACCTCTAGGAAAAAGAAATACTGTTTTTTTTTAAAAGACACTCATAAACCATTCTTAAGGAACACTGTTCAAATTAAATTGCTCACTTTCCCTTCTTAAACGTTTGCAGAATTCATGAATGATGAATCATCTTGGTTTTTAACCAGCCAGAAAAACATGATTATGTTCTTTTAAGATTTCAGTAACAATTAAATTGTCTACAAAATAGAAAAAAAACCCGTAGTTTGTAAATGTCGTAAAAGATGAAAAAGGAGACATTTCTTTTCAATCCCAGTAAGTCCAGTACCTTAAAAGTAACTTCTTAACAGAAACTGAAAATTGTACACCTCTGTAGAATAAATACCTATCTTGAATAAGCAACACACGTATAAAATTATTGAAAAGTGGTACACATTTTTATTCATATTCTGTTTGAGTTGTATTTCATATTGGGTAGTGTAGATGTATGTGGACACCAAATAAAAGACAGCATTCACCTAGGTTATTTGTTCTGTGTTTATAAATAATTGAATGGATGATCCGAGATTTTTCATAAACTATTTACTCTTCTCTATTGTTAACATATATCTGCTTTAGGTTTGAGTATTTAAATACAATTAATGCCAAAAGTGAGTTCTTATTTGAAATTTGGTTCGGTTTTATTTTTCATACTGTAAAAGTTGGTCCCTATATCTTGATATTGATTGTTGCCAATTATCATAGATATCCACATTGGCAAAGTTTTAATCCATAATTAACTTGATCCGAGCATAATGCAACACCATTTATTCTGCCATTTTGGATGTTGATTAATAACAGGTTGTAGTTTTGACTGTTTTACCCACTGCAGGTGACCAACTGAGTGCCATACTGAATTCCATTCAGTCACGGCCCAGTCTCCCAGCTCCTTCCATCTTTGATCAAGCTGCAAAACCTCCCTCTTCCCTAGTCCACAGTCCATTTGTGTTCGGACAGCCCCTTTCCTTCCAGCAACCTCAGCTTCAGAGTAAGTCTGTCAGCATTAACCTGCCTCATAAGTCCATTTCTGAAGCTTTGCCATTGCTATAACAGTCTGAGTTGTTTATCAGCTACTGATTGTCCTTTGGTTCATTATATTGGTTATGTTTCAAGTTAAAGGGGTTTTTCCCATTTTTAAGCATAGAAATTATTCCCATAATACGTTCTTATGCTAGAATTTTTTGTTTTTTTACCCTCTATGTTAAGAGATTACTGAATTTTCCTGTATTTTATTCAATTTAGTTTTTTCAAGTTCAACATTACACGTTGCATTCTGATTCTAGCACAATTAAGAGATAGCTTATATCTTTGTAAAGAAATTAGTCATTTTAAATATTACTTTAAAAAACAAACTTAAAATTTGAAATTTCCTATAAAAATAAGAAGCCTTAATGGCAAGCACTAGAGTGTGTATTTTCATTAGTTTCCAAATATTATTGTAGGTAGAAATGAAAGTATAATAGCATATATTTGATCTCGGAGGTCAAAGAAGTTTTATATATATGAAGTATATCAGAGAAATAATATACTGATATTTTCTGATCTTTTCAGGAATATTACTCCTTTAAATTACAATATAAAATCTAGTGAAAGGTTTTTTTTTTTGATGAAACTTAATGGATTGGGAAATATGACTAACAGCTATTTTTACATTTTTAATTATAACCCTATAAGATACCTGCTATTCATAGAGAATATTTAGTTGAACGCTTTACAGAAGTAGGTGTATAGAGAAAGACTTAAAGTTGCTTACCAGATAGATTCAAAAATACTTTTTGAATCATTTGTATCACAAAAGAGCTCAGTTGTGAAAGAGGAAAAGGAATTATAAGTTAAGATGTATTAATGTGTTCTTTTCAGATTAGAAGTTATTAGCATTTACATATAGACAAGTAGATGGAAACCTTTAGAAATCAGGACCGAAAAAATAATAGAAGGAAATTCAGGACCAACATTGGAAATGAAATCAATTGGAAATGAAATTTATTTCCTATTATTAGAGTAGCAGGGAGTTAAAAAAAAAATAAATGTGTATATTGTGTATATTTAACCAAGAATAATTGGAAGTCTTAGGGAAAAAATACATTAAAAAGCTTTACTTAATAAAGTTCAAAGGAAAAACTTAGAAAAAATTGAAAAGTGTCATTAAAAAGTTACACATAAATTTTAACTCCATATACTTTTATTAACAACACTAAATAGTATTGAAATTATAACAGTGTTACCATGATACTGGGCCCATAACAAGATGCAGGAAACATGTATTTAAAAGTCTTTTTCGTAGTCTACCTACTACCAACTTGTAATAAATTTAAAATAAAGGCATGAAAAATCAAAAATTGTGTATTCAAGTCCTGGTTCTCTGTTTTTTTGTATTGAAGGGAAAGTGAGTAGCTAAGATTGTCTTCAAACTTATTCCTCTCAGTTAAATACTGTTCTAGTTTGTAGTTGGCAGCATATTCACCAAAGTGTCCTCCTTTTTCAAAAAAAATGGAGATTGGTATATATATTTTTATGGCAACTTTCCACTCAAATACTTAATGAAATCAATTTTACTTTAGTTTTGAAATTGCAAGTTTGTTGTGTTCTGTTCTTTTTAAAGGCTTTTTTAAAGGAAAAAATTCAAAGCAGTTTTTTAAAGGCAATAAGCATTTTACTTCCAAATCTCAAAAAAGAGCTTTATTCTTTAGTGTAGAGACAAATAAAGCCCCTTAGCATCTGAACAAAAAAGTTTACACCTTTTTCAGCAAACTAGAGCTCTGTTAACACCATCTTAAACTATTTTAGTTTGTATTATTCAGAATGTGTAAGTAAAATGCATTTTCTTTGAGCCTTATTTTGCCTCACTTGACTTGCTGGAGGTCTTTTTGTCATGTATTGTATGATACTGGATTCAAGGAGTTTATATCATAACCAGTCTAGAAAATGGTTATATATGAAAGACCAAGTTTACTCCTTGTCACAACATAATAATGAAAGACATACTAAGCAGTTTTTTAAAAGATTTTCTACTTATATTAGCATAAGTATTTCATGTTTAAATTTTGATAACATTGACTGTTTTTCCTTTGAAGGAGACTTCATTTTCAGAGTATAATAATTTGATGAAAAAACCATTTATTTGCCTGTTATAAAATCTTGGAAGATTTGGCAAATCTGGATTATATTCACATGAAGTTTATTTAAGAACATCTTTTAAATACCTTACTTAAAAGGTAGAATTGACTCTTGCCACTAAATGAATAAAACATTTCATGTATAAAAAGGTTTTTATTTGGCCTTGTGTAGGCATTGTTTTAACAGTAAGAAAAGTTTCTCTATTTAATTTGATAACTTATATTTGATAAGTACGCTATTTGAACTTATTTTTCTAATTAAGAAGATTAAATCTAGAGGTAAACTATAAACCTTTTGTTGTCAATGCACAGGTTACATAAAGGATGTATATTTCATTATAGTTTTCTTCTGAGTTTTAATTGTTATTTTTTAATTTTTAATTTTCAGTCTTCAAAATGAGTTGCATGATTTTTGAAGTTGGTCTACTTGGGATATTGAAAATCAGAATAAGATCTTGATCTTTTAATTGCCTTTTATTGTTGAAGTCCCATTATCTTTTTTTGTCATTTTTGTCTTGGGAAGCAACTCATCTCTGTGTCCTCTGAACATCTAGCAGAGTATCTAGTACATAGAAGGTATTCAATAAATATTTGCTGAATTATGATGATAGATTGATAGAAAATTTGTTTGAATACTTATATATTCTCCATTGAAAGCAGTACTTTTTAGGGGCCGCTAGGTGACGCAGTGGATAGAGCACCTGCCCTGAAGTCAAGAGGACCTGAGTTCAAAACTGGCCTCAGACCAAACACTTGACACTAGCTGTGTGATCCTGAGCAAGTCACTTAACCCCAATTGCTTAAAAAATTTAAAAAAAAAAAGGAAAATAGTATTTTTTAGAGTATGAGTTCCGTGATTATTTCCGTACAGGATAGTTCTGAGTCTAAAAAACTTATTTTATTAGCCATTTTCCATTAAAAACATACCTATCATATGTAATAATTCATAATCCATAAATTGTGAAGTCTGAGAAAGATCCTCTGCCCATATTTAAAGTTATTCCTTTACTGATTTTGGTGTGTATACAATATGACTAGTATCTAAGAAAGTAGACAATTTACTTTGTGTTTCTCAAGTAACAGAAATAGAATATGCTTATAGCATTCTATGCTAAGTATGGAATTTTTCCAGACAGAAAATGTATGAATAGACAGCTTAATATACATTTTGTAAGTTGAATAGATTACCCATGAAAGTTTTACCTTTATATATGATCTCAGCTTTAGTCCTGCCAAATAGAAAGTAAAATATACCAAAAAAAAAAGTGAAATACAGTTTATTTAATAAAGATAAATTTTTTAGTTCTATAATATAAAGATTATTTGTTCTCCTAAATATTAAAACTTTTTAAAAGGTCAACTCTTTATATGTGGGTAGGTTATCTTTGACAAATCCATTTTTCAATTTTGACTACACCTATTCACAATCAAATACATTTGTTAACACTGCAACTTCTTATACTTTCCTTTAATGTTTTTGAACACACACACACACACACACACACACACACTTTACTATTTTTCATGTCTCTGGAAAGATTTAAGATTCAGAGAAGTTCTTTGGACACATGCAATATCCTATGTTCCAGAAAAGGAAGAGCTTATATCATCATCTCAGAGAATACTTTATATTTCCAGCATGGAATGGGTTGTAGCAAAGAGTTAAGGAGAAGTTTAACTTTATACTATCTCACATCAGCTTGTGTGGGTAGAGTTATCATCTCTATACAGATAATTCCCAGATCTGTTTATCCAGCCCTAACCTCTGTCTTGGGCTTCAGTCTCACATCATCAACTGGGACATTTCAAACTAGATTTTAGTTTAAGCATCTCAGACATGTCCAAAACAAAACTCGTTATCTTTCCCCAAAAACCTTTTCTTCCAAACTTCCCTATTACTGTCAAGAGTACCCCCGGGGTCCCAACCCAGGTGTTAACCTGAATTCCTTGCTTTCTCTTAGCCCCCATATCCAATCTGATGCCAAAGTCCAATTTCCCCTCTGCAACATCTCTTGAATATGCCCCCATTCTCTCCTCTGGTATTGCCAACAGCCTAGTGCAGGCCCTCATCATCTCCTTACCCCTGGACCACTGCAATAAGCCTGCTGGTGGGTCTGCCTGCCACAAGTCTTTTCCCACTCCAATCTGTCTTCTGTATGGTTGCCAAAATGATGTTTCCTGTAGTGAAGGTCTGACTGTCATTCCCCTATTCAGTAAACTCAGAGGGTGCTTATCACCTCCAGGATCAAATATAAAATCCTTTGATTGGTGTTCAAAGCCCTTTGTAATACAGCTCCACCCCCACCTTCCCAGTCTTCTTACACCTTATTCCCCTCACATACTCAGCAGCCCAGTGCCACTGGCCATCTTACTTGTTTCTCAAACAAGACATTTCATCTTTTGGCTCTGGGCAGCATATCTACTTTGCCTCTTGGGTTACCCACAATTTGAATTGTTTAGAGAACTTAACTTGCAGAGTTGAAAATTCTCTTTCCATTCAATTTTGAGCCTAGCACCATTTTCCCTCTGTCGTATGACTCCAGAAGTTATATCTTGATGGTCTGTCTCATTGAGTGTTCCATCCTGCTATACATCATGTGTTTGTACATCATTTTTTCTTTTTACTGTATGGATTGATAGGACAATTGCTTTCAAGTTTTCATGGATCTCACTGAAGAAGCCCTATGGTGTCTGTACAATGTCATCCACAGTCAGAAGCATCTGGAGAATCTCTATGGAGTCAAATGTTTTGTTTACTGTCTACTTTGAAGGAGGTTACCAGTGGCATTCCCTAGGAATCTGCATGGCCCTGTGCTGCTTAACATTTTTATCATTATTTTGGTTAAAGAAATAAATAACATTCTTATCAAATTTGCAAATAACTCAAAAAAGGAGTCATACTTAACATACTGGCTGAGTGTCAGGGTTTTAAAAGAGCATAATCAATTAGAATGTTGAGCCAAACTTAATAAGGATAATTATAAAATTTTTGCCTTGGGTTTCAACAGTCAGCTTTACAAATACAGGATGATGGGGGCTTAGCTAGATAACAGTTCATTTGGAAAGGATCTTTCTTTTTTAGTTAACTGCAAATATCATATTAATCAGCAGCCATTATGTGGCAGTCAAGAAAGCTAAAGAAGTATCAGGTTGCATTAACAAAGCAATAATATCCAAGATTAGGAATGTCATAATCCTGGTATGCTTTGCCCTGATCAAATCATATTTTGAACCTTGTATTAAAATCTGTGTTCTGTGAAAGATAATTGATAAGCTAGAGCATGGGTGGAATCTGTGGCCTTGAAGCCACATGTGGCCCTCTAGGTCCTCAAGTGTAGCCTTTTGATTGACTCCAAACTTCACAGAACAAATCCCCTTGCACCCAAGAACCTAGAAGGCCACATGTGCCCTTGAGGTTGCAGGTTCCCCACCCCTGATCTAGACAGTATGCAGAGAGGGGCAACCAGGAAGGTAAAATTAAGGCATAAAAAATAAACTAAAAGAAATAGAGAGGTTTAGCTTAGAGAAGTCTTAAGGTGACATTATAATAATTTGGAAGAATTTGAAGGGCTGTCACGGAGAGGATTTAGGCTTATTCTATAAAGCTGAAGTAGGACAATGAGGGGAAGTTCCAAAGAGGCAAATTTAGGCTTGACATAAGGAAATACTTTCTAACAGAGCTGTGCAAAAGTGAAATGGACTGCCTTGGGAAGTAACAGGTTACCCCTTACAAGAGGTCTTTCCACAGGTTTTAACATGGACCTCATTATTTAATGTCTTATACCTTAATTAAAAAGCTTTTGACGTTTAAGATATTTCAGAAAGACTTAGATTAGCCCAAGTGAACGTAAGACTAATTAATCTACCAAAACAGTTAAATTGGGTCTGCATTAGCCACCCCCAACTGTAATGACTTCATTTTAAACTCTGTAGAGCCCCATCTAGCTTTATACCATATTTATGGTGGGATCGTGGTGTGTCATAAGTATACCTTATCTTAAATTTCAGTTTTGGACCTGTTCCATACCTGCATCGTGAAAGATACTTCATTGTTCACACGTTACCCAAGTACAATTGATCTTTAATTTTGATTGATACCACCAGGTCTACATAATCTCTTAACCTAGCTCTGCTTATATCCCTATTACTGAAATTTTAACTTTATTTTTTTCTGATTCCTTTTCTTTCCCACACATATTCCTGCAAAGGAAAATATAGAACTTTCTTTATTCCTTAGGGAGTCTCAGTATTTAACCTTTTTTTTCTGTCTTCAGTCTCTATATACCAAACACCCTATCAATATGTTAATGAAATGGGAAGTTTTTAGGATAGGTAATTTGCTTATGCATAGATAACAATTGTACCAGTTTACCACAGTATTTCCCTAAATCCATCTGAATAAAAATCTCTGCATTATCAGATCCTTAGTTTCTCCCCTGAGCTCCATTTCCATATCACCACCTGCCTAGTGAACATTTTAAGTTGTTCCCAAAGACATATCAAACTCAGCATGTCCAAAATAGTACATTATCTTTTCCCCCAAACCTATGTCTCTTTAAAATTATTACTTTCAAGACACCACCAATCTTCTGGTCACAACTAGGTTCACCACCTCATTTGGTACTATACTGAATTTCTCTCTCATCCCACAAATCCAGTCATTTGCCAAATGTTGTCATTCTATATCCATAGCATCCCTCACATCCATCTCATTAACTCCACCCACATAGTCACACCTTAGTTAAAGCTCTCATCACCTTTGCCTGAACTATTACAGATATTTCATACAATATTTGGTCTCTTCCCCAAGGCTCTCTGTCATATTTTAAGTTTGTACTTTAAAATAAAGTTTACTTAATTTCTTGAAAATAAGTTGTAAAGTTTAAGATGAATAAAAATAAACTTTTTGATTGAGTATGCAATGAGTGTTCACCTTCAAATAATAAAATTCACTGGGTTTACACTCTTAATAAAATGTGCTACATATATCCAAGCAGTAGGATCAAATATAAACTCCCCTGTTATTTAAAGTTCCTGGCTTCCTACTTCTTGTCCAGCCTTATTGCACATTTTACACCCATTCACACACACTGAGACCAACCAAACTGTCGTCCTTGTTGATCCTCATAAATGGCATTACATTGGCTCTCCATGTTCATTTTCAGTGCTATTCCCCATAAATGGAACGCATTCCCTCCTCCTTTCTTTTAGAATTCTTAGTTTCCTTCAAGATGGAGCTTAAGTACAACTTTACATGTGGTATTTCGAGATACCCCTTGGCTCAAGCTCCGGTCTTTCTCTAAAATTAGTTTGTATCTACTTAATATCTATTTTGTACATATGTGTGTATGGATATATGAACACACATACATCCCTATAATGTCAATTTCTTGAAGGTAAGGACTTTCTTTATCTTTTTATTCCTATCGTAACACTTAATGAAATTACAAGTCCAGTACATATCTGTCATAAATGCTCTTTGATTGATTGCTTAGTTGACATGTGGCATTCCAGCATCCTGTCTTTCAGAGTTAAAGCTTGTTCTTTCTTGATAACTTTATGAACCCTTTGAACTATAGGTAGGTGGTGTAGTGGGTATAGCACTAAACTTAAAGTCATTAAGACCTGATTGAGTTTAAATCCTGCTCCAGACCCTTAACTAGCAGTATGATCCTGGGCAAATCACTTACCCTGTGTCTGCCTCAGTTTCCTCATCTTTAAAATTGGGATAAAAGCACCTATTTCCCAGGATTGTTGTGAAGATAAAATGAGATATTGGTAAAGTGCTTTGCAAAACCCTAAAGCACTGTATAAGTGCTAATTATTATTGCTGGCAGAAAAATCTAGAGACTGATATTCCCAGGAGGACTTTTAGTACAATGACTTCTTCAGTTACTATCGTAGTGCCATACACACGCAGTGATAGGTATGTAAGAAGTATAGAACATGCCCAAAGTCTTAGTGCAGCATTAACTTAAAACTACTTGTTGAATTTAATTGAATAAGGCATGTGAAATCTTACCTCATTGATTAGTAGAATTTTTTACTAAGTTCAGGCCTTAAGAAAAAAGTCTTTATTGTTACAGTTTGACATAATTTTGTATATTTGGATATCTCAAGTTATATGAGTAATCCTGTTTGATTGCTAATCTTTTGAAAACTACTGACCCAAGAAAGTATATAGAGTTTTTATTAAGCAACTGTGATTAAATTATTTTAAAGTAAATAGCAAAATTCTGAAGCCTCTAGTTTTCCCCAATTGCTTTATCTGAGCACAGATCACTAAGATATAAAAGATATTGGTAAAGGTAGTATGTTTTAACTTAGTTTTTCATCCCATGAAGTGGAATTTTGTTTTTATAAGGGTTGTAGCATCAGCAAATGGCCATCTGATCCTGGATTATCTTAATTTTAACTCTCAGATTTCGAACTCACTGGAAGAAAAAAAAATTAAAAATTATGAAATGTTATAATTTAATGGTACCTTAAACAGATGGAAAGTCTCAACTTGGGAAAAATGTCCCTAGTACCAACACAAAATAAATTAAGGTATTATGCAGAAAACATTTGTTAGCATACTCCATTCTTGATCTTTAATCATGACATGATAATCAAAAGTGAGTTAATCAGGTATTATTTTTGCTATTATTTTCAGTGAGAAATCAATTTTATAGTGACATATTTTGCTTTACTAGTATTATGCAAAGTTCTTATTAGCAGCATACCAAATATTATTTGTTAAAAATTAATGTTGAATTATTTAATGATTACATAGGATGTTTTCTCCCAAATCTTGTCAAGTGTGTAGAAATATTATTATTCTGGGAAGTTCTACATTTAAAAGGTCATACATATTCTTCGAACAAAATAAAGCTTAAGTTTTGTTTAAAGCACACTGATTTTATGTAAAAATGTCATTTAACATTACAAAGTTATATCTTTTATTTCCTTTTTCTGTTTTTGCTTTGTTTGCTTTTTTAACACATTTTGGAACCTCAATTATAAGAACTCCAAAATGCAAAAATTAGATTGAATACGATGACCTTCCACTGAAACTATCTTCAAAAAGGTAGTTAAGCAAAAAAAAAAAAATGTGAATTTAGGTTCACCTTTAGATTTAGTCTGAAAAAGTCATAAGTTAAATTTCCACATAGAACCATAAATCAGTAATATCATAATCTAGGTAAATTTCATTTTTTTATTATCCTTTTCACCATTCCTCCCAATTTCCCCTCCCCCCAGAAAAAGACTTATTTATTATGAAACATTTGTAATTTGGTCGTAAGATTTGCCCTCGCAGTAGCTACATTATTTTTTTATTGAAGAATTAATCTATTTTTATCATTTAATATTTAAGCAAAGAAAGGAAGTCAAAACTACATCAAATACATCAAGACTTTGGGTCAGTTCAATTTTTGTTTTTATAACTGATTGTTGCAATGAGGCAAATCTAGGTGTAACAAGGAAAAAACTTTCTTAATAATTAGAACTATCCAACAGTGAAATGACCTACCTTGGGAAATAGGTTCTCCCTCATTGGAGTTCTTCAAGGAAAGAGGTATGACCACTTAAAAGATACGTTGTATAGCAAAGCTTCTTAACTTGTGGTTCATAAACAGATTTCTAGGGGTCGATGAACTAGGGTGGGAAAAAATCGCATCTTAATTTTTTATTAACCTCCAACTGAAATTTAGTATTCCCTTCAATTATGACATTTTAAAAAAAATTCTTGTCAACATAGGCTTTACCAGATTGCCAAATGAGTCTTTGAAACAAAACAAAACAAAAATTTTTAAAACCCCTGGTGTGGAGGATATTCTGGCGTGGGTAGGATTAGTCAGCCTCTCTAGTCCCTTACATCTCTGAAATTATAGGATTTTGTCAAAGTCTATCTGAATAAATAAAGGTTTTAAATTAAATTAACATTTTCATGGAAACATAAGAGGTAAAGTAATTCACTTTCTTAGCTATTTATACCATTGAGATTTTTAGATCTTCTTCTAAAACCGTGTAACATAACAGAACTGTGGACAAATCCACTATAGTAGAAACCCAACAGGTTTGCAAAATGCCTTTTTTTTTCTTTTGGTACTGAGATTTTACTGTGATATTGTTCTAGTACATAAGATATACTTGATCTCAGAAATCTTTATTATTATAGGAATTGCTGTTTCAATGGCATTTCTTGTCATGAAATTTGATGTGTATATAATGAATCTTTGTTGACTCACATCTGTACTACCAGAGCCAAGGTTGATATACATACTGAAAGCACAAATTACTTTGAATTAAAAGACAATTTATAAATATATTTATTTTAAAAAGTATATTCTCCACAACAGGATAACAAATAAAAATAAATTTTAAATTAAAAAAAAAAAGAAACCATCATATTTTTGTAGTATCTCATAGAATTTTAGAGCTGGAAGAGACCTAAGAAATCATCTTTTTCAGGCCACTTCCTTTATTTTATTAATAAAGAAACTAATTCCCAAGGAGTTTGAATGACTTAATCATGCTTCTACAACTATTTGGAAGTAGAATTGATACTAAATTCCAGATGTCCAGACTCCCAGAGCCCTTCCCACTATTATTTAGCTACCTATATTCTTCAAATTTGTACTTTTTTTAAGAATACTAAAAGGAAAAAAATGTGATCCAACCTTATAAAAAATTGTGACCCTCATTTAAAATGTTATGATCTTTTAAATGATTAGTAAACAAAATTGATCAATTTGTCCCTCTTGCTTCTAATTTTTGAGAGGAGTATAGATTTCTTTAGTGAAATGCAGCTTAGCAGTGAAATTTATTAGTAACAGCAAATAGATGCATACCCTTTAAAATTCTTTGTTTCTGCTTGTTTTCTCTGCTAAATTGTTTTCCATTGATCCTATGTTGCTTCTTTGCCACTGTTTTCTACTATAGAAACTCCATCTCGCAACCTTGCTTCTCGTGAGCGCATTTACAAAAATAATGCTGTAGCTGGGCCTGCTTCTGCTCTTTCATCTCTGTCTCACAAACTGAAGGGTGGGTATGCATGCATTCATGGATGGGGCATTCAAAATTTACAAAGGAAGTTTGAAAAAGGATAATAATTTCACCTCAATTCATTTTCATTCCATTCATTTGTTAAACGAGTATTTTAAAATTTAATCGTAAGGTTGAAATATTTAGAAGTAATTTACATGTAATTTTATGTATATCTTTTATCTATCTCCTTAGCATAAAAATCAGATTTTCCTTATTTGATATGAGTATCTTAAATAGAAAATATTTATATGAAAAAGTATTAATACTCTCTTTTAATATCTAACATAGGCAAAAATATACAATCCTGAGTTTTTTTCTTAAAATTCATCTTATGAAACAACCATTATTTATTTGATATATGAAAACTTTGTTATAAAATTACTATTACAAATTCAGTAAGTTTTTTCAAAGAAAAACGCTTTGAGTCTTCAGTTAACTATAGTTCTTAAATCTTATTTGATAAGATAATGTGCATGCATACCTTCTTGTCCAAGAAATTGTTGGTTGGTATAGCAAAGCAAGTTTTCTTGTAGCATTTATATAGTGGTCAAGAATGTTTTAACATCGTTATCAGGAGAATGCTTAAACTCAGGAAGAAAAAATGAAATTCTAAATTTAAAATATATGTGGATCATTGGTCTTAAATAGATTTTTTTATTCAAATGTTGCTTTTTTTCTCTAATAAATTAATCAATAAATTTATTCAGTCTAGTATTTTAAGAGGGAGATTCACAGGAACATAATTGTTAGGACTATACTAGAAAGATTAACCAAACTATTGTTGGGCTGGGGTTTTCTTTTCTCACAAATTCGTAAAATAGTTTTGTAGACATTCCTTCTGTATGCATACCTTCTCTTCCTTTTCTTATAAACTTAGAAATGCAGCTCATTGCCCTGAAAAGTTGATCCATACTTGAAGTAAATAATGTTTTTCTTTTTTATAGTATGCCTAATATATCAATTTCTAAAGCAGTTATGTCCCAATGTAATCATTTCATTGGCAAAAAAAAAAAGTAGATTAGTTATTTGAAATCAATGTAAAGATAACTGCTTTTTCTCAGTCCTGTGTATATTTCTTTAAACTTGTACTTTATACTTGTAAGAAAAATTCTAAATGGATTAGGAAGCCAATAGGTATAATAATTTATAAGAACATATTGTTTATACGAAAAATATGTGACAAGATGGAAGTGATTAATTAGCATAATAGGTAACATTTCTATAGCCCTTTACTATGTGCCAAGCACTGTGCTAAACATTTTACAGTTATTATCCCATTTGATCCTCACAACAACCCTGGTAGGTAGGTGCTATGTTATCCCCATTTTACGGATAGGGAAACAGAGGCAAATAGAGGCTAAGTGATTTGCCCAGAGTTACACAAGTCTTAAGTGTCTGAGGCCAAATTCAAACTTGGTCTTCTTGACTCCGGGTCTGGTGCTGTATCCCTTGTGCCACCTAACTGCTAACTTTAAAACCTCTGGCCCAAACAGCCAATATACAGAAACTGTCGTCACCCAGCAGTCACTGAAACAGAAGTGGGAACCACTCTGTGTGTGTGTGTGTGTGTGTGTGTGTGTGTGTGTGTGTGTGTGTGTGTGTGTGTGTGTGTGTGTGTGTGTGTGTGTGTGTTTTAATAGAGCTTTTAGGAAATGGTGGAGTTCAAAAGTAGAAAGTTGCAGCATGGATGGCCCCCTTCAGCCTGGGAGAGATGGCATAATTAAGCCATGGCTTTGAAACATCCTCTTTGAAAAAAAGTTAAATCCTTCCTCTAAGATAAAGGAATATCAGTCATTTAGACAGTGTAAATTTCTTGGCTACCGGTGCAGTCAAATTGCTTAAGCTCTTTGAAGGCAGGGACTTGAATTTTTTACTTTGTTCCTCTAGAGCCTTGAACTCAGAATGCTGGCCAAATATCTGACATGTGTTGGCTATGTGACCCCTGGAAAGTCACTTAGTTCTGGGCATCTCTTTAAGCCTCATAGTTGCAGAGAAGGTGCCCACCTTCATTGATAGAGTGGAGTTTGCTCACCCAACTGTCCCCTATACCAATAAATTCATAGCCTCTATGCCTGTTCTTTATCACTTTGCATAGTGCCTGGCACATAATAGGTACTTGTAGATTGATTAGTTACACTTTTATATAACTATCTGCAAACAACTAAACTAAGGGAATGGGAATTTGACTTGGGGAGTAGAGATAGGTAACTTTTCAGGGGAATTTAGAACTCCAGAGGAACATAGAAGGCCCAGGTTTAGGGCCACAAAAATAATGCAAATATATGTGGGAGCATGCCATGTACCATCTGTCTGGCTTTTCAAAATATTGATTAAGATTGGCTCTGCAAAAGGTTAGGAAACTTACCCTTTTTTTCCACTTGACTTCATGTTGTTTACATCTCTTAAAACCCAATGACTTTGTAGTTCAAGATACATTAGGAAGGAAATAAGCTTTTGTGAACTACTCTAGGAACCTTATTCCTCATTTAAAAAATGTATTTCAATTTCTAGACAACCAACTTTAAAGAAATTGCTGAAATTTTTTTTTAACACAACTTGTTGGTAACTTGGAGATGTCCTAAAATTGCATGGTAAGCAGGGTTCAAGCACTGGTGATTTATTAATTAAAAATTGTTCCAATGCATTTAAAGCAGGGCTGTGGTAACAATCAACCTAATTAATAGAATGAACGTATCTAAAGATAATAAAGTGAATAAGAAAACATGTTCAACTAACCTCCACTGAAAATTTGCTCAAGTACTTTCACAGGCTACATATTTCCCAGTTCTACATTCTAGAGTCAGTGACAGTTTGGTTTTCTCTTTGCTCATTAGTGTTTATTTAAAATCTTTTTTAATAGATGATTTGTTTTATATTTCAGTAATGGTAAACATGTAGTACATGTACAGTTTTGCACTTAGGAAAGTATTTTGGGTTATTGTGGTATTTGTTATAATTTAAAGATTTTTGTCAAACATATTTTTCTTCTTTGTTCTTGATTTTTATTTTCAATCTTAAATACTTTTTAACCATAAAATGCTATAGAAGAATTATTTTTCCAAACAAACTTCGACAGAAATATATCTTTATGTTCAGCCATTGTCTGTATCTTGTGTGCTAATAGGTTTTCAGTGAATTGTCATGGTAATGATACTTTTCACTCTGAAATGAATTATACAGGTGACCGAGGAAATTTCTCCATAACTTCTAGACCAGCCTCTCCAGCAGGAAAATCAGATCTGTCCTCCAAACACCGAATCGAAAGCCGGTCACCTAAACTTGATGGACGTGTGAGCAGGACTGCTACAGATCAAAAGAAACCAAGAGGCACAGAAGGCCTGTCTGCTAGTGAATCCCTAATGTTGAAATCTGATGCTGCAAAGCTGAGGTCAGATTCTCATAGTAGGTCCTTATCTCCCAATCATAATACCTTGCAAACACTAAAGTCTGATGGGAGAATCTCTTCTGGCCTAAGAGCCGAGTCTCCAGGGCCAGCATCTCGATCATCTTCTCCTAAGCCAAAGACTCTCCCATCAAACAGGTCCAGCCCACCAGGTGCTAGTCCTCCACGCTCCTCTTCTCCACATGAGAAGAGTCTACCTCAGAAAGGCCCTGCTCCTGCTAAAGCAAAGCTTGATCCTCCTCGGGAACGATCCAAATCAGATTCCTATACACTGGATCCAGACGCTCTCCGCAAGAAAAAGATGCCCCTCACAGAACCATTAAGAGGTCGATCCACATCACCTAAGCCAAAAATAATACCAAAAGATTCTAAAGTTTCTCCTGGAACTGAAAATAGAGCTCCTTCTCCACATGTAGTGCAAGAAAACCTTCACAGTGAGGTAGTTGAAGTCTGTACTTCTAGTACCTTAAAAACAAATAGTATAACAGACAGCACTTGCGATGAGAGTACTGAATTTAAGAGTGTGGATGAGAGCTCCAATAAAGTGCACTTCAGCATAGGAAAAGCACCCATGAAGGACGAGCAGGAAATAAGAGCTTCTCCAAAGGTAAGCCGAAAATGCGCGAATAGGCACACCAGGCCCAAAAAGGAAAAGTCAGGCTTCCTTTTCAAAGGAGATGGATCCAGACCTTTAGAGCCAGCTAAGCAAGCAATGTCCCCTTCTGTCGCTGAATGTGCCAGAGCTGTCTTTGCCTCTTTCCTTTGGCATGAAGGTATAGTCCATGATGCAATGGCTTGTTCTTCTTTTCTCAAATTTAATCCAGAACTGTCTAAAGAACATGCTCCAATAAGAAATAGTTTGAATAGTCAACAGCCTACAGAGGAAAAAGAAACAAAACTGAAAAATAGGCACTCATTGGAAATATCATCTGCTCTTAATATGTTTAATATTTCACCTCATGGACCAGATATATCTAAAATGGGCAGCATCAACAAAAATAAGGTCTTGTCAATGCTTAAGGAACCACCTCTCCATGAAAAATGTGAGGATGGAAAAACAGAAGCCACTTTTGAAATGTCCACACTCCACACAATGAAATCCAAATCTCCTCTTCCTTTAACCTTGCAACACTTGGTAGCCTTTTGGGAAGACATCTCTTTGGCCACCATCAAAGCTGCTTCCCAGAACATGATATTTCCAAGTCCTGGCTCTTGTGCAGTACTTAAAAAGAAAGAATGTGATAAAGATAATAAAAAGACTAAGAAGGAAAAAAAGAAAAAAGAAAAGGCTGAAGCCAGGCCAAGGGGTAATTTGTTCGGTGAGATGGCCCAGCTTGCTGTGGGGGGACCAGAGAAAGATACCATCTGTGAGCTGTGTGGAGAATCACATCCCTATCCAGTAACTTATCACATGAGGCAAGCTCATCCAGGTAAGATATTAACATTAAATATATTTTATCAAACATTATTGTCAGGACATATTACTTTTAGGCTAATTTGCCCAGCAAATTTTATTAAAAAGCTGAAAGACCTGGTTGCATTGAATTTACAGTGTCACTCATTTTATACATTTTACATGAATTTTTAATGTAGTTTTGATTAAAAAAGAGAAAAAGAAAAAAAATCACAGCACCAACTATCTCAATCAGGAATCTTAAATAATTTATATGTGACATATACAAATAATTCAGCATACAAATGTTAGTATATAAACTTTTTTTTTTTTAACCTTCATCAGTATTGGGCAATTTACAAGTCTTAGAGGGTTGCTGGGATATTGAGAGCTCAAGTGATTTACCTAGGGTCAGACAGGAAGTATAACATCACCCTAGGTCTTGCAGACTCCAAACTTAACTTGGTATCCACTACTGCCACGTTACCTCTCATATAGCAGGAATAGTCAACAATGAAGGCTGACTTATCTGATGTGAATTCTAATTTTGCCCTAGATAAAATAAATCCAAATACATTACATTGTTCTGCCTATTTTTTCTGACAAGTAATTCTTAAAATGTCAGCTCTCTTGTTTTGAATCAAAAAACATAGTACAACGCTTTGCACTTAGTTGTTGAAAAAAAAATTACTTAAAATATCCCAACTAAGATTTTCATAGAACCGATTAGCAATTTTTTTTAAAAAAAGTAATTGAATGCAAATATTTTGGTAAATATGAAAGTTATTTGAAAATTTCCAATTCTTAAAATATAAAATTCTTGGAGATTGTTTCTTTTAAATTTTATATTAATTTTCATATATAACTTATCTTTGAAGTAGATTCTAAAGACATATTTTTCTATATCTTAATTTTTGTTATTTTTCTAAGGTTGTGGCCGATATGCAGGTGGACAGGGTTATAATAGCATTGGACACTTTTGTGGAGGATGGGCTGGTAACTGTGGTGACGGTGGCATAGGAGGAAGCACTTGGTATCTGGTGTGTGATCGTTGCAGGGAAAAATACCTCCGTGAAAAGCAAGCAGCAGCAAAGGAGAAGGTACAGCTCCCTGTAAGAGTGTAATGATAAATGTGTATGTGTGTATATCTTAGTAATTTCTTTAAAGGTTTGCAAAATGACTTACTTATATTGTCTCATTTAATACAGACAACCATCATGTATGGTTGGTACTACTATTATCCTCACTTTACAGATGAGGAAACTGAGGCTGAGAGGACTTTCCCAGTGGTCCCACGATTAAATAAGTGTCTCCAACGTGGAATTTGATCCTAGGTCTTCCTAACTCCAGATCTAACACTCTATTCACTTTGCCATTTAACTGTCTCACTTTATAAGTAATTCAAGGTCACCAAGAAGTATTTTTCCTTTGCTAGGTAAAACAATCTAGAAGAAAAACAATGCAAGTTAAGACGCCTCGTGCCTTGCCCACCATGGAGGCCCACCAGGTGATTAAAGCAAATGCACTCTTCCTGTTGTCCTTGAGTAGTGCTGCAGAACCCAGTATTCTGTGCTACCACCCTACAAAACCATTCCAGTCTCAGCTTCCAAGTGTGAAAGAAGGCATCTCTGAGGACCTTCCCATCAAAATGCCTTGCCTCTACTTGCAGACATTAGCTAGGTAATGAAGGCTATTCTTTGACTCTATCAACAACTGCTATTGTGTAATTGAAATTTTACCAGGAGTTCCAGTATTCGTTATGTTTACCACAGAATATGAAGTACTATACAAACCAACACAAAACCAGTCTTAGAGGAGTTTATATTCTAAGGTGGCATGATCCATATATCCTGACATGCAACGTAATAAATAGCTGCTTAGTGAATTTTGGCTGAATGAATGTCAGGGCCCCAAATAAACAGTTATGAATTGTATTCATTTTTAGACCTAGAAAATGGGAATACTTAAATGGAACTATCTCTTGTGGACAAAAAAAAATGTTTTAGGATATAATTTATCTTGTAGTTATCCTTTTCCTTTCTTTCACTTAAATTATTCTTTAGTCTTTTATACTGATTCCTCAGTATAAAAGACTAAAGAATGGAAGAGTTAGAAATAGGCTGAGGAAAATAAAGAGTTTAAATTTTTACCTACAGCAGCCATGCTACTGAAAAAATTAGGAAAACCCATTCTTATAATTGGATTAAAATTTATTTTAAGTACTTACTAGGATGCAAAGACAAAAACAAAGTACAGTCTCTGCTTTGATCATTTACATTCTATATTTGTATGTAATGTTTTTCTGTTTACAGAGGATTAGAAATGTAGAGACAAATATATAGAGAACTGAGTCAAATTTATAAGAATACAACCCATTCCCTAGTTGATAAATGGTCAAAGGACACGAACAGGCGGTTTTCAGATGAAGAAATCAAAACTATAAATAGTCATATGAAGAAGTTCACTAAGTCACTTTTGATTAGAGAAATGCAAATTAAAACAACTCTGAGGTACCACCTCACACCTATCAGATTGGCTAATATGACAGAAAAGGAAAATTACAAATATTGGAGAGAATATGAGAAAATTGGGACACTAATGTATTGTTGGTGGAGTTGTAAACTGATCCAACCATTCTGTAGAGCAATTTGGAACTATGCCCACAGGGCAACCAAATTGTGCATACCCTTTATTCCAGCAACACCATTACTAATCCCAAAGAGATCATTAAAAAAGGGAAAAGACCTACATGTACAAAAATATTTTATAGCAGGTCTTTTGTGGTGGCAAAAAAAATTGAAAATTGAGAGGATGCCCATCAGTTAGGGAATGACTGAACAGGCTGTATGTGAATGTAATAGAATACTATTGTGCAATATGAAATGATAAGCAGGCGGATTTCAGAAAAACCTGGAAAGACTTGTATGAACTGATGCAAAGTGAAATGAACAGAACCAGGAAAACATTGTACATAGTTACAGCAACATTGTGTGATGATCAACTATGAATGATTTAGCTTTTCTCAGCAATACAATAATCTAAGGTAACCTGAAGGACTTATAATGGAAGATGCTATATCCATCACCAGAGAAAGAACTGATGGAGTCTGAATACAGATCAAAACATAGTATTTTCACTTTATTTTTTTGTGTGTGGTTTTTTTTTTTCTTTTGGTCTATTTCTTTCACAATTGTGACTAATAGGGAAATATATTTTACATGATTGCACATATATAACCTATATCAAAATTCTTACTGTTTTAGGAAGAGGGGAGAAAGGGAGGAAAATTTAGAACTCAAAATTTTGTAAAAACGAATGTTAAAAATTGTCTGCATATAATTGGAAAAAAAATACTATTAAAAATAAAAAACAAACAAAAATATTTAGAGAGATCTAGGTAATTGTCATAATATTTTCTTTAATTTATCATATGTAATACAATCCAGGCATCACCATGAAAACTTTGTAGGATACCAGGATGACAACCTCTTCCAAGATGAAATGAGGTATCTACGTTCAACATCTGTACCGGCACCATACATATCAGTAACTCCTGATGCAAGCCCTAATGTGTTTGAGGAGCCAGAGAGTAATATGAAATCCATGCCACCAAGGTATTTCAGTTCTGTTCTTCTCTTTGTTAAAATGCAAGCCCTGTGACATTATATTTTAGAATTTGGTGGGGAAATAGGCACTGAACTAGAAAGGAGGCTACAGAGATTGTCTTAGATTGCAGAGACTTTGGCCAAAGAGGAGCCATAGTCATTCCCTAATTGATAAGTGGTCAAAGAATATGAATAGGCAGTTTTCAGATGAAGAAATTAAAGCTGTCAGGGTAGCCAGGTGGCACAGTAAATAGAGCTCTGGCCTTGGAGTCAGAAGGACCTGAGTTCAAACCTGGCCTCAGACACTTGACACTTACTAACTGTGTGACCCTGGGCAAGTCACTTAACCCCAATTGCCTCACTAAAAAGCAAAAAATTTAAAAAGATTTTTTAAAAAGAAATTAAAGCTATCTATAGTCATATGAAAAGAATGCTCTAAATCACTATTGATTAGAGAAATGCAAATCAAAATAACTCTGAGTTACTACATCACACCTATCAGATTGACTAACATGTTACTACGTACAATGATAAATGCTGGAGAAGATGTGGAAAAATTGGAACACTAATGCATTGTTAGTGGAATTTGAACTGATCCAACCGTTCTGGAGAGCAATTTGGAACTATGCCCAAAGGGCTATAAAAATGTGCATATCCTTTGACCCAGCAATACCACTTCTTTGGCTGTATCCCAAAGAGATCATAAAAATGGGAAAAGGACCCACATACAAAAATATTTATAGCAGCTCTTTTTGTAGTGGCAAAGAATTGGAAATTGAGGCGATGCCCATCAGTTGGGGAATGGCTGAACAAGTTGTGGTATATGAATGTAATGGAATACTATTGTTTCATAAGAAATGATGAGCAGGCGGACTTCAGAAAAAACCTGGAAAGACTTAAATGAACTGATGCTGAGTGAAGTGAGCAGAACCAGGAGAACATTGTACATAGTAATAGCAACATTGTGCAATGACCAACTTTGATAGACTTATCTCTTCTTAGCAATTCTAGAATCTAAGACAACTCCAAAAGACTCATGATTGAAAATGCTGTCCACATCCAGAAAAAGAACTGTGGAGTTTGAATGCAGATTGGAGCATATTATTTGTTCTCTTTTTTTTTTTTTTGTTTCTTCTTTCTTGTGGTTTCTCCCATTGGTTCTAATTCTTCTTTACAACATGACTAATGTGAAAATAGCATTAACATTGATGTATATGTTGAGTTTATATAAGATTGCTCGCCGTCTTGGGGAGGCGTGGAGAGGGATGGGGAGACAATTTGGAACTCAGAATCTTATGGAAGTGAACGTTGAAAACTCCAAATAAATAAATAAATTTATTATAAAAAAGAGGAACCATAAAAATCATCAAAAATAATAAATTATCAAAGGCTTTTAATAATCAGTTGTTTCTATGAAAAATATTGAAAGAATATATAACATTACTCCTACTATCGGAGTGCAGGAAAGGAAAGTATCAGTGTGGACTGGATTATAGAATTTTAGAGATGTAAGAAACCATAGAAATTATGTAATTTAACTTCCTTAACCTTTACAGTTAGGAAAAGTCTTTTCTACACTGCGCTCTCATCCAAAGTAGGTTCTTCTTCCTCTCCTCTTTCTTCTAAGCCTTCTCTGAGTCTTGCTTCTGATTTTATCATTTCCTTGGAACTGCACCCTTCAGAGTTATTAATCCTCTCTTATAACTATCAAATCTAATGGTCTTCTCTCCAACCTTATTCTTGTCCTCTCTTTGGTATTTGATGCTCTTGATTATTTTCTCCTCTTTGATTTCTCCTTTCCGGGTTTTGCTGGCTCTGCTCTCTCTTGGTTCTCTTCATGTCTATCTGGCTGTTCTGATGTACTTCACAACTTGGTGCTGAGCCCTAGCGTCTTCACTTTTCTCTCTATACCATTTCATTTGATGATCTCACCAGCTCCCATAGGTTCAGGTATGTGTGTGGTTCTCAGATCTACATATCCAGCCCCGAGTTCCATTTCTACATCACCAACTGCCCATTAGATATTTGATATTGGAGGACCCATGGTTATCTCATAGTCAACATGAACAAAACAATATCTTCACACCCCCCCACCTCGACTTCTGCCTTATCCCCCCTAAACTTCCCTGCTGTTGCGGAGGCCAGTACTGTCATCCCAGTCACCCAGGTTCACAACTTCAGTGCCATCCTCAACTCATCATTCTCAGTCACCGCGTTTGTCCATTAGTTGCCAAATCTTATCCTTTTTCCCTCTATAACATCTCTTACCTCTGACTCATTCTCTTTATCATTCTTAATCACCAATCTAAATCAGGTCCTCATTACTTTGCCTGGACTCAGTTATTCTAACCTCAAGCCTCTTTGCACGCTAATCCATCCTCTGCAAGCAACCAGTGTTTTCCCTCAAGTGCAGACAGATCTGACTGTGTCACACCCCACCTCCCACTTCCATAGGCTCCCTATTACCTCTGAAATCAAATATAAAATCCTTTGTTTGGCATCTAATGCTCTTCTCAACCTGACTCCTTCCTAAAGCCCCGTTTTTCATACATTCTACCCTACTCCATGTACACTCTGTCCATAACAGCTTTCTCACTCTTCTTTGCACATGATGCTTCACCTCCCATTATTGTGTCTTTGTAGTGGCTGTTTTTCTTTCTTACCTCTGCCTCCAAGAATCCTGTCTTCCTACACCACTCTGTTCACGTTACACCTTCTACAGGAGGTTTTTCCTCCAGCTACTAGCACCTTCCCTTCTAAAATTACCTTCCATTGACTCTGTACAGATATTGTGTATACCTCCTAATATACATTTTGTCTCTTCATTTAGAGTGTGAGCTCCTTTAGGAAAAGTAGCATATTTGCTTTTCCTTTGTATTCCCAGAATTTAATACAGAGGCACATGGGACAAAACACATAATAAATGCTTGCTGATTGATTGGTTTATAGGCAAACCACAAATAAAAGGATTTTGTAAACATTTCCTTGTCTCTTAGACAAAGCAGTCAAGGCAAACTACATTATTATACTCCACATAATAATATGTACATAAATGACACTTTGAACAAGTATATAAGTATAGAATTTGGGTTTTTTTTGTACAAAAGGATAAGCATTTAGACAATAATGAGCCCAAAGAATAACATTTTTTTTTCAAATTAATTAGGCAAGATCAAATGAATAAGGAAGATATTAAAAATTGTTAGAATGGACTAGAAGGGGAGAAATTATCTTGGTAAATTGGAATAGGGAGCATCCCAGTTCCACAGTACTATTTGGAAGAGAATTTCAAGGTAAAAGGAAGAAGATAAAAGGAATATTGAACAAATGTGCCTTAGACTTTTCCTTCCCTTGTTTTGCTGTCTTTATACAGCATTTTAGTTGTGGGGATTCCATATATTCTAGCCTTGAAGAAAAAAAGTAGAAAAATTGTACGTTTACTGTAAATTGAATCAGAATCCACTAAATTTGTCTTGTCTAACACAAAATGCAAGAATAAAATAGGGCTAATGTTCAGTATCAGTCTTGTTATGACAAAAGAGTTCATGTCTCCTCATTGCTTACTACACAGATTTGTAATACACAGCAAAAACATTGTAAAATGCTATCCTAAAGTCAAAAGCTTAATGCTCAAGCAAGGACAGAAAAAAAAATACTTAAAAATTTTGTTTTCAGCTTTATTGGGCATTTGTGTGTATGTGGCCAGTTTCTTTCTATAATCAATTTTCTACTAATCCTTGAAATAAAAATTCCTTAATTTTCATGACCACATTTACACTGTGTTCTGAAAAAACATTGGCAAATTTTTGATGCTGTCTTTCTCCTTTCACAGAAAAAATAACGAACTTCTGTATTTGAATGTGTGAACAAATACAAGAAAAAAATTGAAGTTATAAAAAAAGGAGGGGTATATGGGGGAAGCGAAATATTGTTAGTTTTGTCAGGCTAAAAGAAGTAGTCATTTTTTCCCTATAGGGAATATTATTACATACCTGCCCACAATATTATAAAATAAATACACATTGGCTAAATTAATTGGTTTTTTTTGTTTGTTTATTTCCTTGCCTTGTCTACAGTTTAGAGACTAGTCCCATAACAGATACTGATTTGGCAAAACGAACTGTCTTCCAAAGATCATATTCAGTTGTTGCCTCAGAATATGACAAACAGCATTCCATTTTGCCTGCACGTGTTAAGGCCATTCCTAGAAGAAGAGTTAACAGTGGAGATACTGGTAAGGGCAAAGGTCAGAAGTACGAAATACATATTTCCCTGATCCATTATAAACAAAGGCTCTTGTGTCCAGTTATTAAAACTCCAAGAAGGTAATGCTTCCACGTCCCAGTTTTGATGATTTCTTCTATTTGGTGATTTTATTTTTGTTACTCTATTCAAGCTTCAATTTTGACCAGTAATAATTATTAATTAATAATAGCTCATGTGTATGTCATACTTTCTAGTTATTGATATTCTAATGTGAAAAATGCAAAATTACTGTTACATCTTAGCACACTATAGTTTATAATGAGGAGTAGATTCTTGTAGTATGTGCTAATGAGTTCTACTAACCAGAGCTTTTACTCATTGTGATCAAAGCATCAAAATTATTCCTCAATTAACTGAATTAAAGACATCTGCTTTGCCTCTAAATAATCAAGATAAAAAAAAGTTCTTAAGAAAGTTTTCCATATTGATCACTGCTATTCTTTACAAACCAAAGAATGAGTGGCTCTGAAATAAATTTTCTTATTTAACAATTAGCATCCCCATCAAATTTCTAATTCCTTAATGTTGTCATTTCTAGACTGTTGAATATTAATATTACAGATTATACCAGTGAAAAACAGCTATTCTGATGTTTCAAACTAATACTTTGCTTTTTTTTTTTAATAGAAGTTGGTTCCTCTCTCTTAAGACATCCTTCTCCTGAGCTTTCTCGACTAATTTCAGCCCATAGTTCTCTTTCCAAAGGAGAAAGAAATTTTCAGTGGCCAGTTTTAGCTTTTGTTATACAGCACCATGATCTGGAAGGTCTTGAAATAGCAATGAAACAGGCCTTACGGAAATCTGCTTGCCGAGTTTTTGCTATGGAGGTATGAGCATATTAGTGGAACTATTAGATCTCTGGGTATTTCAATTTAATGAAACTGCTTTTTTTAAAAAAAAAAATTAAATAGAAATTGTTATGCTTAAATGGGTTAGGAGGCATCCATGCAAAGGTAAACGGCAGCATAAAGTTACGAGAAGATAAAACAAATTCAATAAGTGTTTATTAAAGAATTGCTATATGTGAGGCATCGTAGGAGCTAAAAATAGATATAAAGGTAGGAATGACCTCAGCCCTGCTCAAGGAGCTTGCAACCTAATAGGGATAAAAGATAAGCACCCAATTAAGAATAATTTAGAATGTTAAGAGAAGTACAATGGAAGTCCAGGCAAAGGGCTGAGAACAAGAGATTGATGTCATCTGAGAGGGAAAGGATAGGGAAGCTTTCTGTAGCAAGTGATATCCAATTTGGGCTTCTATTATAAATATCTTTCATGAGGCAAAGGTACAGAATGGGTAGAGAATTGTTTAAGCATTAGGGGTTGGAAAAGAACCCATTGAAAATGGAGAGAGTGGTCCACTGTGGTGGGAACATAGAGAAAGTTAAGGGAGTAGTATGAGACAAGGCAGGAAAAGTAGGTTGGGGCCAAATGGTGAAGGGCCTTGAATGCTAGAAATGAGGTTTTATTCTTTGTATTGTAAGCAATAGGAAACCACTAAAGGTTTTGGCGAAGAGGTGAACATACTTATTTTGTACATTAGTTAGATTTCTTGGGAGCAGTGACGAGAATGGATCAGAGAGGGGATAGACTAGAAGCAGAAAGAACAGTGATCTTAATAGTCAAGGCACGATGAGATAAGGATCTGGATGAACAAAGGTGGATATAGCAGGAGTGGAGAGAAGTCAGATGTGAGATATTGAAAAGGTTGAGTTAGAAGGTTTTGGCAACCAATTGAATATATGGGATGAGAGAAAGGGAAGAAATAAAAATAATGCCAAGATTAAGTTCCCTTCTTTTAATGACCTTACAGAGTCTGGAATAACATAAAAATGAAGCCAGGTTTATCCACATAACTCATTAACTCTTCCACTTTTTCCCCTCCCTTCATAGCTTTTAGCTGCAGGGAACAGGCTTGCTCCTCATACATAATTAGTAAACTACATCCCACTCTTTTCCCATCTCTATGATCTTTTGATCATGGATTGAGACCTGGAAGGGACCCAAGAATCTATCCAATCCAGCCTCCTTTTTACACCTGAGGAAACTAAGGCCCAGAGAGGTTAAGTGACTTGTCCAAGGCCACACAGATGCTAAGGAAGTCATTTTTCACTGAGTAATGCTATTCTTTGTTATCCTCTCATCGAATTTAACTCTAGTATCAATCCAGATATCCTTTTTCAGTTGTTTATTGCAGCTTACATGACTTTACACATTCTCAGTCCAAACTTAAAATTGTGGGATGGAGGAAGTTTTCTGTTATCCTAGTATAATACCCCACTTTTCCTGCAGGTCATTGCCTCATTCCCTAGTTATCTTAAACTGTGTTCTGCTGATTCTGCATCATTTGAGTCTTTCCTAGTATCTCTCTCCATTATAATAAACTTATATTCTAGATTGAAAGGGAAAAGTGGTGTGGTGAGGAAATAGAGGCAATGAGTGTGCACTACTCTTTCTAAAAGTTTAGCAATGAAAGGGAAAGAGAGAGACACTTACTTTATAGGGAAGCAGCTTTAAATTTCATAAATTTAGAACTGGAAAGAACCTCAGTGTCATCCAGACCAACCAATCATTTTACAGATGAGAAAACTGAGGCTCAAAGAGGTTAAAGGGACCTACCCAAGAGAAGACAGGCAGCAGAAGTAGGATTTAAACCCAGGTCCTCTGACTCAAAATACATCTCACCTTCTAACACATCATGCTGTCTTCTGTATGTTGACTCAGTTTATCTGAGTCACTAACTTCAAATTTAAGCACACTGAAGTAATTTATTAATAGTTACTATATTAGCTTATTTCTAAAGACTCCTTAAGTCAACCTAGTATCATTTTGGTTAATGACAGTTCCAAGGGATCAGAAATGATGGTTCATGTTTTGATTCTCCTCCAATAATCTGCAATTAATTACTATTAATTACATTTCTAGTTATCTACCTAAAACTATCTAAATTGTCAGGTGTTTTAAGATCAATATGCTTATCGCTTTGTGTCTCGTGTCATTTGTTTTCTAAATAGCTTATCAATGCTGGTGCTAGGAAATTCTTAAAAAAAAATAAACAGTAAAAGAATTTAATTTGTTCATCTTTTGACAGTCATTTCTTATGATAATGCCAAATACTAATTGATTAAAGCTATATTCATGACTTAGTGTTTGGGATAATTATCCAAAGAAGGAAAACATAAAATAATGTGACAAAGTATTTTATTATTTTAGCAGGACAGTATAATTTCTCTCAATTTTATAAAGAAGTTTGAGAGTGAAATTAAGACTATTTAAAGCAAAGTATGCTTCTAAAAAAGATTTGATCAAAATTCCTTATCTTTCCCCAAGCTATTTACTAAGTATATGAATCACATTGCCTATGCTTAAGAAAAGATTTGTGTTTCTTTTTCATGTGTACTCTGTTTGTTACTGTTTCTTTAAAAAAAAAATGTACCTCTACAACTTCAATTATTTAGGCTTTCAACTGGCTTTTGTGTAATGTCATCCAAACAACTTCTCTCCATGATATTCTCTGGCATTTTGTGGCTTCACTGACCCCAGCTCCAGTGGAACCAGAGGAAGAAGATGATGAAGAAAATAAAACAAACAAGGAAAATGCAGAACAAGTATGTGTGAAATTTTTTAAGTACCTATATTTCGCTAGGACAGAAAAAAATTATTAGTTAATGCAATGATTAAATTGAATCTTTCATTCTCATAGCTAAATGGCAATAAATATATATTCCATGCATTGTACAGAGGTTTTGCTGCTGATTCCTCACTTGCAACGAATTAATTCCTAGAAAAGATATAATAAAAATTAAATCTGATTTTATCATAAAGACAATATTCTAACAGTTAATGTTTCTGGAAAAGAGCGTGGTAACCAACTTCTTGTAGGAATGATTACAAATATCATATACAATCAACCAAGTTACATATTCTGTATGCTATGCCAAATGAAATTTTCTAATGGGTGTGTAATTCAAACCAAACAACACAGATTACCAGTCACATAAAATTATGCCTAATATGTTGCAATATCTTTTGTACTATGGAATGCTTGTGTCTTAATTCCAAACTTACTTTTACTGCAACAAATCAAGTGGTGAAGGAACACTTTCACCAGGGTCATGGAATTCAGAAGTTTTTCTGTAAGTTGATATTTAACAGATTCTGCAAAGTCATTGATGGGAGACTTAGGGCTTTTTTGTTATTCTTTGAGACAGTGAGAGCTATCTATTTTTCTAGCTTCCTTTTCTCATTTTAAATTTCCATAAAGCAAGGGTAGACAAAAGGTGTTGATATTTAAAACTAATACCTTGAACTTCAGTCTCATCAGTGCTACAACTTCACTATGTAATTCATTTCACTTTTTTAAAAATTGTATTGAGTGCCTAACAGGGCATTGTATTACCTGCAGATACATAGTTTAAAAGCGATAGAAACAAGAGGATCCGCTTGAGGGTACCCTGCTTGAAGTACATTAGAATTGGAGGGTGAACTAGCAACGAAAATGCCCAGAGAAGCCCCAAGAGGAGAGTGAGGATTCAGGAGAAGGCAGGACTGGGCAACAGAAAGTTGGGCCTGGGGAGAAGAAGGCATGAGCTACAATGGAGATATGGTACTACAGTAGATATCTAGATAGGTCGGTAGATAAATAACTATAGTAGCTTTCTCTTATTTCTTTTTCATCTTCCCATTTTATAGCAGTAAAAATTTCTAGAAAACTTCAAAAGGACTGTATAATTACTTCAAGAATAGAGGGGTATAGCTATACATATACAAGTTTTGTTTATATAATATAGATGATATAACAAACACATGCATTTACCAAATTGACAAAATTGAAATTGTAGGAGAAATTATATATGTTCAGATCTAGAAAGATATTTAGAAATTGTATATTTATTTAGGTCTTGGTTTCTCATAAATATCATTACTGTTTTTCCCTCCTAAGATAAAAAACTTAGGTATTTTCTTTACATTAATTAAATGCAGATTTTTTAAAATGCATTTCTTTTTGCAGTGTATAGATTATAGATTATTTTTCTTTTTAAAGTTTCTTATGCCAAAAACATTAATTTATAACTGTTTGATTTTAATGTCTGTCTCAGGAGAAAGATACAAGAGTGTGTGAACATCCACTTTCAGACATAGTGATTGCAGGAGAAGCTGCTCATCCTTTGCCACACACGTTTCACCGCTTGCTTCAGACAATCTCAGACCTTATGATGTCTCTCCCCAGTGGCAGTTCATTGCAGCAAATGGCACTCAGGTATTCTGACATCTAACTTTGCTGCTACTTTGAAGAAAAGATTTTTGAAGATTTTTAAAGTCTTAAAATGCTTGTAAAGTTTCTGAAAAATTTGTGTGATCCTGGTAGTCCCTGACATGCCTTTGAAGGACTGCCCTAGCCATTGGCCGCAGTAACTTCCTTTCTCTACCTACTGCTCCCCCAGCCCTCATGGGTTGGTTTTGTCTTATACTTCATGGCAGCAGGGGAGAGGAGAAAGAGCTCTAGCACCTGGAGAGCTGAGTTCAGTTCCTGCCTCTAATGCTTACTGACTATGTGACCTTTGGCAAGTCATTTAACCTTAGTTTCTTCATCTGTAAAATGAAGGGGTTGCACTAGATTGCTACTGTGGTCCCTTACAGTACTAGATGTATCATCTTTTGATCCCCTCCTTAACCTAGAATCCCTACCTCAACTTGCCTGTTGAAATATCCAAAATAGCCTTCTTTCTGAAAAGAGAACAGACACTGAGTCTAGGTTTTTCCATGACATTTAAAAGACTCTTCAGTTTTCTTTGTACCACCCTCTCCTCTCCCAACTCTCCCATCATTACCTCTGGGACCTTTGTCTTTCCCTACAGGGTCTAAGTAAATAAAGAGAATGTGAAGGAAGAGCAACCCTATGATTAAGAGTTGTAATGGAATTGGGCAGGTCCCTAAGAAAGGAGAAGACATAGCTATATAGTGAGGAACTAAAAAAGGTGGGGCATAGCTCCATTTCATCAAATCAATACCAGGTCCAACTTTTCTGAGATTTCTTAAAACTTTGTAAAATGTTCCTTCCCTATGTTTACCATCTATCTGTTTTCTTATTGCTAGCAGTTAAAAAAAAAAAACCCTCTTAGAAAACCTCAAATTTTAGCCAGAACTGTAGTAGTGGAGGGCACAGAGACCTGAAAGACAAGCCGCATGTGTTGGCAGTAAAATCTGAGGGGCTAGAAAATAGAGAGTGACAGGAAGTAGCATGGACCGAGTAATGTCCAAGCACTCATAGAGATTTTCACTGATGGGAATTTTCTACTCACATTCTCATTCTACTTCTGCCTAATTTTACAAGAGGTATGACAGTGGCTTGGAGCAAGGGGCATCCTCACTTTCATTGCCAGAACTGCAGTGAAATAGGTATTCTTTTCCTGGCATCTTAAATTCAAATGAAATACATATTCATTTTAAAGCATTATTTTTGTTTGAGGTTAGATTCTATATTATGTTATGGGTTAAATAGACTTTTATGGGAAAATCCAAGAACCAAGTGACTATATAAAATTATTTTTATAGAAAAGTACATTCTAAATGACCAACTGCTAACCTTAAAAACAAAAATTTACAACACTTTTTTTTCTTAATTTGGGTGCTGCTTTCATTTTAGATGTTGTTTTAAAATTATAATCCTGCTTATTATCAGACCAGTATTAGTAACTGGAATATTACAAACCTATAAATGTAAGCCCTTGGTGAATTTACAGAAGAGTGGGATCATTTGGCTTTCATCATTTTTAAATAGTCCAGTGATAAGAGTAGCAAAAGGAATATTGTAACTTCAATTCAAACACAAATATTTATTGAGTCCTGCAAGTGACTGTGTATACTAGGCTTTATAGATAGAAAGACAAAACAATGCCTGCCTCTAAGGAGCTTAAATTCTCCTGGAGAACATATAGCATATAAATAGGTGAGTATAGACATAACACCAATCTCTTCCCTCCCCAAAACTGCCAATGTGATATTCTAAACTATATTTGACCATGTCACTCCCCGCCTTGAAAAAACTTCTGTGGTGCTCTCTAGTGCCTCTAAAATAAAATCCAAATTCCTCTGATATTTAAAAGCCTAAATCTCTGTCTAAATCTCTGGCCCTATTTTTTCATATTGATCTGACATTACTTCTTCTCCAGCATGCTGTGTTCCAGCTAAACAGGCCCCTCACTGTTCTCCATATACAGGATTGTCTTCTGCCCTCCATGTCTAGAAGGCACCCCTTCTCCCTTTAAAGTGCCTCCTCCAAAGGGGGACTGTTCCTATGCATGCATATATATGCATATGTATGTGAGTGTTTTTAATATTGACTTGTCTGTCACTATTTCCCATCAGTAGAATGTAAGTTTTTTAAGGGCAGGGACTATTTTTTTTTATCCATGTTTCCTCAGTGTTTAGCCTAGTGCCTTTAAATATAGTAAATGCTTAATATGTAATTTTTGATTGAATGAATGAACTTGAGGAGTGAAAGAGCAGTTATAACTGTGGGGATCAGGAAATGCTTCTTGACGATGTACCCACCCACTTGGTGGCTTGGGGGTTAAATATTGTTGTATCCTTCTGAAAAGTAATAGTATCATCAAGTTGATTAGTTAGAGAGAAGTACAAGCTCATTATAATAAGTGGAGCACTAGTCAAGGAGTGAGTTTCAGTACAACCTTTATATATGCCCATATGCCCAATTCCTCTATTTTTAAATGGAGTTGTACTTTCTGTTTTTCCTCATAATTTCCCTTTACCCTTGCTCCAACTAAGTATTCTGATAAATCCTCCTCAATGACTATAAATAATTATTTTCTTTCTTAGTGTTTTTTACTGTCATTTGCTTGTTTAGAACTTTAAATTTTGTTTTATTTTAACATATTGCATAAATATATTTACAGAACTTTTTCAAGATTTTCTTAGCACTGTAATAACTGTCATAAAGAATAATCTGATATTGTTTAATTTCTTTTAGATGCTGGAGTCTCAAATTCAAGCAATCAGACCATCAGTTCCTCCATCAGAGCAATGTTTTTCATCATATTAACAATATTCTTTCTAAATCGGATGATGGAGATAGTGAAGAAAGTTTTAGCATCAGTATACAATCTGGTTTTGAAGCTATGAGTCAGGTAGGTATTTAAATTTTCATGATTTTAAGGAACTACCACTTTGGACAAAAGCATAGTGTAATAGAAGGACTATTAGACCTACAGTGAGAAGTCCTCAGTTCAAAACTTCATTTCTGCTCTATAATAGCTATGTGACCTTGGACAGTGATGTGTTGGGTGGAATCAGGAAAGGCTTCCTCAGAGAGGCTGCAGTGGCTGAAGGGAGGAGAGGCTCAACCACTCTTAAGCTTGAGTCACTCTCTAGATATAGAGATACATATACATATACATATACACACATATAAATTGTAGGACATGTATTAAATTTTTATATTATAATCTAGAAAAACTGTATAAGTATGTATCCATGTGTATACACATATACATATATACACACGTGAATGTAAGTTATATTTTTGCTAATTTTATAATGATCCAATGAAATGATTACCATTATGTCTGTAACTTTTAAATGCAATACACATCTAAGACATTAATTTGGAAGAAAAAAGGTCACTTTTACTTTGTTAATCACTCCTCTCTTCCTCTTTGACTTTCAAAGGAAGCTGTTAGGAAAACTATTAACCTTTTTCTAAACTTTTAAGCATGAAAGAGGAATTAAAGCTCTTAGTTCTTCATTCCTAGTATTGTGGAAGATTTTCATGTTCATCTTAATGTCCTTCAAAAGTGTAGTTAACTGGAAACCAGAACTGATCTTGGACAATTTGATTCCAGCTTAATCACTTTTTTCCCTTCTTTTTAAAAGTCTTTATATTATGCTATTGGGAGACTTCATTCTGAATATCTAATTATTTCTATTTCTTTCTGATAGGAATCATGCATAGTAATATGTTTAAAAGACCTAACCAGCATTGTTGACATAAAAACTTCAAGCAGACCTGCCATGATTGGCAGTTTGACAGATGGATCAACAGAAACCTTTTGGGAGTCAGGAGATGAAGATAAAAACAAAACTAAGAATATCACAATCAATTGTGTAAAAGGAATCAATGCTCGTTATGTTTCTGTTCATGTAGACAATTCAAGAGACCTTGGGGTAAAAAACAAAACTTTTTTTATTTCTGAATATTGTATTTACTTTTTATATACGTGAAGATCTTAGATGGAAACTTCTGTGTTTAGTAAAAGTGATGTTATATAGGGAAGCTTATTTCTCAGAGGGTAGAAAAAATTCAGTTTACTAGGAAGTCTTAGATGAATGGTTTGGAGTTTAGTAGAATAATGTAACCTGGGACTATCTTCCTAGGAAAGTGACTCACTTCTTATGGAATTGGGCCAGTATTGATTTATAGTATAAACACAAGCCATCTTTGTGTGGTCTGGCATAGTCAGTAATTAACCAGTTCTTACTGAGTGTCTCACAACAAGTTTTATTGTAGTTATGAAAGAGCATAAGATGGACAGTAGAGGGAAGAATACATTGGGAAATATAGGTAATAAAAATTGAACAAGATAAACAAATACTAATTTTTTAAAGGATATTATAATAATCCCTTCTCTTAAGGAACTTAGAACATATTCACTAGATAAGACCAATAAAGATACCATCTAACTAGCAATACTAAAAGTACATGTCAAACACATATGATTAATTACAGTTCAGCGTTACAGAATTTTCAGGAAAGTTATTCTCCAAGGAGTGTTCAGGGAAGGATTGGTGGAATAGGTAGGCTTAAGTAGAGTCAGGATTTGAAGGATTGGTAAAATTTAAATAAGCAAGTAAGAGTAGGGATAGCATTCTCATTAGGCAGAAGTAATGAGCAACTTCATGAAGTATGTTTAAGGAACAATGAGTAGAAAAGTTTGGCTATATGTAAATATTTGATAAAGCTGGAATGATAGATTCAGGCCAGATTATGAAGGACCTTAATCCAAGGCTAAACAGCTGATATTTGTTCTGTAAACTGTGGAACAATTAAGGTTTTTTGCACAAGAGTGGCATTTTAAAAGTTATATTTGAGGAAGATCTATGCAGCAGTGGTGTGCATAATATAATATATTTAGAACATAGACTGGGCAACAGGAAATTAGTAATGAGGATTTGGAAATCATCAAGGCATGAGGTGATAAGAGCAGTAGAAATGGGAAAGAAGAGAGAGGTGGAAAAAAAAAGGAAATAAAAACCAGTGATTTAAAGGGTAAGATGGAGATAGGTAACAAAAATGATAGATTCAGCAACTAGCATTTATAATGCTTCCAATGGAAATAATGGTAACACTAACAGAAATAGAATAGTTCTTTCTCTTTACCTTACTGGGCCTCACTGCCTTCATCTAAGCCCCCCTTCCATTTCTGAAATGCCATGGCTTTGTTAGAACAATAATCTAGTTTGGGGAGGAGGGAGATGATATATTTTGTTTTAGGCATGTTGAGTTCTAGGTGACAACAAGATTTATAAATAGAAATATCCATCAAGCAGTTAGAGATGTGGAACTGGGGAAGCAGAGGCTTCTAACCTAGCTTAGGAAATCCCCTGCCCAAAGAAAAGGCGATCAAGCAGAGGGTAGGAGAGCTCTGAGAGCTAAACTGTGAGAAACATGTACATTTAGGGGCATGAAAGAGAAATAGCAGAGGTGGGGGTGGGAACTAGAGTAGAGGAGTGAATTGGGGTGAAGAAATAGAATGGTGAGAGCAGGCATTCATTTGATAAATATGGAATTGAAAGGAAGGAGAAACTCACTCAGCAGGTGTTTCGTACCTACACTGTGGTCTTCACTTTTCTGGGTGCTCTGGGGCACACCAGAAGGTATACAGCTCGTTCTGTGATCTCAAAGATCTTAGAGTGTTATTAAAGAAGTCAAGATTAACACAACATTTTAGAATGACAGTCTTCTATTAAGAACAGCATTATTAAATGTTAAATGGTGTGGTAGAAGGGCTAAGTGCAGTAATTACTCGGAGAAGGTCAAAGTTGTTAGAAGGTTTCATAGAAGAGGGAGACAGGGGGAATGTGGTAGGCAGTAGGAAAGTATCATAGGTTCTTGAGTACAGAAATTACATGATGAAAGTAGTATTTAAATGTCTTTCTTGTCTGTTTCAGAACAAAGTGACCTCAATGACTTTCTTGGCTGGCAAAGCAGTAGAAGATCTGTGCAGAATCAAACAGGTAATTGAAATTCTACCTGTTACAAATGATGGAGGGTGAGGGGGACCTAAGGGGCATCTCTATACTGGTGAGTTCCAATCTAAGCACCCATTCCCCAATTTTCCAACAGTCTGCTTGGGAATACCTCCATTATCATTACTTTAGAAGCTTCCTAGGAACCTGCACTTTCACCCATCAGGCCCTTCTATCATCTCTTGCCTGAAGGAGTTATTTGGACCTCAAATGTGCTCTAAAAAAAAAATAGATTTTTATAAGCTAGCATGAAAACATAGCTGTCTTATAATTGTTTCTATGGGGAAACATGTCCTGAGTTACAGATAACCAAATTTACAAATGAATTATTTGTGCACAGCATCTCACTTCAGTGTTAGAGACTATATCTGTAAAGTATCAACTTCAGAAATCAGAAAAATTTCTCATAATTTTATCTCATTCTTCTTGTGAAAATGGAATTTTGTCAGAGCTGTGGGAAAGATTTAAGCTCAAGATGATCAAAAACTTTTAAAAAATTGTTCAGTCATTTTTCCATTGTGACTAACTCCCACTTGAGGTTATCTTGGCAAAGATACTGGAGTGGTTTACCATTTCCTTCTCCAGCTCATTTTACAGATGAGGAAACTGAGCCAAACAGGGTTAAGTGACTTACCCAGGGTCACATAGCTAGTAAGTATTTGAAGCCAGACTGAACTCACGAAAATGAGTCTTCCTGACTCCAGGCTTGGCACTCTATCCACTGTGTCATCTAGTTGCCCCTTCCTAATGATTAGAGTTTCCAAAAAAAAAAAATTTAGCTGCTCCAGAGTAGTTAGTTTCCTATCATTGAAGAGGGGAATTTTGGTACCAATCATGATCATTTGCAATGAATGCTGTGGATAGGATTCAGGATTTGGGTGTTCGGATTACAAATAACATTTGTGATCCCTTCTAACTCTAAGATTTTATAATTCTGTTTCTATTTGTGATTTAATAATAGTAATAATAGATAGCATTGTATATGTTACATATGGTGTCTCATTTGATCTTTACATCAACCTGGTGAGTAAAATGTCGTTGTTATTCTCATTTACAAATGAGGAAACTGAAGCAGACACAGGATAATTTGTTTTCTCAGGATCACACAGCTAGTACATGTCTGAGGCAGGATTTGAACTCAGGTCTTCTTAACACCAAGTGTGACACTTTTATCTACCATGCCACCTCACTATATAGGAAATGGACTTTTTTTTTCTTTTTTTTAAATAACAGAATAATGTGGTATAGTTCTAAAATGAACAAATGATAATGGTAATAAATCATCTGAAAATGGTAATAAATGGTAATAAATCATCTAAGATGTTAAATGTTGTAGATCTTGAGAAAACACTCCTAGTTAAGTGAGATTATCTTAGTTTTTAGTCATTACTCTTATGAAAATTGAAAATACCAGTTCAAATAGTATTGGTGCAAATGTCAAGTTAAATAACAAAGTAGTTAATTAAATATTACTGTCATACACAGTTAAACAAAAAAAGCCTTTTGAGCTTATATGTTTCATGTGTTCTACTTGTAATTACTTTGGTGCTACTTGGGCAGTTTGTACATGTACTTTTAGGATTCTGTTGTAGGCAGTGAGTGCTCTGTCTGATTTCAGTCATATCTCTGTTCTCTGCTTCCAGGTTGATCTAGATTCTAGGCACATTGGTTGGGTAACAAGTGAACTTCCAGGTGGGGATAACCACATCGTAAAAATTGAATTAAAGGGCCCAGAGAACACATTGAGAGTTCGACAAGTTAAAGTCCTGGGCTGGAAAGATGGTGAAAGCACTAAAATTGCCGGTCAGATCTCAGCTAGTGTGGCTCAACAAAGAAACTGTGAAGCAGAGACTCTCCGAGTATTTAGACTTATTACTTCCCAGGTATGTTATCATTGCCACATATCTTTGATTGAAATAATCAATCAACAATTATGAAGTGACTACTTTGTAGTAGAATAAGCATATACAGATTAATAAAAAAATAAAGCAGACAGGGAGGGAAGGAACTGGGAATTGAGAAGCATCAGGAAAGGCTTTGTGATGGTGTAACTTGAGCTGCATCTTGAAGGAAATGGGCAGTTCTCTGAGGAGCAAGTGCATTCCAGGCAGGGAGAACCACCAGAACAAAAACATAGAGAGGAGAAGGAGAGTGCCATGTGTGAGGAACAGAGTGAAAACCAGTTTGGCTAGACTGTAGAGTAGGTGGTAGTATCTAAGAAGTCTGAAAAGATAGGTTGGGAACTGGTTGTGAAGGGCTTTAAAAGCCAAACAGAAGAATTTAATTTTGAGTTGGGATAATAGGGAGCCACTGGAGATTATTGAGTAGCAGAATAGTACAATCAAAGGAAAAACCCCGCTGAATAAAACCACTTTGGCAGCTATGTGGAAGAGAAATTGGAATGAGGAGAGACTTGATTCAGGGAAACCAATTTGGAGGCCATGGCAGTGATCTAGACAAGACTAGACTAAATAAGGTGATGTCTTTGTAAATGAAGAGAAGGGGTTGAACATCAGGAGATAGAATTAGCAAAATTTAAAAACTGGTTGGCATGTGGGGCAAAGGAGAGAGAAATTAAGGATAATTATTTTAAATGTAGAATGACTCACTTTGATCCTTTAATTCCATAGTTTCATCGGTACATGTACTCCCTCAACCATTGTAGGATATGAGCCCTCCACACCTTCTGATTCTGTGTGGATTTACGATGAAGCTTCCATAAAGGATCTACTCAACACATCAGAGGGTTCCCTCTATTTTTTTTTTTTTTGGTATCTCAAAGATAGTTCTATGTTCAGTCTATTGCCACTTAGTCTCATTATGTGAGACTCTACTCCTACTCTAGTTGTACATTATCCATGGTAGTATTTTTAATATCTTTCTTGGACACAAGTTATCCTTAGGAACATACTGCAGTCTGCTTAAGCCTCGTTTCATCCTCACAACAGCTCTGCGAGGTTAATGCTATTGTTGCTATCCCCATTTTACTATGAAAGGTAAAGAAACTGAGGCAAACAGAGGTTCCCAAAGCTAGTAAGTGTCTGAGGCTGGATTTGAACTCAGGACTTCCTGACTCCAGTTTTGGAGTTCTGTTTTCTGCTGGCCCCATTTATCTTTATACATTTTTCCAAATATCTTTTTATTATTTGTCATTTTCCTTCTTTTCAGTTTTTAAAAGTATGGCAATCCATAAAGTAAGAAGACATTATTAGCAAAATGGAGTAAGGATACCTAACTGCAAATGTGGACCATACTCTCTTTACTTTTCACAACCCTCAATGCCTATCACTCCTTTTTTATTCGTTCTTCTCTCTCATCTTTTTCAATCTTGGATATAGATACCATATTATAGCAAACAACTGGCTGTAGATATCCCAGGGCACTGTTGGTGCTGGTTCTAGCAGTTCAGCATACATTTATTATATATTTAGTAAGTGAAAAGCACTGCGCTAACTTCCTAGGGATGCAAATTTTCAGTAAGACACAAATCTAAGAAATTATCAGGGAAAGCTGCCCTAATATTCTAGAACCAGAAGATAAAATAGAAATTTGAAAGAATCCACCAATCACCTCCTGAAGGAGATCCCAAAAAGAAAATGGCTAGGAATATTATAGCCAAATTCCAGAGTTCCCAGGTCAAGGAAAAAATATTACAAGCAGCCAGAAAGAAACAATTCAAGTATTGTGGAAACACAATCAGGATAACACAAGATTTAGCAGCTTCTATATTAAGGGATCAGAGGGCTTGGAATATGATGTTCTGGAGGTCAAAGGAGCTAGGATTAAAACCAAGAATCACCTACTCAGCAAAACTGAGTATAATACTTCAGTGGGTGGTGGTGGGGGAATGGATATTCAATGAGATAGAGGACTTTCAAGCATTCTTGATGAAAAGACCAGAGCTGAATAGAAAATTTGACTTTCAAATACAAGACTCAAGAGAAGCACGAAAAGGTAAACAGGAAAGAGAAATCATAAGGGATTTATTAACATTGAACTGTTTACATTCCTACATGGAAAGGTGATATTTGTAACTCATGAGAGTTATTTCTCAGTATTAGGGTAGTTGGAGGGAATACATACATATATAGACAGAGGCACAGGGTGAATTGAATATGAAGGAATGATATCTAAAAAATAAAATTAAGGGGTGAGAGAGGATTATACTGGGAAAAAGAGAAAGGGAGAGATAAAATGGGGTAAATTATCTCACATAAAAGAGGCAAGAAAAAGCTTTTACCATGGAGGGGAAGAGGGGGAGGTGAGAGGGAATGAATGAACCTTACTCTCATCAGATTTGGCTTAAAGAGGGAATAACACACATACTCAATTGGGTTTGGAAATCTATCTTACCCTACAGGAAAATAGGGGGGAAGGGGACAAGAGAGGGGGGATGATAGAAGAGAGGGCAGATTGGGGGAGGGGGTAATCAGAAGCAAACACTTTTGAGGAGGGACAGAACCAAAGGAGAGAATAGAAAAAACAGGGGGCGGGATAGGATGGAGGGAAATATAGTTAGTCTTTCATAACATGACTATTATGGAAGTGTTTTGTATGACTACACATGTATAACCTATATCAAATTGCTTGCCTTCTCAATGAGGGAGGGTGGGGAGAAAGAAAGGGAGAGACGTTGAAACTCAAAGTTTTAACAACAAATGTTAAAAATTGTTTTTACATGCAACTGGTAAATAAGATATACAGACAAAGGGATATAGAAATCTATCCTGCCCTACAGGAAAATAGATGAGGAAGGGGATAAGAGAAGGGGGGAAGATAGAAGGGAAAGCAGATTAGGGGAAAGGGTATTTAGAATGCATGCTGTCTTGGGATTGGGGGAGGGATGAGACGGGGAGAAAATTTGGAACTCAAAATCTTGTGAAAGTGAATGTTGAAAACTAAAAATAAATAAATTAATAAAAAAATTTTAAAAGACACAAATCCTCTGTTCATGTAGTTTACAGTTTAATAGGTGGTTATAGCCTACTCAGACACTAGCAATAACCAATAGTGTTCACTGTAAATTGCATTAAAGAGTTCCCAAACAAAGTGTTATGTGAAGTGCATCCTTATCAGTCAGTAGTGACAGAGTGGATGGAGAAATGGGAAAACAGGGAAGACTTCATGGAAAAGAGAGCATTTTAGTTAGTTTTGGAAGGCCACAAAAGAATTCATCAGACCGAGAAGGGAAGGAATGGAATTCTAGATACAAAGAATAGCAGAGATGGAGACCTAGAATTGGGGAGATATGTGCAAAAGTGGGGGGCCATTTTATAGGAACACTGTGAATGAGATGGGAAAAGGGAAACAGCACCAGTCTGAAATGTTAGGCAGAAGAGCTTGATCTTTACTTGGTAAACAGTAAAAATACAGTGGAGGGTTTTGAGAAGGAGGAGGACGTGGCCCTATGTAGAAACCAGCAGGGGGAAGCATGATGGGAAACATTTGAATCAAAATCAGCAGAAAGAGAAGCAACCAATCAACAAACACTTGGGTACAAAGACAACATTAAAACATCCCCTGCCTTCATGGAATTTATATTCTAATGGGCAAAACAACATGAAAATATAACTGTCATGTGTGAGGAAACAGTAAGATGCCCAGTTTGGGTGGATCAAAGAGAACATGAGGGGGGAGTAATGTAGGATAAGATGGGTTAGAACCAACGTGTGAAGAGCTTTAAACATGCTTTAAACAGAAGATTTTGCATGTGATCTTAAAGATAACTGGGAGTCACTCGAGTTTATTGAGCAGAATGACACAGTCAGACCTATATGTTATAAAGGTCACTTTGACAGCTGTGTGGAGAACAAATCAGAGATTATAGAGAAAGTTCAAGGTGAGCAATTAGGAGGTTGTTGTAAAAGTCTGGGCTCAAGGTAATTAGGACCAGAGCTGGGGTGGTGGCCGTGTGAGTGGAAAGAAGGGAATGGATGTGAAAAATATTGTGGAACTGTATATAACAAGATTTAAGAACTGACTCAATACATGGTGTGAGAGAAAGTGAAAAGTCAAGGATGACCCCAAGGTTGCAAACTTGGGAGACTGGAGAGGTAGGAGTGCCTTCAAAAGAAATGGAATTTTGGAAAAGGAATGAGTTTGGGGAGAAAAATAATGAGTTCTGTTTTATATGTTGAATTTGAAATGTATGGACAGCATCTATTTCAGAATTCACTAGGCTTTTAATGGTGAGAGACTATAGAAGAGACACTGAAGCTGGATATATAAATCTCTATGCATACAGATAATATTTAAATAGGGATACCTAGAGACTAAGTGTAGAGAGAGGAGAGAAGGGAGCCCAAGGAGCTTACTGTGTATTCAATATGTATACACATGAGTGAATGTTAAATAGGTATAACTTTGTTCCCCCTAAGCTCTAAGTTTATATGAACCATTTCTAGTCTGTGGAACTAATCACACTCTTTTTGTTCTTTTGCCCCCTTCTGGTGTTTACCTGTGAAAAGCTGTATGTAGTTTATGTATTCATGTATAGCTTGTATCTTGCATTCCACAAATGTGACTATAGAGTCCCTAGCTCCTGTATATACACCCAAGATAATAAATGCATATCATGTAGAGATCAGCCTTTATTTCTCATCATAGCAAATGCAAAAGTGTGACGGATTTTTAGGAGTTCATTAACATACCCATAACACATAAGACAGTCACAACAATTCAAAAGCTGGTCTAAGAAGGGAAAAGCTTAGCAACATCTTAGCATCCCTCTTTCCCACATGGCTCTACCCAGTCCCTTCTAATCTTATAGCCCCACCCTATAGGTTAGACTCCTCCTAGAAGACAAACACTTTGTGGCCTCCTCCTTCACCTCCCGCTTTGCCTCCTATTGGACCTGCACCATCTGAGTAACTCACAGTAATAGTACAAAGCAAAATATAGCTATTCATGTTCTGTTCCTCCATATTGTGAGTCTAAGCTCTTATTGCTTCTCCAGTCAAAAGCCTCATGTAAGAAACTCTCTTCTGTTTTAAAGGGGAAGTTGCTCACCTACTTCACTTTATCTCTAAAAGGTCAGCTCCTTAAACTCAAACATGGAATTACTCTTGAGGCAACCCCCAAGGCTGGAGCTATCCCAGAAATATTCCTTTTGGACTACTAGACAACTTGATTTGGGGATCATACTGCTTAGTAAATTCTTCTCTGGGAGGCAGGTATTCAGGAATAACTTTGTCCTTGTTCAGACTTGTGCTCAGTAGAATTTACAGGACATGGTAACTAATTGGATATAAATATTTCATTCACATAAGGTGAAAGAGACGAAAGAGTCAAGGGTAGTATCATAGTTTCACAATTTTCAAAAATGGATGAATAGTCATGCCACTGATCGAAATAGTAGAATTAGAAGAAAGGGGAAAGGTAAAGTTTGGTTTTGCAGACACTGAGTATGAGTTGCATATAATAATCCATGTTACATACCTACATGTCATAGACAGAAAGAGATGCAAATCAAGAGCCCAAAGGAGCTGTCAGAAATAGTAAAGTCATTCTCAGGACATCTTCATGGAGAAGCAATCAGGAAGTAGTAGCTTCAGGTCTTTAAGTAGACAACCAACAAGGTGACTTGTGTATAGAAGGTAAAAGAAATGAGTACATAGCTATTTGGAAATTTTTGTAGCTATCTGATACCATTTTCAATTGGAATTCTAAATAGTGGAATTCTTGGAGGATAACAGACTTGATAGTATAATCTCCAAATAGGTTTCCTTTTTTTTTTATAGTAATTTCTAATTTTTCTTTCATTCCTAACAGGTATTTGGAAAACTTATCTCAGGAGATGCTGAACCTACACCAGAACAAGAGGAAAAAACACTTCTGTCTTCACCTGAAGGAGAGGAAAAAGTACACAATGTATTTAGTTGTATTCTACAAATCTTTCTTTCCTTTTCTTCCTTTTCCCACTTCAGTCTTATTTCAATTTGGTCAATGTTTTTAGCTTCTCCCAAGTTAGAACATGTTGCTCTGACTCTTTCTATACATTTTAAGATCATGTTATACAAGCTTTCTATGTATCTTTTACAGGAATTATATTTTTCCTACAACAGAAATGAAATCTAGCAAAAAAAAAAAAATGGGGTTGTTTTAGTCTAGTAGTTTGAATTGATGTAAACTTTGCTTTAGCCACAAAGTGTACTTATCTGGTCTGTTATCCTTAATTTAAAAAAAATGTGTAAAACATACATGTCCTCCCTATAAAACAAGCCTTTTGGCTAAAGACCAGCAGGAGGCTTTAAAAATTCAAATTCATCTATTTCAGGCTAACAGTAAGTGCCTAATATGTGCATAGCTTTTTACTAAGCACCACGGAGGCAAAGATGAAAATTGACATAGTCTCTGCCTTTAGCTTACATGCTAATAGGGAACTGTATCATATACATAGATAAGTATAATGTGTAGTAATATGTGATGGGGGAAAGAGAAGTCACTTTGAGTTGGGAAGATCAAACAGTATTTAATGAAAAAGGCAGCCCCTGAGCCTGGCCTCACCTGAGATGAGGAGCAAGCACGCTGCCAGTTTTGGGGATGCAAACCATTGCAATGCAAAGAGATAGGAGAAAGCAGTATAAAGTCAGGAAATAGCTAGTAGTGCCATTGGTCTACATCTGGAGTACATGAAAGAGAATGTGTAGTTCAATTAGAGTGGACCTTTCATGCCAGGCTGACAAGTTTATAATTTATCTTGGAGGTCATAAAAGGCTACTGAAGACTTTAAAAAGGTCTGGTCTAACCTAGTCAGTCAGACTGTATTAGTAAGATTATTTTAGCAGGGAAGGAAATGACCTGAAAGCAAAGAGACAAGGTAAAAGGCTGTCACAATAGTCCTGGCCTGAAGTGATGAGGGTCAAAATGAGAAGGGCTTCAGCAGTATAGAGAGGAAGGGTTTAATGTAAGAATTGTCATATAGTTAGGATTTATTACATCTAGTCAGTGATTTGGTATGAAGGGACGGAAAAGATCTAAGCATCGTAGAAAATAAGATTTTCAAAACTGAGAAAACCTTAGCCTTCAGGGAACTTATATTACAATGTTTGGAAACCAAGATGTATACAGAAAGCAACTAGAGCATAATACAAAATATAATAAAATAATTAAACAGGTGATACATGAAGAATCCGTGATTTTGTTAATGTAAGGAACTCCTGGAATGGGAATGCTTTTCAACCAACACAGGCGCTCCAGGACTGAGCAGTTAAGTCCTATGGATTTACCTGAAGCATATAGTGATTAAGTAACTCCCAAGGGTCACAAAAGCTACTAAGTATCTAAGGCAAGAATTTAAATTCCCAATTCCAAATGCCAGGTACTCTCTCCACTGTCAGGTTGCCTGTAATAAATGATACAAACTGTACTCAAAATTTGACTTCATAGGTGGAAAAGAATCGTTGGTAGTTGAAGCAGTTACAAAAGGTTTCCCGAAAAACAAAATAACATCTGGTGTCTACAGTATACTGTTCTAGTCTTGAACTTCTGTGATTGCCCTGGACAAAATTTTGAAAAAAAATTTTTTTTTCTTTCAAGCTTGGGACATCTTGTCTGTTACTTTCTTGATTTCTCACAACTTTCAGAGTAAAAAACAAAACAGCCAAAGTTTATCTATTTGCTTTGTCTCACCTATCTCAATTTGAAGTCACTGTGCTTTTTTGAAAATTCACTAATTTTTATAGAAAATAATTTGAAATGTCAGACAAATCAATTTTGAAGATAATTTGTTTTGTTTTTTGTTTTGTTTTGTTTTCCCACAAAGGCAACATCAGATGCTGACCTGAAAGAACACATGGTTGGAATCATATTCAGTAGGAGTAAGCTAACAAATTTACAGAAGCAGGTTGGTTTACTCAATTGAATTACTATAGTAATAATTCAATTAGCCAGATGTTAAATGTCCAGCATTGTCTATCAGCGGAAGCCCCTATAAACCTGGAAGTAAGTAGGAGAAAAAAAAAACTTTCAGCAAAAAGCAACTGAACACTTGTCATTGGTCATTTAGCTGACTAGAAGAAAAGACTCTTATTTGCTCACAGGAGCTAAGAAAACTAGATGTTGGGAAATGAGTAAGTAGAGGTATCAAATATATTCAGTTTTTAAAAGGAGTTTGGCAGTGAATCATTCTATCAACAAACATTTGTTAAGTGCATATTACGTGCCAAGCACTGTGTTAAGAATCCAATCCAGCAAGCATTTATTAAATACCTACTGTGTTTTTAAGCCTTCTATGCTAGGCACTGTGGATATAAAAAACAAAATGAAAAAATAGTCCCTGTGCTCAAAGAGCTTACATTTTACTGGGACTATATACAGTAAACCATTGATAGCATCAGATTATTGCTCAGGAGAGATGCTAGAACTTGATAGATAGTTCTGCATAAAGATGATAATGGAGTCCATATAACAAATGAGGTCATCTAAAGAAAGAAGAAAAGAGGGCCCAGGACAGAGCCTTGGAATAACCCACAGTTGGGGGGCAAGACGTGAATGATAATCCTAAAATGAGTCGTCAGGCAGAAAGAAAACAAGGAGAGAGCAGTGGAGTGAAGTGTATCCAGGAAAATCATGGGACTAGTGCTGGAAAGGAACTCAGACACCATCTAGTCCAATCCTCTCATAGGTGAAAAAAAAAAAGGTAGAATGACCTGGTGCCCCAGTGCCTGGCACATTGTAAACAAAGTGCTTATTGATTTATTGCGCAGTAGATAACTGCCACTGAGATCCAGATAAGGTGATAACTCTAGGTGAAGTGAACTCCGAAAGAGGAGAACTTGGTGAGCAGCAATGTCAGAGGGGAGTTCTGGAACTGTCAGTGAGGAGAAAGAAATATGCCTACTTCTCCTCCTGCCCTAGTGTGTGGATATCCTAATCATGGATATCCTGGAGATGGTGACAAGGGATATAGTATCCAGCGGAGAGACCCAGGTTTCCATGAATGCAAGAAAATGGAAAGGTACATGAGTGAAAAGGAAGGGAAGCAAAGGAAAAAACATTTATTAAGTGGTACGTGCCAGGCCCTGTACTAAGTGTTTTACAAATGTTATCTCATTTAATCCTCACTACAACTCTATGAGGTCAGGGCTATTATTATCCCTATTTGCCCCAGTTTTTGAAACTGAGGCAAAGGTTAAATGACTTGCTTGGGGTCACACGAGTGGTAAGTGTCTGAAGGCGCATCTGAACTTAGATCTTCCTGACAGGCCCAGTGCTTTATCCACTGTGTTACCTAGATTTAAGAGGAAGGCAAGTATATTAACTTTAGAAAGCGGGTTGCAGAGGCTATGAAAATAATGAGGGTGAATAGATTCCCTGGCCAAGAATGAAGTACAGCCAACAAACACTGGTAAAATGTATTTGCTCGTTGTTTCATAAATCTATTTTTTTTTTTTTGGTGAGGCAATTGAGGTTAAGTGACTTGCCTAGGATCACACAGCTAGTAAATATCATGTGTCTGAGTCAGCTTTGAGCTCAGCTCCTCCTGACTCCAGGGCCCGTGCTCTATCCACTGCGCCACCTAGCTGTCCCCATTGTTTCACAATCTAAAGGAAGAGCTTCCAACCAAAAATATTGGGAAAGGGAGAAAATACCTATGCATTATTTATGGTAATAAAGAGAAAGTACAATAACAGAAAAAGAAAAACAGCTGAGACACCCAAAGTTCACCAAAGAGAGAATGCTAGAAAAGAGCTAGTAGTAAAACTTGGCTGTGTTTGATGAACTCAAAAGAAAGTTAGCTGGCCTAGATGAACTACATGTTTGGGTAGTGAAAGAATCGACAGATATGATTGCTAAGACACTCTTACTGATACTTGAAAGATCATAGAAAATGATAGAAGCAGCACCACGTTAGAGAAAAGCAAAAGATGTCCTGATTTTCAAAAAAGGGAACAGAACACTCTACAAATTACAGGCCAATGAATTTCACTTTTCAGTGAAAATTCCAACTTAAATAATTAACCTTTAGTTACCTGTTAAATATAATGCATAACTACCTATTCTCTGACTATTCTAAATCAGGGTACTAAAGACTGAAGTGTAGAAAGACTGCTGGACTTTGAGTCAGCAAGTTGTGGATTCAAATTCTAGTTCTAGCTGTTACTGGTTATGTGACCACAGGCATACTCTGTTTCCTACTCTATGTGATGGTAATAATAATAATTCATAATACTTACAGTACCTATTTCAGAAAGTTCCTATAAGGAACAAATGAAATCATGTATTTATAGTGTTTTCCAAACCTTAAAGCACTATTTAGTTATAGGGGATAAGGATAGCACTTATGATTTCATTGATATACAGATCTCCCAAATGAGAAAACTCTCTCTATCAATGTCAGTTAACATCTTTGCAATATACAGTCTTAGAGAACTGCTTAAAGCACTTACAGCTTTAGTGTTTTACCTGTCAGATTGGTTAAAATAATAAAAGGAGGAAATAACAAATGTTGGAGGGGATGTGGATAAATTGGGACACTAATATACACTGTTGGTGGAGCTGTGAATTGATTCAGCCATTTTTGGAGAGCAGTCTGGAATTATATCAAAAGAGTTATAAAACTGTGTATGCCCTTTTCCATGAATTGATAATTACCCATTAGTACTTTACTTAAATTTAAAATTTATAATCTTAATGTATCAAAAGTCCACAAAGTGAAGAAAATTTTATTATTCAGAATTATTTTCCATAATTGGTATTAATACATACTATAAAAATGGTGGAATAGATATAGTAGAGAATTGTTTAGCAGAATGAAATGGATCATCAATTCTTGTTCGTGTATTTACAGGGTGCACATGATACCAAAAATGTGCTTTTTTTTTTAAAATTTCTGTCTGATGTACTGTCGTTTGGTTTATGTAGGTATGTGCCCATATAGTCCAGGCCATTAGAATGGAAGCTACCCGAGTCCGTGAAGAGTGGGAACATGCAATTTCCAGCAAGGAGAATGCTAATTCTCAACCCAATGATGAAGATGCCTCCTCTGATGCATATTGCTTTGAACTGCTCTCCATGGTCCTAGCATTGAGTGGGTCTAATGTGGGCCGACAGTACCTTGCTCAGCAACTAACTCTGCTTCAGGATCTCTTTTCATTGCTACACACGGCGTCTCCTAGAGTGCAGAGACAGGTAACAACAATTTATTAAACTATGTTACTCCAAGGAAATTATATTAAGGTTTTAAAAGTAGGTTAGGCTTTTTGCTCTCATTTTAATTCCATGCTTTCATGACAGAGTTGAGGCTTTGAAAAAGCAAAGTATATTCTGTCATGCTAATGTTAACTTAATACATGATAAATCTATTCTAATCCTACCACAAAAGACATGGGGTGTTTTTTGTGCGGTGAAGTAATGACCATTTGAGAAATTCATCTTTTATCCTTGAAGCTTTTCTAGTGATAACAGCTGAACCATTAGGAAAGCAAAAATTCAAAAGTTTAATAACATGCACTTTTCATTTGAGTCCATTGAAACATGGGAGCATGCCGTCTATAGTAAAGAAAATGCCAATTCACAACCAGTGGTGAAGATGCCTCCTCTGATGCATATTGCTTTGAACTACTCTTTTATGATTTTGCTACTAGGTGACCTCTTTGCTAAGGCGGGTTTTGCCTGAAGTGACTCCTAATCGCCTGGCCAGCATCATAGGTGTGAAGTCCCTTCCACCAGCTGATATTAGTGATATAATTCATTCAACAGAAAAAGGAGACTGGAATAAACTAGGTATCTTGGATATGTTCCTGGGATGCATAGCCAAAGCCCTCACAGTACAGTTAAAGGCCAAAGGAACTACCATCACAGGAACAGCTGGCACTGCTGCAGGGAAAGGGGTTACAACAGTTACCCTTCCAATGATCTTCAATTCCAGGTTGGTGAGAGTTATTTAATATTTAAGCCAATAAATGAATTGACCCTGTATTTGGGAATTCAAAATACAGCTACAGCTAGTTTCTAGTCAAAGAACTACATGTTTGACTTCAGGCAAGTTCACAATGACTAAGTCAAACTAGATGACCTCTAAGATCTCTTACAGTTCTGTCGTTCTGTAATTCAGTGATCTATATTCACATCATCGATTCACTCATTTATCTTAGATAAATCACTTTTCTCTTCCTTCAAGTTTTCATGTCCTAAAAATTTGTCTGCCAGTTACCACTACCATTTTTACAAGGATGATATGAAAATTAATGAGATTAACTATATGTTAAGTTCTCTCAGTACTCTCCATAGAGCTATGTTTAAAGTCTTTTGTTACATTGAGTTTAAAAGATAAAATCAGATCCTTAAGATCTTATATTTTTAACTAAAAGGCTACTCCGAAGTCATTTTGCAGATGGGGAAACAGATCCAGAGGGTTTAATCATATCATAGCTGGGAACTGAAATCAGTCCTCTGCCTCCAAATCCAGAACTTGTTCTCTTTAAGTCTCCTCTCTTCACTCCTGCCAAATGAAATATCCTGTTTATTTCTGTAAAAAATGTATATATTCCAAAATAAGCAATGCACAAACTGACTTCTGAAGTCATTTAAGTTGGATAATGAAACCTCAATTCTTTGGATTTTTCAGTCATTTATGGTTACTATTATACATTGTTTTGATAAAATATTTTTGTTAATTATCTTCTGTAGTTATATTCGACGAGGTGAAAGTCATTGGTGGATGAAGGGCTCAACTCCCACCCAGATTTCAGAGATCATTATTAAACTTATAAAGGACATGGCAGCAGTAAGTTTCCATTCTCCTGAGAATTTTGTTGTTGAGACTAAATAGTGTGATTAGCCAAAATAAAGAATTTATTCTGCAGAATTTTGAGGAAGGCATCAGCCTTGTGGGAATTTTTTTTTTTGCATGTTACAATAAATTAAAGCACTTTTATAATATTCTGCTGAATGTTACTTCTTCAGTACATCAAACTATCCATCATTTCATCAGTGGCAGTATTCCTCTTCATTCCATACTATAAGTAGACTATCTTCATGTGCTCCTTAAGATGCCAACATTTCCATATATCATATGTAACATGCTTGTGGTTAGTATTAAATTTATTCCTTCTGTGAGAATTCTGCCAAATTTTCAAATGAAGCTGCTTTCAGAATTGTTACAAGGGTTGGAAAGTTAGTAAATCACTTCATCTCTCTGTTCAGAACTGTTTCTTTCAACATATTATTTAATAAGTGTTTAAATTTAAAGCAACAGAATATTATTTTTACCCAGATTTTGGAAAGCAAAAAGTTTAAAAGGATTTTGCACTTCCCTGATTTTAAAAACAAAACCCTCTCACATAAGGCATTATTTCTAATTATGATGCACTTTATATTTTAGTTGTGGCACACTGCTATTTATCTGTCTCAACTCCCAGAGGTATATCCTGTGTCCCTCTGGCAAAGGTGTCAAAGGAGGGAAGATGATGGTTAATAAATAATGACCTAAAGAAATTTGTCCTTTGCCCATTACTTAACTTTGCATTCAGCTAGGATAATCAGAAGCTAATATAGACAGACAGACCATACTGGGTAACATAGGCCACCATGTAGCTCATGTTCCACTCATGTTTACAGAGTACAGCAATGGAAGCTGAATTCCAGGTAATAGTTTAAGTGGGGACATGAACTCTTGAGTGCATTTAGTTTAATGGGGAGGCAAAGGTTGAATAGCAATATTTCTCTCTACAATACTATCCATTCCTGTAACTCTTCCTCTTGTCAATAATTAAAAGCACTTCTTGAGACTCATCATTGCTTACCTTCAGTTGATTTTACAATATTATAAGGGAGCCATGTCTTGTTTATCTTTGTATCTTCCCCAGTGTCTTTCATAGTGTGCTATACAGTGTGGGACCTAAATAAGCATTTAGTTGAGTGAATGAACAAATGAATGAAAAAATTCAACGCAGTATATTAGTTGGCTCACCCATTTGTTCTGCTCTGTCTCTCAGCAGCTGCAGCCTAGTAAGAACTTAATTCAGCCTGCTATTTACATGGTTGCTTTATTAAAGATCACTTTCATGCTTCTGTTTGCTACTCATTAGTTGCTGCTTACAGTCAGAACAGAGAAATACTGCAGGCTTTTAGCTGCTCAGAGTCAATTTAGCAAGGGTTCATTAATCTGAATACCAGGTGTATAATAAGCCAACTGGTAAATTGGGGAAGTATCTTAACCTTAAAATTAGCAACATATAAACCAATTAAATATCAATTGAGTGCTTACTGTATGCAAAGGATACTGCTAATCAAAAAAGAGAATTAAGACTTGGTCCCTGTCCTCAGAGAGCTTACAGGCTTGGGAAAACAAAGCATAGTCATGAAAAGTTAAATAATTCAAGCAGTAAATAATTTGTCAGTACACACTACGTGATTAAATTGCCAAATAACTGAAATGGGCAAATGATACATGAGCAAAAAAGAAATGAGAGATTTGATTGCTCTGTGCTAAAAGGACTTTCTAGACCCAGGAGGCAATTGAACAGGGATTGGGTAAGATGAGGAAGGGCATTTCATTCAGGTGGAAGGTACATTTTTAACAGCTTTCTCATCTAAACACCATAAGTATCTTGTTTGTTTGTTTTGGTAGAATGGGGTTTTTTTCAGAGTGCTGATGAGATGGAAACAATTTAGACTGATGGTAACAAGCTTTTTATATTCTTGAGAAATAACTTGAAATATATGTAGACCCTTAGTTTCCAAAAAGGGCCTTTCATCGGAAGCACTATTTAATTAGCTCATTAGCTAACAAGCAACAAGTTGCTTAAGTGTTGTCTTAAAATGCATTTTCTAAAGCATGGCTGGATTAGTGTTTCCATTCTGTGTTTATCTATGTCTACAAAGAAATACCTGTGAAATCATTAGGAGGAAGAGAAATAAAACTTTAAACTTTTGTTTACTGCTCTTGGGTTAGAATAGTAATTTTTTCTTTTAGAATAGATTTTCTTTCCCAGAAATCTTTGCCCCTTGATCTCAAACTGCATAGTATGTACAGTGTCAGAAAGTTAATTGTATTTGAAAGAGATAACTTGATCTAAGATAATTTTCTTTTTTGTTACTTATCAGCATGACTAAGTTAATCTGTTTGTATCTGCCTATCTCCTAAAAATATCTTGTACTATTCAATAGGGTCATCTATCTGAAGCATGGTCCCGTGTTACCAAAAATGCCATTGCAGAAACCATCATTGCCTTGACAAAAATGGAGGAAGAATATAGATCTCCAGTGAGATGTATTGCAACAACCAGGGTAAGATTTGTTGTTTTGGTTTTATTGTTGTTGTTTTTCATTTGAGAAGCAATTACAATGTAGTGGAAAGAAGGTTGAACTTGAAGTCTAGAGACTTTGTTTCAAATCCTAGGCTTAGGCAGATTCTTTATGTGTGTGACCATGAACAGATCTTGTAACTTCTCAACCTCATTTTCCTCATCTGTAAATGTCTGGAGATACAAACACTTGCACTACCTACCTCACAGGGTTGTTGCGAGGAAAGTGTTTTGTAAACCTTAAAATTCTATATCAATATGGGTCTTGATAATGAAGAGGAGATATCATTATTATTGGATCTGTGTACATCATAGTATGTACTTTTTGAGTGTTAGATTTGAACCAGATTTTATCTAATCAAAGTCATTTTTAAATGTTTAAAATTTTGGAGGGGAGCACAAACAAATACTTCATCACTAGTTCAGAGTATATTGAACTAAATTTGTTTCTAATCGTGGCATCAGTATGACTATTATAGAATCATAGTTTGGGGTTATAACTGTTTTGCATCACCTTATTCTTGCTTTATGTACATGTTTTTTTTGGATCAAAAGTTTATACTAATTGTCATAAAACAGATTACCTAGGCATTTTTTTTTTCTATAATGTTTGGTTATTCCTTTGCTAAACTTTTCTCAGATTCATCATCACTGTATGCAGTACTTAGTTCTGAGTTTTATATTTGGTCCTACCAGACAGCATCCCTGTCTTTTTAAGAAAAATTTCTCCGGAGTAGCCAGTACCCTACTCTCTGTTTGAAATATAAATTCCATGACAGCAGGCACCATGCCTTATCTAAATTTTGCATTTCCCTCAATACGCAGCATAGTGTTGTGTAAGAAGTAAGCATTTAATATTTTTAAATTGACTCATTGTCTTAAATCTAGCAAATTAGAAAGGCATAAAAATGGAGACACCATGAGAATATAACCACTCTTAAAGATTAAAATATGGATATTTGCTACTTCAGATGGCATGTATTGAGTCTGTTTTGGTTTCCTCATCTTTCTTTAGTATAGATTTTCCAGAAAAATTACAGGAATAGTGGCAAGGCAGTGGGACAGCATTAGAAAGAGATGATAACTAGAAGAGGAAGAGAATCACCTATTTGAGTTTATAAAGTCATCATTCCCCAAATTTAAATTTTCTGTTTAACTTCAGTTTATAGCGTACTATGTACCAGACAGTGGCTAAGCATCATACATGTGCTGATCCTCAGAGGCAGTTATTGATGGCACTATCCCATGTCCTAGAATGTGCCCCTCCTACTTTCTTCAAACTCTTCCCTTCTCCAATTCTAATTCCTTTCTTCCTATGCATTTTTAAAAACTCCCAGGGCAGCTAGGTGGCGCAGTGGATAGAGTACAGGCCCTGGATTCAGGAGGACCTGAGTTCAAATCTGACCTCAGACACATAACACTTAGTAGGAGTGTGACCCTGGGCAAGTTACTTAACCCCATTGCCTAGCAAAGGGGGGGAAAAAGAACTCCCTCTTATTCATTATGCCTGAGACTATTCCTTGTTGACTCTTGCACATACTGCTTAATGATAATGTAACAGAGTTGGAGCCTAACCCATGTTTCTTTTTTTTCCTAGAAAGAGGGTTTTTATTGATATTCTTTTAACAGTTTAGAAAACAAATGCAACAATGCAACAGGCCACTTCCAACGCTCTTTCTACAGAATTAGGTACCACCATTTGGGGTCACCGTTAGGTACAATTAGAATCAATTACCATCCAATGCTGAGTTCAGGCACTAATACTGAACTAAACTTTGCACACTGAACTAAACTATTCCATGATATAAGGCATGAGCACATGATCACAAGTAATAGATGCAACACAAATTAAGAAACAAAAAAAATTACATAAAAAAATTCATGCAAACCCATCTATAGATAATGACTATGATCCAGTTTCCAGAATACGTCATGTACACATAACTACATCGTGTTACCAGTCTGTATGCAACAAGAACTTAGTTATTTCCAATTCTATTTTATACATGTTTACATAAATTCCATAGGTTTATGCACAATTTTCACATCTGCAATGATAATAAAAAATTAGAATCCAGGCAAATGGCAATTAAAACAGGATAATGTGTGACACACTTTCATTACAGAATATCATTTGTCAATCTTGTGTCGAGGAATGCTATCAAAATGTGTGATAATAGTTTGCTCTTTATTCAAGGAAAAAGAAACATCTTTATGACAGATTTAAAGAAACAGAATTAGCTTTACAAATCTAAAAACTACAATTTAAAAAGAATCAGTGTTTCTGGGTAATGGGATACAAACAATTTTGGCAATTATTTTGTAACTCTACCATGAGGAAACCCTACTTAAAATTAGCTCAATTTCACACTGAGAAGTGGTTGAAACAAAATGCTATGCATATTCTGCATTGAGGTTTTCTGTTTATTTCACACACACACACACACACACACACACACACCCTTTTTTTCCTTACAAAAGAGACAAATCCTATACAAGCAGCATGTTTAGTCTTCTTTCTACAAAAGTTTGGTTGGTCTACCAAAGTTAGGTACAGTCTGGCATACGCTAAACCAGCAAGGCCTACTTTTTTTTTTTTATAATATCCCTTCTGTGTCTGGATTTGAAATTTTCCAGCCTGCTTTGTATTAGTGCCAAATCGTAGATCTGGACCCGCCAGCTGTAACTCACAGATACAAGAGTGGAGCCGAGCAGCCACGTTTGAAATATGTAGCTTAGGAAAATGTTTTAAATTTTTTTTTAAGGGAAAATTTCTTTTTGTTTCCAAGCCATCTTAGGTTCATGAATTAAGAGTGGAAAGCTGTGTGGCAGTGACAACAAAATCAGCATAACTAGCTCCTGAGAAAGCACGAAGGATCTTATGACTGATGGAAACGGAAGAGCAGTCAGATTAAACACTTAAAAGCATTTCTTTAATAGTATCCATACTGTTTTTCTTGTGGAGAGGGAAGAGGCATTCAGTGCATCCCACAGCCAGGGAGGGAGGGAACCCAGACTTTAATCCTAAAGAATTTTCTTGATATTTATTATTCTAAAAACTATGCTAATATGATACTCTGTGCTTCTGTTTGCCTTAAACACTATATAAACTAACATCACTGTGTGTGTATTGGTTGTAGATATCGAAGGTAAAACTATTTGCTACCCCATGTTTCTAAAGATCTGAAAGTGGAGCTCCTCCTCTGAGAGGAATGAGAATTACTGTGGCTTTTTCTGTGTTCTGATCATTCTTAATGGCTTGTTTTACTTCTGAATATCTGACCCTACATGAAATATTGGCCCTACTGTGAGGAAGTCTGTATTCAGATTTGGCTACATTCTTTCAAATCTGCATGCTCCACTTTTCTACCTACCTTCTCTTAGTAAGAGGAGAAAATGTCAAGAAAGTTAGTAAATGCTGACACTACATTGATCCATTATGTAACTTAGACTTAAAACCAAGAATTTTTTTTTCTTTTTGGAGTGGGATAAGTGAGTTAGGCTGGTGTGGCAAGTAGAAAAAGCACTAGGTCAGGAAACCCTGGATTTGGACCTGTCTCCATTCACTTAGCAGCCTTGAGACTGCAGACAAGTCACTTTACTGCTTTGACCTTCAGTTTCCTTCATTGTAAAAGTTGGAAATAATATTACTTCTACTGCCTGCTTCACAGACTCATTGTATGGAAAAGCCCCTTATAAACATTAAAGCATCATGTGTATAAAAGAGAGCAGTTACTCTAAAGAAGAAAAGGTGGGAGAAAATAAAGCAATATCTCTCACTTATCAAGAATCCTAAGAAATGAAGTATTCATATATATATGTATTTTGTAGATGACTAAAGCACAGCCACTTGAACCACACACCATTTTTTATTTAACCATGTGTGATGATAACTTTCTAGAATATATTGTATACTTCCCTTATTTCTTCATTAGACCTTAATTTGAATACAACTTACTATTTTCCAGATAATTCAGAATCCATTTTATCATCATCACTTCAAATTAAAAATCTATACTTTTTGTAAAAGCAAAATATAGGAAAGTTAACGTGAAATGATTCCTGAATTTTCATTAAATAGCAAATACTTATTGAGGCACAGTATGAGGTGCTCTGAGAGATTCAAAAATGTATATGACTTTATTATCAAAACCTACTTTAAAATGTCTTATTGAGCATGGTATGTGCTCAATGCTATGCAGAGTAAGTAAGCAGGACACTGTACTGACCTCTCAGGAATTATACTGCCAATGTCATTTCCTCAGTTAGTGTTCACTCCTGTCCCTGTTCCCTTGAACAGCTCTGGCTTGCCCTGGCATCACTGTGTGTTCTAGATCAGGATCATGTGGATCGGCTCTCTTCAGGAAGATGGATGGGAAAGGATGGACAGCAGAAACAAATGGTAAGAGCAGAAGTTTTAGCTTTTGAAACGTTTTAGCTGCTGTTATACTTTAAGGAGAAAAGTAGGTCCCTGAACAAGTGTGCAGTAGTATAGAGAGTGAAAAAATTTTATCAAAACTGGTTAAATTTCCATCATTACTTACTTTATTATTTTGCCCTCATTAAGTTTCCATCTTCGTAATTCAGGTTGAAATGTAAGTAACCAAATGATTTGATAACAGTGGGGTTTTTTTCCCTTCTCTTTTCTCTGTCTTGCCTTTCCATTTCATCATAAGCTTATTTTGCTAGACATGGTATGTTCTTGTCTTTAAATTTTGTACTGCATATAGAAATCATTCAGAAACCATGCAATGTGTGGATAAAGAGCCAGCCTCTTGGTGCAAGTTCAAACTTAGACATATTCTAGTTGTGTAACCTGGTGCAAGTCACTTACCTGCTCTATGCCCCAGACAATTCTCTAAGATTATTAAGTGCAGAATCCAATCTACATTGGTAGAGGAAGATTCCTCGCTGGGTAATTCCTGACTTCAATGAAATTATAAGTCTAACCCCCCTCAAAAAAAAAAAAAAAAAAAGCTATCCTTAGAAATAAGCTGAAAGGAGGACCTGAGTTTAAATCTGGCCTCAGACCAAACACTTGACACTTACTAACTGTGTGACCCTGGGCAAGTCACTTAACCCCAATTGCCTAAAAAGAAATAAGCTGAAAAGAGGAGGGAACAGGAAAAACAGCATTCCTTGCCATTCACTTATGTATTCATAAAATAGTGTTTTCACTATTTTATACACTAGTATACGTATACTAGTTATATACACTAGTTAGTAAGGCACTTTCGGCAGTTATCTGGATTCATAAAAGGTGTTTTTAAGAATATATTTAGGCATTTAAACCAGGGATTGTTAACTTCTTTTGTGCATCATGGATCCCTCTGACAGTTAGCAAGCCCTATAAACTTCTTTTCAAATGCATAAAATACATAGGGTTACAAAGCAAAACAGTTACATAAAAGTGCAGTTATCAAAGTATTCTAAAAATAAGTTCAAAGGCAATAGGTAAAGAACTCCTGATCTAAAGGTAACTTTGATGTAATTTTCACTTTATATTTTATATTCATGATCTATTAAAATCCTATTTAGAATGAACTGAAGAGCTACATTTTAATGCTAGTGTGTAAAGACTGTTGGCAGGTTTTTAGAAGTACTGTTCATTTAGTATAGTATTAGATTTAATGTTGACTTTGTTTCCTACAATGAAATGTGAACAATTTTTAGATATCATTGAACAAAGTATTCAAGTCTATAACTTTTTGTTTTGTTTTATTTAAATATATTTGCTGTGATTCTGCTTGGCCTTCCAAGCAGAAACCTAATGAGCTTGACAATGACTTACTGAGGTTTCAATAAGTAACATTTAATTTGTGTCACTTCCTGGGACTTTATTTTTTCATTTTATTTAGCATTTATCTTGTTTTTCAGCCTATGTGTGATAATCATGATGATGGTGAAACTGCAGCAATCATCTTATGCAATGTGTGTGGAAATCTGTGCACTGACTGTGACAGATTCCTTCATCTTCATCGCCGAACCAAAACTCATCAGAGACAGGTGAAGATTTCATGTTTTCATAGTGCTTTATTATTAATAAACATTTATCAGTATGTAATTATTATTTTCCCTGCCTTTCATGAAACTAATAGGTCTTCAAAGAGGAGGAAGAGGCTATAAAGGTTGACCTTCATGAGGGCTGCGGTAGAACCAAACTCTTCTGGTTAATGGCACTAGCAGATTCTAAAACCATGAAGGCAATGGTGGAGTTCAGAGAACATACAGGTAAAAAATAAAATATAACTATGGCCACTAGTTAAGCTTGAAGTCATTTATACAAGGATGATTTGGGGAGGTTTCCTGATATCTACCAATTACATTACTGATCACTGCATATAATATTGAGATAACCAGACATACCTCTCAATTTTTTTTCTAACCCCTATTTGGCTTTTAACACTAAATCAGTCAATCAGTAAGCATTTATTAAATGTCTACTGTATGCCAGACACTATACTATCCACTGGATGACACAAGTAATGAATACAAAGAAGTAGAATGCTGTAGCTCAGTACTGTAGCAAACTTACCATGTGACCTTGAGCAAGTCCCTTCACTTCTGAGCTTCAGGGTACTTATCTATATAATGAGAACATTAGTCTAAACAATGTCTAAGGTCTCTTCTCCAAACTTACAGTCTTTCTAAGTGGAATAATCATTCATTCAACTCTGTTGTAAGCACTGGAACAGTCTTAATGAAACCACTTTTGAGTCTAAGGTGGAAAAAATATTCTATTTTTGAAATACCTACATGAATTAAATAATTTTCAAATTGCATAAATAACTATGTAAGTAATAATTTATACATTTTTACTTGCTCCTAATTGCGTTATGTACTTGCAGCTTAAATTTAAAACTCACTTAAGGGCAGCTAGGTGGCGCAGTAGATAGAGCACTGGCCCTGAAGTCAGGAGGACCTGAGTTCTAATCCAGCCTCAGACCAAACACTTGACACTTAACTAGCTGTGTGACCCTGGGCAAATCACTTAACCCCAATTGCCTTAAAAAAAAAAAGAAAAAGAAAAAAAAGAAAACTCACTTAGAAGTTACATTGCTGCTTACAGTTCCTGTGTTTCAGGTTGGCATTTGCCTAACTGCTGAAAGCCACAAAACCTTTGCTATTCATAAGTGAGCCTGAGTAAGTGAGGATTGCAGTCTTTTATTCCTCATGTCTTTAGATTAAAAAAATTTTGGAGTTTTTCCTGCCCCTTTTGCCTTTTCCTCTCTACTGGAAACTCAAAAGCATTTCTTGTGATTTATCTTTTCACGTAATCAAGAACTTGTTTGTTGGACCTGTTGAGAAGTAGAAATATGAGGTTCTTTATGTTCAGCTCTTTTCCTACTCCCATCTCTAGAATGAAAGAGTGCCTTCAGGACTCCCTACATTGTAGGAACTGCTTACCAACCCCTTCTGCCTTTCTTAAATTTAGGAAAGTAACAAGCTTCTGAAAACATAATTAAAATCTTAGTTTCAAGGGGCAGCTAGGTGGCGCAGTGGATACAGCACCAGCCCTGAGGTCAGGAGGACCTAAGTTCAAATCGGGTCTCAGATCAAAAACTTGCCACTTACTAGTTGTGTGACCCTGGGCAAGTCACTTAACCCCAATTGCCCCCCCCCAAAAAAATCTTAATTTCTTTGTCTGGATCAATTTCCTCACTTTGATGTCCTAAAATAAAACACATGCATCATGTTGTTGACCCCTACTTTTTTTTTTTCTTTTTGGTGAGGCAGTCAGGGTAAAGTGACTTGCCCAGGTCACACAGCTAGTAAGTGTCAAATGTCTGAGGCCAGATTTGAACTCAGGTTCTCCTGACTCCAAGGCTGTATCCACTGTGCCACCTAGTTGCCCCTTGACTCCTACTTTTGAAAAGACTACTAAAAGAATTGACTTCTGATTATTTAGTCCATAGCTGAACATCTAATTATTAATTAAAACCTGAAATTGTGATCATCCCTTTTATGAAGTGGGAAATTCCCAAGGAGTATTATTACTGCTAACCATACCTCATAGAGGAAAATCTCTTCATTATAAATAAGCATGTTTTCAGATTGAAGAGGAAAAGGAATTCTGTAAATTATTTCATTCTCTTACATCTCCAGGAATTCTCTTCTAACAATTGCTTGACCCAATAGGCAAAGCAAGAAATTTTAGATATATTGTGCTACCTTTTTTATTCATTGTTTAGCCATGTATTATATTATCTAAGCCTGCAATGTGATGCTTTCTACTTGCACATAGGTAAACCTACCACAAGTAGCTCCGAAGCATGTCGTTTCTGTGGTTCCAGGAGTGGAACAGAATTATCTGCTGTTGGCAGTGTCTGTTCTGATGCAGATTGTCAGGTATGTACAAATAAGCATACAGTCAGCCCCATCACCATTGGTAATAACAGTCTTTATATATGTAGTTCAGCACAAACCATACTTTATAGACTAGGATGTAGGGAGGGTTTCAGCTATAGAGAGGATCAGAAAAAGCCTTAAATTTCACCTTTTGATATGAAGTACAGACTAGACCACAGGTTCCCAAACTTATTCGACTTACCACCCCCTTTTCCCAAAAAAAAAAAAAAAAAAAAAAAAATTAGTGCCCCCTTGGAAATCTCTAACCCTTTAATGGTTTTGTATTGTTTTTTTTTTTTTGCATCATTTCAAAAAATATAATTTTTTAAATGATGTCTTAAGTTTAATAATTTATTGTAAATTTGTGGATTTTTTTCCTGCATTGAAATTTGGATGACACAATATTGCGGCATATAACTGTATTGTAAACAAATCATTACACTCACATATTCCTGCTGATGCATGCTGGACTTCCTGACGATGCACTACACCCTGTCCTGCCAACACTTGCTTGTTAAGACCTGTTGGCAGACTTGACCACTGATTGGTTATAACTTATATTTTGTGTGTTTATTTGGAAAATAATGTGATCACTACCACTTTAACTCTGTTACATAACAGATGAAACATATACAAACGATTTTTCAAAATTTTATCATTTCTTCTTTCCTTATGTTTCCACCACCCCCTTATTTTTATTCAGTGCCCTTCAATTGTACCCGAAATTACAACTTCCCTCTGGATCATTCCAGTGTCCCACAAGGAGGCAGTATCCCCCACTTTGGGAACCTCTATACTAGACCCTTTCCTTTATTTTCTTAAATAAAATTTGATTAAATACTTAGCTTTCTTCTCTAATTTTTCTTATCCCAAATAATGTTCCCATTATCTTAGTAATCCTTTTTTAGCTACAGCAAATTTGTTTTTAAATTACTGAATTACTTAGTACTTCATTGCTGTTGTTTTTTTAATTCTTTGGGGACAAATATTTTTAAATGCATGATCGTTAACTCAGTGTTAATTAGCCTTTTTCATTTCATTATCAATTTAAAATTCAAAATGGTTCTTATAATTTTAGTCCTTGGTTGTATTAAAGTGTTAAATAGAAAATAATATTAATTGATGCCTAATCTTAATATTTATTGCCTGTAAGAAAATTAGTACAATGAGTGTAATGTAATTAGTCAGACATTTGCCTTTAAGTTTTAAGGTCTTATGCTTTTGTGAATTTCTCTTTGACAGGAATATGCTAAAATAGCGTGTAGCAAGACACATCCTTGTGGCCATCCGTGTGGAGGCGTCAAAAATGAAGAACACTGTTTACCATGTCTGCATGGCTGTGATAAAAATGCCACCACGCTTAAGCAAGATGCTGATGACATGTGTATGATATGCTTCACTGAGGCACTTTCAGCAGCACCAGCTATTCAGGTGGTTATTTCATATTTTAGCAGTTTTACATTATCATTTTTATAGTGAAAAATTGATAAGACCTGCCTGTATTTTCATTCATTATTTCACAGTCATGGATGTGTCTTCTAATTTACAGATAATTGGCATTTTTGTCATAGGTCGCTGAATGAAAGGGCATCCATTAGGATCGGGTATTTCCTTATAACAAAGTAGGGCAGTATTAAGTAGTAGTTTCACCACTTTTCTTTTAACGCATTCAAACTTTTCTTACTGGGGTAAAATGGCCAAAAGATGAGGAAAAACTAAGAGCCTACATAGTCCACAGACTGGACCTACTGAGTAGCAAAGAGATGGTAAAAAGCCTGCGTACATATCCAGGGATTTCACCGTGTGAGTCCCTAAAAGTCATAAATATCTCTGCTGTTAGTTGTTTTTGACCATGCGTTGTTCATGTATTTCCCTTTTTTTCTTTTGAAGTTGGATTGTAGTCACATATTCCACTTGCAATGCTGTCGACGAGTTTTAGAAAACAGATGGCTTGGGCCTCGGATAACCTTTGGATTTATATCTTGTCCTATTTGCAAGGTATGGGAAAATTAAAAATTATCTATGCTCTACTTCAGTTCCAGATTCTTCTTGGTGTCTAGAGACTCAGGAAACACAGTATCCTACTTTTGTGGCCTTTGATGCCCTGCTTGCTTAGCTGCCTCGTGCTCTTCCCCCCTAGAAAATCGTACAGCATCAGTCTTACAGATTCCACCACTGCCTTCCTAGTTGACGTGAGAATATGTTATTATATATTTCTCACTAACTGTTTTATAACAGATTTATTTTATTATTAGTTTTATTTATGACATTTCAAAATTTTAGGTGCTCAATAGTTACTCTTTAATTCCTCATTGAATTGGTTTTATCAGAAAAAAATCATTCAAACGCATATTAGATGTGTCACTCATCTTCAACTTATCTTCACTTATCTTCTTTAAGAAATACTTGTTTGCCAACATGAATTGAAAAATAAGTTCATATCACAACATATGTTGAACAGTTGACTATAAGAAAAATGAACTTATTGTTCTACTGTTAATAGATACAAATATCTTCAATTGTCTGATGAAACTATAATCTGACCTTTCAGTGACATTAGGCCAAGTCCTAAAAAGCTCAGGATCTAAAATCCAAAATATACCCTCTGAGAGACTCAGAGCAATCACTTCTTAGCAGAACAACCCAGTTATGCTATTATACTTTCCTCCCCTGTTTGGTGCCATAAAGCAGGGCCAAATTTAGTTCTAGAGCAATTTATCTGAAGGTGGCATCCTAGAAAATGTTGCTTTCTACCTTCTTGCATCTCCTTCAAAAAAAAGATAGAAAAAGTTTTTTTTTTTTTCCTTAAGGCATTAACTTCTAAGTGTCAGGTCAGAAGTAAAGCAACAGGATAGAAATCTTAGGGAAAGAGACTTAGGAACAACTAGGATAGTGTGTTCTACTTTTCCCTTTGTGTTTCTAAGAAGAATAAGATAGGGTTAAGAGTTATGAGGGTCATTCTTCTTTGGTTTAATATTTTATTTACCATTATTATCACCTTGGTTATATGAATAAATTTTATAAGAACCAGTCATTTCTGTTCCCTGTATTTTATAATTTTTTTAAATTTTAATTAAGCAGTTTATATTCTTGTCAGATCAGTCTTTCAGCATCTTCTCAGTGCCCCCTCTATTCAGAATACGTCCTAAGTCCTAAATGCCTTTAGTATCCAGACTTGTCAACAGACTTATCAGCAGTGTCTTTTACCAGTTTCTATAAACATTGCAAGGATCAATTACTGATTGACAACAAAGAAAACTCAGTATGTTGGACTTTAAAAACATTAAAATATTAATGAAATAACTTTTAAAATATTTTTGGAATGCATTTCTCTTTTACATTGAAAATTTTGCTTGGGGTATTTGGTCTATGGCATATTGAAAAAGTAACTGATGTGGGAAATATCTACTACATAGAGATTAGCAGAAAGCTAATATGAACGTAAGGTGCTATATTCTTCATTCCAGAACAAAATAAATCATACAGTATTAAAAGACCTGCTTGATCCAATCAAAGAACTCTATGAAGATGTCAGGAGAAAGGCCTTAATGAGATTGGAATATGAAGGACTGCACAAGAGTGAGGCTATCACAACACCAGGCGTTAGGTTTTATAATGACCCTGCTGGTTATGCCATGAATAGATATGCTTATTATGTCTGCTACAAATGCAAGAAGGTATGCTATAAATTTATTTCAATAACTTTTTTAAAATTGGAAATTGTATAGATAACTAAGAAATTAAATGCATAGTAGATGGTACACACTTATTTTAAAACTGGGGATATAAATGGGATAGTTTTATGCCTCTTTGATTTATTCACATTTGTAAGATACCTATTATGTGAGGCTTGTGGTTTGGTAAAGTGCTGAATTTAAAGTCTTTTAAGACCTCAGTTCAAAACTCACCTCTGATGTTTACTAGCTATGTGATCATAGTCAAGTCACTTGAATCTCCAGGCCTCCGTTTCCTCTGTGTAAAGACAGAACTGAAATAGGCCCTGGCCTCAAGCAGCTTAGATTCTTCTGAGGAGAAACAAGAAGTTTATGGATAAGTTACTACAAAATACATATGCAGAGTATATACAATGTGATTTGACAGTGGATAGAGAACATTGACATCTGGGAAGTTTAGCAAAGGCCTTAGGTAACAAGTTGCTCATGTAGACTGAGTCTTAGATGGAAATTTCTTCCTATACAAAGTCGATCTTGCTTAGTTTATTGATACATTCACCTTGCCGAGCATCGTAGTTGATGCCTGTAATTCTAGCTACCTTGGAGGCTAGCCTCCGAGACTGAAAAATTTCTTGAACTAGGAGTTCTGAACTGCAGTAGGCTATGCTAATCACGTATCCGCACCGAATTTGGCATAAATATGGTGAAGTCTCTGGAAATGAGAAGCCACCAGGTTGCCCAAGGGAGGAGTAAACTATTCCAGGTCAGAAATGGAAAAGGTCCAAGCTTCTGTGTCAATCAGTATTAGATTTGGGCCTATGACTATCCTTGCATTTTTAGCCTTAGTGGGATGGGGAGACACAGGCTTTAAATTAAAAACAACAGATTTAGCTGTGACCAAGGACTTTCCAGCCTTATGGAACCTGCTACTGCTTGTAGATCACTAGCATCACCTTTGAGAACTCAGGGTCCCTACTGTGCCATGGGGAGACATCAGAGAGCATCTGTGAGAGTTCTATACTTATTAAGTTAAAAATGAAAATTTTTTTCCATATTTATATAATTTATTTGGTGGTATTTTGGTATTGCATTTTGATGTGCTGACTTGTATATGTAGAAATACTGAAAAAGAGGATATTACTGTATCAATAAAACATGTGTTTTGAGTTCTTCTTCCAGAAGGGTGATATATCCTTGCACCAATCCTTACCCTTTTGCTAATTCTTCCCTGCGACTGTTGTACATTTATTAGATAATTACCTGATATCTTTTGATGGGACAAGATCAAATCTAGAAGTTTTTCAGCACAGGGACTCAGACTGTAACGCTGGCCTCCTTTTGTTGCTGCTTAGCCATTTCAATTGCGTCCAACTCTTCACAGCCCCGTTTGGGCAGAGTTGGACACAACTGAAAAAAAACTTCACAGCAACAACAAATTGTAAATAAAGAACCATCTCAAAACCAGACAGTGTTACATCTTTCTGTATCCCACTGGAAGCAGTGCGTGACCTGATGAGGGCCTAACTGTAATGGTAGGTATCTAAAAAAAAATCTAATGCTCATATATCCTAGATTTCTTGGTTTCCTTTTCCTTAGGCCATCTCCCTGAGATTCTTACGTGATATTTTTCTTCATTTCTGCATTAATGTCAACATATTCTCTGACTTCCCCAGGCGTATTTTGGTGGTGAAGCTCGCTGTGATGCTGAGGCTGGGCAAGGGGATGATTATGATCCTAGAGAGCTTATTTGTGGAGCATGTTCTGATGTATCCAGGGCTCAGGTGGGTATGAAAACTTATGAGATAGAAAGGTGGTCTAAAAGTATTACAGGGAGTTTTTTAATATTCATAGTAAATGTTACCTATTGTGTAAGCCTAAGAAGTCCTGGTTTATAATCATAGATTTATAGCTAGAAAAGACCATAGTGATCTTCTAATCCAGCTGCCTCATTTTACAAATGAAGATCCTGAGGTTCAGAAGGGTCACATAGGGATTAAGTAACATAATCAAAAATGAAGTGTTCAAGACCAATTTTATTTCTACTACCTGACATTCCTTGTAACTTACACTTATACAGAACAGTGTAGTTATTGAAAATCTTTCACATACATTATGTCATTATTCTTACAGTTTTTCCTCTATAGCGTTACATATTTACAGTTCTTTTTCTACTAACAGTTTCCAGATAATAAACTAATAGCACATGCTGTTGGCTTTTTTTTTGTTTGTTTATCCTTCTCCTGTTACAGCTTCATAACATCTCTGTAAGATAGGATGGCTGAGGAAACTGAGTGGAGAGTTTAAGCCACCTGATTAAAGTCTTATACTGTAATAATAGAACTCAGATTTCCTGACTTTTTAATTCAAAGTCCTTTATCCTATATTTCTGGCTCATCAATTTTAAAATGTTTTCTATTTATAAATTAGATTTGGTATAATTAAGCTGTGCAGTTAAACTTAGCAAACATACTGAGCAAATAATTATACAAGGTATTGTGCTTGTTAGTAAGAAAGGCCAATCTTTTCATCTGACATTGAAGTGAAAGAGGAGATAGTAGAAAGAGATATCTGAATGATGTCAGATGAAGAGGGGAGACAGAAGAGAGGCAGTTCTTGGCAAATGATCTCTTTTTTTCGTGAAATATGAAGCTAAGTCCTTACAAAATTCTTTGTATAATCTCATTCACTTGTCACAATAAACCTCTGAAATGAGTACTACAAATGAGAGTATACCTTACAGATTCGAAAACTGAAGCTCAGAGAATTTGATACACTTGCCTAAGATCAAAGCCCGTAGGTAGCAGAGCTTAAACTTGATGTAATATAGCATTACTGAGATGTACTCTTATCAGCACAATGACCAAGCAGGATTCCAAGTGAAATATGCTGTCCGCCTTCTGGTAGAGAGATGAAGGACTCAGAAGGTAGAATGATACAAATATATTTTAGAACAAGGCCAATGTGGACATTTGTTATGATTAACTACTATATACATGTTTGTAATGAGTTTGGGTTTTCTTACATTCTCGGTGGACATGAGAGGTTTGGGGTAGGAGAGTAAGAAGGTGGCTACTGGCTAATTAAAACAAACACACAAACAAATCTCAGGAAATCTGATCAATACAATAAACAACCACAATTCCTAAGGATTTATACTGCCCACCTCCTGACAGAGAGGAAAGTGATGGACTCAGTGCAGATAGAGCCATGTTTTTTCTATAGACATGGCCAATGAGAAGTTTCATTTTACTTGACCATACATGTTTATAACAGAGATTTAAGGTTTTGTTCTTGTTTTTACTTTCTCAGTGTAGGGCAAGGTCAGAGAAGTGGGAGGGACTTTTTTTCTAAGCTTTTTGAGGGCAGCAATTTTCTTTCCTTTTCATATTTGTAACCTTGGTGTTTAGTACAGTTCCTGGCACATGTTAGGTGCTTAATAAATGTTTGCTGACAAAAAAAAAAAAAAATAAGTGAAAGGAGGGAGCAAGATGCTGGAATAGACAGGAGCAGAAAAGGCCAAGAGCACAAACAAAGAGGTTGCTTTGGTAAGAAGAGCCACTTCTGTCTCTGAGGCAGAAATGAAGGAATGGATGGGGGTGAAATGTGGAGACATTTTGAGTCAAAGTTGTTGGAAGTTAAAGATCTTAAGTCTCAGATAACCTTCCTTTAATATTCAGTCTGACTTCTTTTCCTGCAGATGTGTCCCAAACATGGTACAGACTTCTTAGAGTACAAATGCCGCTACTGCTGCTCTGTGGCTGTATTTTTCTGTTTTGGAACAACACATTTTTGTAATGCATGTCATGATGATTTTCAAAGAATGACAAGCATCCCCAAAGAAGAACTTCCACACTGTCCTGCAGGTGAGCTTTCATCAAGCTTTTTTTGTCATGATTATTGTCTGTGTATAGTATTGACACAGATGCTATACATTTTTCCAAATCGCCTAGAAAGAATGTGAATAAGTTTGCCACTAGGTTTCATAGGAATCTTCTATAGATTACAGTGGATTCTGATGGAAAAATTATTTTATTTTGATATATTTTAGGTTGGTTTTTTTGGTTTTGTTTTGGTTTTGGATTTTTGGTTTTTTTGGTGTTTTTTTTTTTTTTTTGGTTGGGCAATGGGGGTTAAGTGACTTGCCCAGGGTCACACAGCTAGTAAGTGTTATGTGTCTGAGGCTGGATTTGAACTCAGGTCCTCCTGAATCCAGGGCCGATGCTCTATCCACTGCACCACCTAGCTGCCCCCTATTTTAGATTATTTTTACACATTATTTTAGTTTCATTTTTAACTGGGAACAGTAAGGCCTTTGTTTCTAAAATTATCAATAGGGCAAGCCTTTTTTATTAGGACTTTGTTAGAATAGGATAAAGTGGCAGGTAACTTTGGCCACATTTTAGATCCTTTATATCAAAATGGCAAGAGAACCAGCCTCAAAGTCAGGAGAACCTGAGTTAAATTCCCACTTCTGAAATACAATGTCTTTATGACCCTGGGGAAGTCACTTAACCTCCTAGTCAGTCCTCTAAGATTATATAAGGTTCAGAGCAGTTGCCCATCTTCATTGATAAAGTTTCTTCACCAGGAGTTCAGTACACTAATGAAATCACAAGTCCATGCTCCTATTCCTTAACACATACACCCTCTCCAAAAATGAGGGCAGGGGAAACTGAAGTAAAGAAGATATTAGAACACAATAATCCAGCAAGTATGAAAAGCTAACGTTGCCACCCAATTCTCCATTTGGAATATAAATCATCTGCTTTTTTGCCTGTTAGCCCATTTCTATAAAAATTCTTTATATAAATCCTTTAAACCACATATGTTTACACAGTTCAGTATGTTATTAATGTAAACTTCTTGAGGGCAGGCACTATCTCACTTTTGTCTTTGTACCCCTGGTGCCTAACACAGTGTGTGAGGCTTAAGAGACACTCATTGGTTAATTGATAGATAAGATTTCAGTCTTCCATCCATACAGCAGTAGTAAGCAGTACCGAAAATAGTTTGGGGCATTGTGAGGTTTAGAGCTCAGCATTCCCAACGTAATGGTATCTGCCAGCCTCACACATCTTCTAATTTATTTTTTCATGACTGCTATCAAGGTGAAGGCCCACAATCTGAAGGAGAGACTCCGCAGTGGTAGAAGGGATAGCTGAAAGGGCAGAGGGAGCAATATTCTAATTACTGCCATCAAAACCAAGTGTGGGTGAAGGCAGAGGGACTCCCAGCCTATGCAGGCAACAAAAACTCTGAAGTGTCATCAAATGAGTCAAAGGGCAGCTCCGGAGGTTTCCCAACCACGTCACATTCACCTAGAAATTCATCCACATTCAAGATCCACCCTAGCATGGTAGACCTGCCCAGGGTAAAAGATAGAATTGTTGCATCTTAATCACCCCAAGAAAATGGACATTTGCTCTAAGTCAACACTACCTGTATTCTGTTTTTAATCGTCACCAAAGTCCTCATTTACTGTGACATCATCTTTCACTGTATATTGTAGGCATCCTTTTTCTGCCCTTCTGCCTGTTTTAAGAGCACGGGCTTGCATTTTGGGGTTGCCAGATATGGAAGTCTCTACTGTGAGTGAAGTTAAATCAATGCCCTTCTAATGAATCTGCTGTCAAGAATTCTGAGAATCAACTACCATCTTAAAAAATTAAACTCTTTATTGATAGGGGAGTTGGGGGATGAAAAAGAATGGGGTAGAGAGTCATCATGACTGACCAAGAGCCAGGAAGATTTGGGTTCAAATCTGGCTCTGACACATACTAGCTCTTTGACCCTGAGTAAGTCCTTTAGCCCTTCATTGTACCTACATTGTACGGCAAAGTATATCTTTGTATTTTGTATAAGAATTTCTCAATAAATGCTAGGAAAGGGATCAACAAGCAATTTCCCCCAAACAATCATAAAGACCTATTATCAACACCACAGAAGTTTTCTTTCTAACTAAACCCCTGACATATTCCTGTCCCTATTAGAATATTAATCTTCATTGTCAAAATCCCTGTACTAAACATATATTTAAGACTGTAACTAACAGCGCTCCTATAGCCGCATTCAACATTTTGTCCTTCACGTTGTCCTGGTCCTTAGAGGCTTGCTTTACAGAAAAAGTGAGTGTATATGGTTTTCTGCTGAAGAGGCACACCAACTATGTCCCCCCACTTCCACAGGCTTAGATGCTTGCCTTTAAACTTCAGCTCATAGTCCTTACATAGGACTACTTTCTGCTAGTCCTTTATTTCCCTTCAAATTTTCCTTCATCTGTATAAGAAGATGGAGATTTAAAAAAAGGTATCATCTCCTTGTTTGGTCTCCTTGATCTAGTCCTCTGCTATTTATTTTCCTCTAACGAGGATTAGAGTTTACTTCAGTGTGATGGCAGAACAACTTGCTGTTATTGGTGCCTCTTTCAGCAACATTGCTCAAGAGGTAACCTGGGTTTTGTAAAGTTTCTACCTCAAGCTTGTCAGCTGAAGCTGAATTAACTTAAGATGAGCACAATTAATGAGCCAAGTTGTATCACTAAGTCATTTTGGTCCTGTTTTTAGAGGAGCAAAAGCCCCTTTGCCAATTTTAAACTCAATTTAAACTCTGAGTTATCATAAGGAAATAAATGTATAAACACAGACAAGAGGTTACTCCATAATTGTGCAATGATTGGGTTTTTAGTGAACTTAGTTCAATTCATGTTGTCCACAAAGGTTCATTTCCTTTTTTTATATACCATAAATTAAATTAATGAATTGTTCATATTTTTCAAAGAACCTATGATTGCTGAGATAAAAATCCAATACTGCTTGATTTAAAAATAAATATTAATCATGATTCTTCCCACTTTTAGCTTTCTTTAGGGCTAAGTTAAAAAAAACAGTATTTGTACATGGTCATTGAATCTTAATGTTATTTTATTGGTTTTGCCTTTGAGGGGAAAACAGTCAAAATCCTACATTTTTTAGCCAAGATTTTTTCTGCCATGGTGAAATCAGTCATGGCTATGTATTCATTATATCACTTATAGGCAATGCTAAAACAAATAGAAGTTTTCACGTACTTTTTGATCCAGTGGCACTGGCCTCCTGGCTGTTCCACGAACAAGACCCTCCATCTCTCAGCTCTAGGTATTCTTTCTGGCTGTCCTCCATGCCTGGAACACTCTCTCTCCTCTGCTTCAACCAGTGACCTCTCTGGCTTCCTTGAAGTCCCAACTAAAAATCCCTTTTTTTACAGGAAGCCTCCTCTAGCTCCTCTTAATTTCAGTGTTTACCCTCTTTTAATTACTTCCTATTTATTCTCTATCTAGCTTGCTTTTTATCTATTTGTTTGCCTGTTGTCTCCCATATTACTCTGTAAGTTCCTTGACGGCATAGATTGCCTTTTGCCTCTTTGTATCCCCGGACTTATCACAATGTCTGGCACATAGTGAGTGTTTAATAAATGTTTATTGATTAATTGATTCATATGATTGTAAATGAACCACAGCTTTGAATAACCATATTCCTTAATTTGCATTAAATAATCTTTTGTTTCCTTAAAACTTCATAGGTCCCAAAGGCAAACAATTGGAAGGAACAGAATGTCCTCTACATGTTGTCCATCCACTTACTGGAGAAGAATTTGCTCTGGGTTGTGGGGTTTGTAGAAATGCTCACACATTTTAGACCATCTAATTTTATTTGCCCGAAAAAACAGCTGCCCTTGTCAGGAAGAGAATACAGTGGACTCTATACACTTCTCAGGATGAGGATGGGACCATTTTAAAATTTAAAAAAAAAAAAACATTTACAGTGCAAGAAGGATGCCAAATACCATGTACATAATTCTTGCTGTGAAAAAAAAAATGCCTTTTTTTTTTTTTTGAACCAAGACATCCACCTTGTGAGATGTTTGCATGTGGCCATTACAGTCATCGGCTATGAAGCATTGGATATTTATAGATAATTGATATAAAAGGATCACCATGCCCATAGACTACAAATGATGCTGGCTGTCAGGCAAAGAAAATTAAAAAAAAAAATCATTGGTTATTGTATACTGACTTTTTGTAAACCTGTACAATTGTAACTGCATCACGGGAGGGGGTAAAAAGAAGAATATTCTGGTTTATTTCCTAGACTGTTATAAAAATTGTGTTTGGAAGGCATATTAATGTAATAAGCATCATACTGTATATAAAGATATCAATGTTTGTCCTGTATAAGAATTACTAAATTACAAAAGCAATTTCATTTAAACTTCTAGGTTATGTTTGAGCCTGAAATTTTAATGAAGTGCAATACTGAGTGTGCCTCATATCTTGCAGCTGTAAACATAATGGAATGTACATGTCAATAAAGCCACTGTACATTTTTATACAGTGATAAAGTCTTACAAGTGTGTAAGGTTGTATTTGAGAAACAAAACATACAGTAAACAAAATGTTCCCAGTGGTTCCTAACATTCTGAAAGTATTCCTTTTTGGGGGGTTGGGGAGAAGTTAGAATAGCTCTTTTTGTTTCGTTAAGTATCTATATTCCTTATGTAGGCCATTTTTAACTCCAATTATAAATAATGCACCTTAAATTAAAGTTATACAATAGTAATTTTCTTCTTTTTCACCAGGTCTTGTGATTTTATCAGCATAGAGGAATTTCCCCTAACAATATACTTTCTCTGCAACTTTTAGTATTAGAGCTGACTAGGGCACTGAAGATTAAAGACTGGTCTATGAATCCAGCTAAATGGGTCAAAGGCAGGACCTGACAGGTCTTCCTGCCTCTGAGGGCTGCTCTCAGTCTTTGATGCCATGATGTCTTTCATGAAAAAATAACAATTTTCATAACAGTAAAAATTAAAGAAGGGTTGTACAAATAGAACAAGAATTATTTAAAGCATAAACTATAGATCTGGCTTGATGTTAAATAATAAATTCTATTCGATTTTGAATCGAGTACATAGGATGTAGAAGCAGGTAGATGGCTTAGTGGATAGAGCACTGGGCCTGAAATCAGGTGGACCTGAGTTCAAATTCAACCTCAGACACTTACTAGCTGTGTGACCCTGGGTAAATCATTTAACCCTGTTTACCTTAATCCCATTGGAGAAGGAAATGGCAAACCACTCCAGTATCTTTGCCAAGAAAACCCCATATGGGGTAACAAAGAGTTGGACAGACTGAACAACAGCACAGGATACAATGCAGTGTGTTTATGTGGTCATAGAAGGCTGAAAAAAAATTATCAGCAAGCAGATACAAAGCTCCTTTAAAGGTAGCTTGTATAGTAGAAAGAGCAGAAAACTGGAAGTAAATATCTATATACACACACATATATGGCCTCTAATACCAATACTGCCTACGTGTGTGTCTCCAAAGTCATGTAACTTCACTAGGCCTCTGTCTCTTCATCTGGAAAATAAGGGGGTTAAACTAGATGACCTTTCTAAAATCCCTTCAAGCTCTAACATTCTGTAATGTTACTAACCAACAGCTTAATGAACTTTGATATGGTCAGACCACACAGTGACGTTAGGCAATTATCCTATAGTTAATTCCGATGAAGACATTGTATATGACTTGCTGTTTTGGAAATCAAAAATGATCATATCAGTTGTCATCTGATTTTATGTTATACTTTATTGTTATATAAATCAAATTGCCAATCAATATATTTTGAGAATTACATATTAAGTAGAGGTAGTGTGGTAGAGTGATAAAAGAACAATCCTGGAGTCAGGAACTAGGTTCAAGTCCTAATTATGACATATACTAGTTGTGTGTCCATGGGCAAGTCACTTAACTTCCCAGAATGCCCCAGGCAATTCTCTAAGACTTTTAATCTGCATCAGGAGAAAGAGTTTTCACACCAGGAATTCCTAATAGCGATTAAATTTCAGGTTGGAGAGAAGAGGGATATAGGTAAGCCTATTAGGTGAGAAAAGATACATGCACAAATCAATATTTAATAAGTACCACCAGACAAGTGCAAATAGAAGTTAGAGAAGCAGAGGGGTCATTTCCAGAACAATCAGAGGTGGTAACATTTCCCATTAGGCCTTGAAAAAAGAGTGGATATGCTATTTCAAGCAATATTCTCGGCCAGGCTTCCTCAGGCTAGTCTAGTAATTTAGGTTCAGGATTGGAATACGGTAAGGAACTCTTGGAACATGAAATTCAAAAACAACTTTAGTAGTTGCAAAAGATAAAAAGAATTCATATGGTTCAAAAGATACTAAGTCAGATGAAAATGGTTACTCCACATTTGCCCATGGCAACTGGCCACACTAGTTCTGAAAGTCTCAAGCTACGGTAGAAACTTCTAACACCAAATCCCCCATAAGCTAGATTTTCATTTTCTCCTTTCTCAAGTATCAAGAAAGTCAAATACCATTCTTCCTCTTCCTTTCCCCTTTCCCCCACTTAAAGGACCATGGCAGAGTGAACATCATGAAGGTCAGAAAGTGAAAGGGATATTCAAGTAATAGTGAGTTGTCCCTTTAAGTGCACATAAGATACATAGAAGAAAATAGTGAGAAATCAGGCTAGAAAAGTATAGAATCTTGAGAAATGGAAGTTATAAAGTTTATCTAATTCCATGTTTCATTCAATGCTAGAATCCCCACTAGCTAGTTTTATTTGCCTGAAGAAAAAAAAAAAAAAACAGCTGCCCTGGTCAGCAGGAAAATGTGGTGGAATTTATATGTTTCTCAGGAAGAGGGACTTTTTAGAAAATTTACAGCAAAAACAAAAAAAAGGAAGCCAAGTACACTTACTGTGAGAAATAATCCTCTTAAAAAAACAAAACAAAACAAAACAAAAACAAAAGGGGCAACTAGGTGGTGCAGTGGATAGAGCTCCAGCCTTGGAGTCAGAAAGACCTGAGTTCAAATTTGGCCTCAGATACTTGACACTCTTACTAGGTGTGTGACCCTGGGCAAGTCAATTAACCCTGATTGCCTCACCAAAAAAAAAAAAAGACATCCTCAACAACAGGTAGTCACCTAAACTTTACTTCAAAGATTACAGGGAACTTATTCTAAGTGCTAAGACCTACCCTTTATAAAGCAGACCATTTATTTTGAGACAGGTTTAATTGTTAGCAGCCTTATATTGAACCAAATTGTGCTGCCTTGTGACTTTCACTTGCTAGTACTCTGTAAGTCTATTCCCTCTTTCATGTACAGGTCTTCGTATAATCGATGACGACTAACATCATCCCACCCCCAGCCACCTCTTTTCCAGTCTAATCATCTTTAGTTCCTTCAACTGGTCCTTGTATGATATTGCTTCCAGACCTCTCACTATTCTGGACACACACCTCCAGGCAACCTGATTTATCAGTGTCTTTTGTAAAATGTGGTGACCACTGCAAAATACAGTAGTACTTTCAGTCTGAACACTGTAATCCTAATAATGGACCCTAAGAAAACATTAGACATTTTGACCTATATCAATATTGATTCATACCAAACTTGCACTCATAAAAATAAAAAATCTTTTGTAACAGTGATTGTATAGTTGATATACTTTGAAGGATTCAGTTTCCCAAAATCTAAGGGTTGGAAGGGGCCAGAGAGGACAGCTAATCTAATTTGCAACCAACCAAGAATCTCTGATACAAAATCCCTAAGTAATGATCCAGCATCTGCTTGAAGACCACTTTCTAAGGAAATCTGTTTGACTTTTGGATAGTTCTAATTATTAGGAAATTTTTCCCTACATCAAGCCTGAATTTGCTTTTTCACAACTTCCATGCTTTATTACTAGTACTGCTCCCTGGGCCTAAATCGACAGGTTGAATCCCACTTCCACAAGATAACCCCTCAGATACTCAAGAAAGCTATTTTATTTTACCTCTACTAAATCTTTTCTTCCATGGGCTAAACATCACTAGTTCAAACTATCTATATATAGGTCTTCAAAATTTCTTCTAGTCTGATTTTCCCTATAGGATTTTGGGGCATTCTTTCTCTGCACACTTTAAAATCTGAACCTCCAACAATCTAGCATGTAACCTAGCATGTACATCAGAGTTGGGTTTCTAAATCCCAAATTCTAATAATCTTGATACTTCCTCTATCTTTTAAAAGATGAAACAATTTAGACCAATCACAAATGTATTAAATGTAATGGTTTTGGCAAAGAGAAAGCCCCAGAAGATTTCCAGATAGTTGAAGTTTCTCATCACTACAACAGTATACTTCCATACTATTTTTTGATATATTTCCCAAACTCCTCATCTAATTTATCTTGTCCAACAGATCTGTCTTATACCCACTACAAGTTAAATGACATATAAAAAACTTCACAGAATTTAAAGTGCTGTATGAGCTCTAACTATTATCATTATGACAATATCACTTACTTCTTTTCCACATTCAACATCCGAATGCCCCCACCATATTCTTGTCCTTGGACAATTGAATTTCCTCACATGAGTATATATTCTTTTTTTAATCAACTTAATCAACCACAAATATAATTCTCAATATACAAAGAACAAAAAGAGCTGTAGATAAAATTGAATATGTTTGTTTCAAAATGTATATTACATATGTATTTTACAAAGTATTACAAAATAATCTTGTTCATGTCCTTTTTGTTTTCTTCTATGTATTTTAATGCTTTATTGAGGCTCTTTTTCTTTTTTTTGCATCTCTATCATACTTACTAAGATCCCCTTCCCTAAAAAGAACCTCTTCCTTGTAACAAGTAAGTATTGGCTTGCAAAACAAATGAACCCAGTCTCTTCTGAAAATGTGTCTCATTTTGCACCTTTACTCCACTGACTTTCTGTCAAGAGGTGAGAAGAACACTTCATCATCTGTCTTTTGAAGTCATAGCTGCTCATTAAGGAGATCAGAGATATGAAGTCCTTTTGAAGTTTTTTTTTAATTTAAAATTTTTTTATTTCAAATTTGACAAAACCCAACAAATATGGGTATTGGTGTATACAAAGAAGAAAAGGAAAAGATGATTGTATAGGAAACTATGAGTCTCTTATATATAGCTTGGGTTTTTTAAGTATATGAAACACTGAGCACATAAATTGTACCTTTTGACCATATTTCCTGATGAATCTCCTCTTCTGTTCTTTGCATTTTTTTGTAAATAGCATTTTATTTTTCCAATTAATGTAAAGATAGTTTTCAATATTCATTTTTATAAGATTTTCAGTTCCAGATTTTTCTTCCCTTCCCCAAAACGGCAAGCAATCTAATATGGGTCATACATGTGCTATCATGTTAAACTTATTTCCACATTAGTCATGTTGTAAAAGAAGAAACAGACAAAAGGTGGGAAAAACATGAAAAACAAGGTGAAAATAGATTCCATAGTTCTTACTCTAGATGTGGATAGCATTTTCCATCATGTTTCTTTTGGAATTGTCTTAGATCATTGTATTGCTAAAAAGAGGTAAGTCTATGATGGTTGATCATTGAACATGGTTGCTGTTACTGTGTACAATATTCTCCTTGTTCTGCTGACTTCATTCAGCATCAGTTCATGTAAGTCTTCCCAGGTTTTTCTGAAATCTGCCTGCTCATCATTTCTCATGGCATAATAGTATTCTATTACATTCATATACCACAACTTGTTCAGCCATTCCCCAATTGATGGGCATTCCCTCAATTTCCAATTCATTAATTAACCAATGCATTAGTGTCCCAATTTCCCCACATCTTCTCCAACATTTATCATTTTCCTTTTCTGCCATATTAGCCAATCTGATAGGTGGTAGGTGGTACCTTAGAGTTGTTTTAATTTATTTGCACTTTTTAAATGCTTCATTGATACCCTTGGGGAGTCGGGAAGTGATGACTGTCATTACTCCCTCTACTCCCCAAGTCTGCCACCACAAATTTTTTAAACCCTCCCTTGTAACTGATAAACATAGTTGAGTCAAACATTCCACACATTAGCTGTCTGAAGATTTGTGTCTTATTCTTCATCTCTAATCTATCACCTCTCTATCAAGAGGTGGGAAACATGTTTTGTTAACGAGTCCTCTAGAGTGGTAGTTGATCATTGCATTAATCAGACTTCTTAAGTCTTTCGAAGTTTTTTTTTTATAATGTTGTAGTCATGTTACAGATTTTTCTACTTGTCCCACTCACTTCACTCTGCAGCAGTTCATATCTTCTCCCAGCCCTTTCTGAATCTGTCCGTTTTATCCTTTCTTACAATGCAATTACATTCCACTATATACATACACCATAATTGGTTCAACCATTCCTCGGTTGACAGGCACTCACTTTGTTTTCAGTTCTTTGCTACAACAAAAAATGCTACTCTAAATAATTTTGTAAATAAGATTCCTTTCCTCTGTGTTTGACCTCTTTGGGGGTATATATCCAATAATACACAAAGGGTATATATAGGTTACTTGTGGAGTCCCAAAATGTTTTCCAGAATGGTTAGAATAATTCACAGACCCACCAACTATGCAAAAGTATTCCTTTCTTCCCATAGACTTTTGTACCTTTACTCCATTGGGAGAAAAATTTGGACCTGAAAATCTTATAAAAAATGAATATTGAAAACTATCTTTACATTAATTGGAAAAATAAACAATTGCCATTGTCATAAGTTTATATCATTAATAAGTGGTGCTACTGCATTCCCTCCCTTTTAATCTACTCTGTTCCTTCTCAATAAGGTAATACCCTTCCAGAATCAAATTCTAGTCATGAATGCCATCCCGTTAAGTCTATCACACCTACTAGGTCATATTTGCTCCCTTACATTAGAATCTCTGTTTCATCTTGTTTATTGTCCATATTATGTATCAGCATATAAGTGTCTGAGGCCATGAGTTTTATTGAAGAGCAATATGATATAATGAAGCACTTTTTCTGGAGTCAAAAGGTCTAAAGTAATTTTTATCTGTGTGATCATAGGCAAAGTATTTAATCTTTCTGAGTGTTTCCTTATGTGGAAAATGGGGTTAATAATATTTTCACTACCTGCCTCACGGGGTTGTTGTGGGGAAAACACTTTGTAAACCTTAAAAACATATAAATGTGAGTTATTATTATTGTTGTCATTATTATTACTACTGGCACTCTCCTTAGATATTGCCTCCCATGAACTATTGATATCTCTGTGGTGCCAGAGTTGTCAGGTATATAGGCCAGGTTGTTTGGGGGTTTTTTAATTGTTTTTTTTTTCTTTCCCTCTTCTTTGCAAATCTAATCAAGAGATTAGATTTGCAGGACTCCAGACAAATATGTTTTTAGCAGTCCTTGATAAAATCATTCCATACTTTAAAAAGAGCTCATCATAAGATCATAGGTTTAGACCAGTAAGGGATGAAAGAGAAAGCCAGAGAGACAGCAACAATGAGACTCTCACACTTAGTAGTTGTGTGAGCCTCTGGACAAATCACTTAACATCTATGTGCATCAGTTTCCTCAGATGTAAAATGGGGAAAATAATACCTACCTCCCAAAGATGTTTTATGATAATACAATGAGATAATATTTTAAAAATGCTTCTCACAATGCATGGCACATAGTAGATGCATAATAAATGTTTCTTTCCTTCCTTCCTATGTTCCAGGCACTGTGCTAAGTGCCAGGGATATAAATACAAGCTAACAAAACAGTTTCTACCTTCAAAGAGCTTACATTCTAATGGTGGAAGACAACACTTAAAGAGGAGCTACAGAAGGGGCTCTACCCAAAGTAGGTGGAGAAGTCCAGGGTGAGACTTGAGCTAGAAGTGGTGGGCTGGGGCTCCTCCTGTAATGGTGTTCTGGAGAGGGAGTCGCCAATCAGGAAAGTGAGGCTTCTAGGCGGTGGTTTTTTTCAGTGTGAAAAGGCAGTTACTTGGCAAGGAGATTGAGAACTCTGGCAAGTCAGTTGATTCCAAAAGTCATCTAATCCAGTTCCCCTATTTTACAGATAAAAAGTGAAAGCCCCCAGGAAAATGATACCCAAAGACATTAAGTTGTTGGCTTAAGATCAGTTAAGTGACAGAATTGGAATATGAGACTAAGTCATCTAGTATTCTAAAACCAGTTGTTCAATCTTTTCAGTTGTGTCCAACTTTTTGTGACACCATTTGGGGTTTTCCTGGTAAAGATATTAGAGTGATTTGCCATTTCCTTCTCCAGTTCATTTTATAGATGAGGAAACTGAGGCAAATGTTAAGTGACTTTCCCAGGGTCACACAGCTAGTAAGAGGTATGATTTAAATTTAGGTCTTCTTAACTCCAAGCCCAGTGCTCTATCCACTGTGCCACCTAGTTGCCCCCTAAATCCAGTAATTTTCTGTATTTAAAGGTCTGGTCCAGAAATACAAAACCATAGTTTCTGACAGGCAGACCAACTGCTCTTAGCTTTAATGGGAGAAGATTGTATAGGAGAATTTGAACTGAAGAAGTTATTGTTAAGTATATTTAGAGGGTTTTAGAAATGGGAACAAGTCCAGAGATTGAATTTGTGAAGGAGCATTTGGGAGGACTTGAGAAATTTGAAGAACTTAAACTCTAGGATCTGGAGAGAAAAGCAAAAGGAGAAAAACTAGAGAAGGAGAAGAAAATTGTAAGATAAGGAAATGGGTAGAGTAATGTGGTTCTCACGGTGCTAAAAAGATGAGGAGAATGACAACTACAAAGCTGAAAACCCCTATCACAGTTCTGAGGGCTACTAACAAGATAATAAAGGACTGAATGACATCCTAAGTTGAGTGCATGGGTAGATGAGATGATACTTTACCATACAGAAAAGGCAAAGTTGCTCAATTTTTATTTTGTTTTTATTTTCTTTGCCAAGAAAAACAACCTTTTGACTAGAAAGTACAGAACGAAAATAGCAGATAGGGAACTGATGCTCCAGATAAGTATGATAGTAAGAGAACACCTAATTGTTCTTGATTTCAAGAGAACAGCCCCAAATAAACTACCTTCTTTGGTACTGAATAAGCTAGTGAATGTGATTGCAGAGGCACTTAGGGATATTTCAAAGACCATGGAGAATGGCAGAGATACTATAAGGCTGGAAAAAGACAGATGGTGTCCTAGTTTTCAACAAAAGGAAGAAAAATGAGCTTAACTTTGATTCTTGGCAAAATTCTAAGAACTCATTAGTGAACACCTAGAAAAGGAAGCAGTGATAACAAATAGCCAGTAGGGGTTTATCAAGAACACATCATGCCACACTAACCTTATTTCCCTTTGTTAGCAGCATTATGAAACTAGCCTATGGGGAGCCTTTCCTGACCCTTCTGATTAATGTTCTTCCCCTCCTCATCACATTACGCTGTATATATACTTAACTATTTGCATATTGTTACCCTCAATAGAATGTAAGCTCCATAAGGACAGGGACTATTCTCTGTTTTGTCTCTGTATCCCCAGTTTGTAACATTTAACAAGGCATTTCTTGCATATAGTAGGTAATGATGGGTTGGATTAGACTGGTAATTAGGAGAATGCCACAGATAAAGTTTACCTAAATTTTAGCAAAACATTCAATAAAATATACCATGCTAATTTGTAAAATAGTTGATGAGATATGGGCAAGAGAATAGAAATATAATATTTGGACCCAAAGAGTAGTCCTTAATGATTCCATGTCACCTTTGAAGAAGACTTCTAGTGGAGTATCCCCAGGGATCTTTGTTGGGCTTTGTGCTATTGAACATTTTTGTCAATGATTACATGAAGGCATTGATGCTATGCTTATAAATTTTGCCCATCACACAAAATAGGAATGTGTAGCTAACATCTGGATGACAATCCAAAAATCCACAATCCAAAAAAAGATCTTGATAATCAAACGCTAGATTACTATGGTCATTTACTAATGGTCTTATGCACCTAATCTATTCCACTGATCCAACATTCTCTTTCTTAGCCAGTACCAGATAGTTTTGATGATTGCTGATTGATAATATAGTTTGAGTTCTGGTATAGTTAGGTCACTTTCCTTTGCATTTTTTTTCATTAATCTGGAACATTGAGCTGAATATACTAGGGTTAAAAAAAAATCTACAATCTTCTGTAGCTCCATCTACAAACAGAAAATTACAGTGCTTTGTCTAAAAAAGATCAGGAGTTTTAGTCAACAGCAAGCTTAGTGAGTCAATAGTGTGATAAGTGAGATTTCTTGTTAAATTAGTGTGTTCTTGGGCTTCATTAATAGAAGCATAGATTCCATGAATAAGGAAATGATAGTTTTTCTATATTTTGCTCTTGTCAAATCACATCTGGGGAGTAATGTGTTCAGTACTGTATTTTATAATTTAGGAATAACAATAATAAGTTGGACAATGTCCAAAGAAGAATTCCTAGAATGTTAAAGGGTCCCAAATTCATGCCATCTGAAGATTGGTTGAATAAACTGATGATATTTGTTCTGGAGGACACTCTACTGGGATATAGTGGATCCTCAAGTATTTGAAAAGTTGTCATGTGGAAGAGGGATTAAGCTTTTATTAGTTGGCCCCAGAAAGCAGAACTACAAAAAGAGCATGGAAGCTTCAAAGAGAGAAATTCAGACTGATGTAAAGAAAAATTTCTGATTATATCTCTCTAAAATGCTATGGATAACCTTGGGAGGGGTAGATTCCCTCTTTTTGAAGGTCATCAAGAAAAGGCCAGTTGGCCACTTGTCAGATGCGTGGCAGAAGGGATTTTTCTTTTTCATGCATGGGTTGGACCAAGTTACTACTAAAGTCTTCCCTCTCTGAAATTCTGTGATTCAGTTAAGTATGGAGAGAAGAGACAATTTTGCAGTGGCCTAGATGGAGTCTGTGATGTTTACATTTCTTCCTCAACCAAGTGTACATGCTCAAAAAGCATGCTAGCTTCCCTCTTAGATGAATGGATAAAAGAGGAAATCCTTACATCTGTAAAGAAATTGGAGGGTATAGAACTATGATGGAGAGAAGAAAGGGAAGGATGATTGAACATTTGGAGACAAGTAATATTTAACCACCAGGTGGCACTGCTAGCCACTAATCAAAATTCTAGTTCCAATGAGAACCAGAAGTTCACAGAAGATCAACGATTTCTCTGGTGGTTCCACACTTCACTTAACGTCAAAAGTAACTCCAAAGAAATGTCAAATTCTCTATGGTTCTGTCCCCCAGCTTCTCTCCCAGGGAAGATATTCACCTCATTAGTCCGAAGGGCATGATTAGTATGGATTTGTACAATCAGATTTAACTTCCAGAGATTGTACAATTCATCTCTCCACAAAGTGACACATCTATTTTATAACTAAAAGTGCCTATTAGTACCTCTTCCCTTTCCTTCCATCCTCCATGCACAATTGAGAATCCCCATCTTTATGTCTGCTTTGTGTAATGTTTATATGCTGGTCCTCTCTCCCAGAGCTAGATCTGCTATATTGCACCTCATTGTTCCAAAGGAGCACCCTGAGGGGTTGGAGTGTCTCTTTTCCTAATAATATCAGATAGAACCTTCACTAGCTGTGTTCCTTCCATTATTTGGGGCCCAGTTACTAATGTCCCAATTCCATGTAACCACATAACATCAGTTAGCTTATATAAAAAGATATTTAATACAAAGATATAGCAAGAATAATAAGTCGTGCAGCAGATAGAGTGCTGGGCCTAGAGTCAAGAAAACTCAGCTCCCTGAGTTCAAATCTGGCCTCAGACACTTACTAGCTATGTGACCCTGGACAAATTACTTAACCCTGTTTGCCTTAGTTCCTCATCTATACAATGAGCTGGAAAAGGAAATGGAAAACCACTCTAGTATCTTTACTTTGCCAAAAAAAACCCAAATGGAGTCATGAAGAGTAGAACATGACTGAAATGACTGAACAACAATAAGAACTCACTCTAATTTGTCAAATTATTCTCCAATTAATGGACACCTCCTCAATTTCCAGTTCTTTGTGAAAAACAGAGTTACAATAAATATTTTTATACATATGTGTCTCACCCCTCCTTCTCTGATCTCTTTGAGAGGTAGACCTAGCATTGTCATGGCTATGTCAAAATGTATGCATAGATTAGTGACTTTTGGGGTATAATTCCAAATTGCTTTCCAGAAAGACTGCCCCTCTAATTTGTTTATGATGTGACCTTTTTTTATCTAAATCAAGTATCAATTTGGAGCTCATCTTGGTATATTTTGGGAGATGTTGATTTAAACCTAATTTCTGCCAAACTTCTTTCCATTTTTCTCAACAGTTTTTGCCAAGTAACAAACCTTTACCCCAGTAATTGGTGTCTTTGGTATTTGGTTTTACCAAACATGAGGCTACTAAGTTTGTTTCTGTTTTGTCCTAACCTGTTACACGGCTTGTTTCCTTATTGTTTTTCTGTAGACTAAATTTTGCATGCTTGTGTGTTTGTCTTTATGTGTGTTCGGATCTCCTTTGTTTCAGTTAAGAATGAGGTTTCTCGGATCCCTGATGGGGTTGGGATCTGGGCCCCAGAAAGAAAAAACCCTAGACTTTCCCACAGGGCCAAATCTCTGGCATTTATAATCCACTGGCCTTTCACTGTGGCTACACCCAATCTCCCCTCCATTGTCTTGCCTCCCTATGGCCCCAGGCCACTTCCTACCCTTGATCCTATCTAGGCTCCATTCTCCCTTGGCCACGTGGTCAAGGTCCCTGGAATTCTATTACCTCATAGACTACTTAGCTATTCCTAGATCCCTCCCATAGTCTTTCTGTATATAAGGTCCATCTTGGCTCCATTAAGGTCCTTAGATTCTTAAAATCTAGCCACTGCTTACTCATGTTCGGACTCCTTAAGAGTCTGCCCAATGTGATGGACGTTCTAATAAACCTTGTCTTTGGCTGAAAGAAGGCTTGGGTGAATTCTTTCAGGCAGGACCCATGTGTTGTAATTTTGGGGTCCCCGGACCCCAAACTGGATCATCCCCTCTAGAAGAGGACTGATAACCCTCCTGCCCAGCTTCAGTTCCCAAGAAGGATAGTGCCTGTTAGTATGCCTTCCAGCTCCAACCCTAGCACCATGCAAGGTTTGCAGAGCAGCTGAAGTTGAGGTAAGGGTGGAGAGAATCAAGATCTCTCAAGCTGCTTCCAAGCTCTGGGAATATTGCATGCAGAATGCTTGTAAAGATGCATTGCTTGTAGGATTTCCAGAAGGAAGCAACCCCTTTCCAGAACCTAGCTCCTATATTTAATCTGATGCTTTTTTGGTAATACTTATAAAATGTTTTCTATGTTAAGACACACATACACAGAGCCCATTGTACTACCAACAAAACAACCCATCTCTCACAACTCAGTTATGACTTTCTCTACCTGAAATAGAGTCTGTTTTTACTTAAATAGCTATATTTTAGCAAAGAAAAACATGTTTTACCCAAGACAAATTATTTTAATTATAACTTGTTATGACTAAACAATAAAGGTTTTTATTTTCTAGCAAGCATTTTCCCCTCTTAAGAATTTCTGTTTTCTAAAGGAACACATCCAATGGCACAATATTGGCTTTACTAATCAGGCAGTGTCTTGATTTTTCTAAAAGAGAAGATAAAATATTTCATTTTTAACACAAAAATGTGGTAGCTATTTCTTAAGCAGTGAGTGGTGGTACGGTGGGTACAAGTATCAGTGAAGACCCCTAAGGACATGATCCACCCCCCTTTCTCTTTTCTTCAGTTGTGTAAGCAGAAATTCCTGAATGATAGTGTATTCTGTTTATCTCATCCTCTAGCTGAATGACCTTGGGTAGTAGACTGAAGTCATACAGCCCCAAAAGGGGAACCTGTTGCAGTTACCGTACTCCTTTGTTCTCTCATTGCTGGGGAAGATTTATGGGAATAGATTGTGCCCCTGAGGCTCAGCCAATGGGCCAAAGGGAGGGTGTTAGGGTGGGCTATTTCGCTAGGGTCTATATAAACCTATTTTAAACAAAGCACTCTTGCACTCTCTGCTGACGCCATTTTGGGTGACATGGGGATGTCCTTTCTCAAGAAAGCCAATAAAGCAACTTTCCTTTTTGCAATTCTTGTCAAGGCTCTGATTTAAATTTGGGTGAGGGTCTTTTGTCCCACACAGTAGTTTGCTTTGAAAGATCAATATTGTGATATTAAATTGTTCTATTTGTTCTTTAAAAAGTACTTTTTTTTAAATTGTATTCTCCCTGTTTCTCTGTGTTTATATACTTTTATTCTTACGTGTTCATTCTTATACGATTATAATAGGAAATTTCATGCCTTTTTTTCTCCCTTCTGTACCAGTTTATTCCTTTTACTCTCCCTTCTCTTTTCCCTCTTCAAAACCTCAGAATAGAATCAATCCATCCCCACAAGTCCAATTGACCCAATATATTATCTTTTTAAGTCTCTCTTGACCCCTGTGTTTGCATGACAATGATTCTACTCAGCTCTGTTCTTTTCATCAGGAATGCTTAGAAAATCTTTATTCAATTGCTCATATAAATGTACCTTTCTGGATTTCTCTTGACGTGTATTTGTATTTCAAAGTTCTCATTCAGCTCTGATCTTTCTGATAGAAATTTCTTAAAAATCTTCTATTCCATTAAAGATTCATTTTCCCCCCTCTTTGCTGGATAAGTTATTCTTGGTTGTGATGAGATTAGCTGAAGCCTTTCCGGAGATTAAGATTTACCCTCTGCTGGGACAGATGGGCTGGATGATGGAATCAAAACTTGGAGCTACCACCCCTTCCTTGCATATCCCTGATTACCTTATCCCTGCCCACAGGGCATGTTTCCTCTGTAAGACATAGCTTCTCCTGGCTAGCAGGTGTCTCCTTTAAGGAGCCGTCTCCTTTAAGCTGCTGCCTCCCTTAAAGGGCTGCTGTCTCCCTTAAGGAGAAAGGCCTGCTGGGTGCATTACCCCAAATAAACGTCTTTACTTGATTTGGAGACAGCCTGAGAAAATTCTTTTGAAACAACACCTTGACACACACACCTCTACCTCATCAGTTGTAGATCTCTCTTTTACCTTTTGAAATATTGGATTCCAAGATCTCTTCTCAGTTATAGTAGAAGTTGGACAGCTTTCATTTATGATTTCTTGAAATATAGTGTCTGGGCTTTCTGGTTCTAGTTGCCCTCCTCTCCCTTCCTCCCAAAACAGTAGTTGGTGCAGCCCAAACAAGGTGATGACTAGCCATATCTGAGAAGGCAATGGCTCTGTAGTCTAGGTGCTTTTATATCTCCATGGGACTGCCAGGCACTAGATCACCAGTGAAAAGCTTCTGGTGTGCTTGAAACCAAGAAATTTATTGTCTAATTGTCTATGTGGCAAGGCCAACTAGTCAGCTGCAAACCTTAATTCCCACATAGCTTAAAATTCTTCTCTGTTCTACAGAGTCTTCTCTCTCCTTTATAATGTGTATAGGCTTAACTATAGCCACATTCTACTTCATAAAAGACCATCCCACAATCTAAATCATCTTTGGAAATACTAGGCCTGGGGGCAGCTAGGTGGCACAGTAGATAGAGCACCAGCCCTGGAGTCAAGAAGGCCTGAGTTCAAATCCGGCCTCAGACATTTGACACTAGCTGTGTGACCCTAAGTAAGTCACTTAACCCCATTGCCTAAGAAAGAAAGAAAATATTAGGCCCAGATCTCTAATTAGATTAGACCTCTAATCTACATTGAAACACTATGTATCAAATTAGTTGCTGGAAAGAACATTCTAAACAAAAACTTAGTAAACTGACTACAAATCTTATCACTAGAACTACTGATGGTGCTACCTATTTACCCAAGGCTCCAAATAATCTTATTATCAGAGATGATCTACCCTTTATCCTGGATCCTGGGAAAATTACTGATTAACTCCTTCCACAATCTTCTTTCCTGCTCAGGCTCCCTAATCAGTGGCTTTACCTCTTTGTTGTTGTTGTCCAGCTGTGTCCAACTCTTCATGACCCTGTGGACCATACTGTCAATGGGATTTTCTTGGCAAAGATACTGGTTTGCTATTTCTTCTCCAGTGGATTAAGGCAAATAGAAATTAAATGACTTGCCCAGGGTCATACAGCTAGTATGTCTCTGAGGCCAGATTTGAACTCAGGCCTTCCTGACTCCAGGCCCAGCACACTATCCACTGAACCATCTAGCTGCCTAGTTAGCTCTATATAGTCAGGAGCAATAATACTGCCACCATAACTATCCTCTGTTTAGCTAAACTTAGACCAAACTATCCAACTGGGAGAGAAATTATGAAATTCAGTTGTTATATACTAGATAGTGTGGGAAATTATCTTTCCTACATAGGGTACCACAGGTCCAATCCTATGACTGCCAGTAACCTACCAAAGACAACAGTGAGTTGTTTGGCCAAGGAAAGTCACATTCTTGAAAGGAGTAAGCTTCTAGGGAAACTGCACTTGCACAAATAGAAGGAATAAGTTGGACAAGTGTGTTTAATAGGTCTACTGTCTCAGTAGATAACTGAGTCTGTTTAGCTCTTCAAAACCACTTCTTGCCCACACTTTCTATGAACATTTCATTGTCCTTGATAATCTGAAAAGTAGAAATGCATTTCTCAAGCCCTTTACCTTTCTCTTCTAGGTGTTACATGGTACTGACAAAAACATAAAAATAGTACTATCTCTGTAGATTACAGTTTCCCATGCCCCCTTTATTTACTTTAATTGAGTTCTACAATCCATTCTCATCTTTTTTTGTTGGCTCTCTTGGTTAACCCTAGGGATTTACTGTGGAAAACTGCTTATTTGTAAGACTTGAGCTTTGAGGCACAAATATAAGTTTCTCCACCCCATTTTGTTTGACTTTGGCATTCATTTCCTGATAATTCTCTCTACTTTCCTGGATGCCTATTCTCTGAATTTATCCATATCAATTTCATATTGTTAGCCTTGGACAATTGAAAGACCAGAAAGACTTTTAAGATATTTACTGAATCCTGCTTATGGCATATACTCTTTTAACTATTCTTTCCAACTTTGCATCATTCATAGATATGATAAACATGAATTCTTTGATCTCATGCAAGTTATAGGATCGTAGGAGTTGGAGTTAGACACAATATTAAAAACTATCTAGTTCAATCCCCTTATTTTACAGATAAAGAAACTGAGATTAATTCCAAAGGGTAAAGCCATTGGTTAAAAATACTGAAAAATATAAGGCCAAAATATAAGGCTTTGCTGAATACCTCTGGATTAGGTTAACATTATTATATTAGTTGTTATTTAGGGGTCACCATCATTCAACTAGCAAAGTAGAAATTCACAAAATTTTACAGTCATCTGTGCTACATTTCTGTTTTATCCTACAAGGAATATATCAACTTGATGAGCCTTTTGGGATGATTTTGTTTTTTTATGTATAAATGACATGGACATGCCCCTTGGCACTTTCTAAAGGTTGAGTTTCAGTGACTGAAGATATCCCCAAAACAAATTTTTAAGCTCTTAATCATGTAGAATGGATTCTTGTGAAAAGGGTCACCCCTCTTGCCTAGCCAGTAAACTTGAGATGACATTTTGGGATTCTCCCTGAAAGGGACCTTTTTTCCCTTCGTTTTCCTTCCTTTTGGAGTAGTCCTGGAAGCTCACCAAAGCTAAAAGCAGAACCATTAAGGACTGCCTTAGGAAGAAGTCATATGAGGGTTGTACGTGTTCACCCAGATGTCCTGAGAGGATATAAATATAGTATGGCTGTCTCAATATGGCTCATAGAGAGGCAAGAATAGACATCTCTAGTGTTTCCTCCTCCAAAGGAGACTTAGGCTGAAATTATATTATCTGCTGCCTTAACTATGATTAGTCTAGGGGAAGTAATTCTTAGATTCAAGCTAAACTCTGATCATTATTCTTTAATGGGGAAAGGAGGTCCCCAAGTTCTATAACCAAGGTTTGACCTTTTTTCCTGCCAGAAGCCAGTTCCATAATGAACACACATAGGAAAAAATGAAGAAATCCATTTATCCAAGTTGACAACAAAACAGAAATCAGAGAAAACATACATAAGAGAATATATACAGATAATACAGAGTAAAGGAGCTCTCCCAGTGAGAGTGAGGTAATGAGATAATTCATCAAGAGAGAAAGAGAGAGAGAGAGAGATAAAGAAAGAGAGAGAGATTGAGATTCATGATTCATTCCTGGATCTCACCCAAGGGGGAAGTTCTCTGAAGTTTGTAGTGTAGCAAGCTGGGAATGGGAATATATATGATCATTCTACATGTTGGCTTCTGCAAGAAGCTTTCTCTCCCTTCAGCAATCTGAAGAGAAGTTGGAATGTGCATCTTCATTCTTGAAGCTGGAAGCCAGAAGAGTGCAGGATCTCTCTTCTCTCCCACTCTCACCAACTCTGGTACACCCCTCATGCAAGTGCAGGGCAGTGACCTCCACCAATGAGAAAAGAATCTCATATAATTTATCCTTTGAGACTCTAGACCCCAGTCCTGTATCATTAGAAGGGTATTCCTGGGCAATTTAGATCTAACCTTCTAACAAAAATGGGGGGTTTCCTGGGCAGTAACAGTCCCAGGGGTTGCTTATTAGGTAACCCTAAGTTGAAGAATATGAAGATCCAGGTATATATGGAGGGATAAGGAATTTTTTAGACAGTTTGTCTCTCAGAGAGAACATAGAATCATATAGATGGTAACCAGTGTCAAGAACGTCAATGAGCTAAAGCTATAACATGAGGGATCAAGGGCTCTGTACTTTGTGATCTGCTATTACTGTAAGTTTTTTGGATAATATAGATTTTATGGGAGGTAGGTTACCTGTCTAGCAGTCCCAAGTACATTTCACTTTCAAGGTGATGCCAGGCTCTCAGATTAATACAATGAAACTAATTGCCTATGTGAATCTCCATGGGGTGAAGGTGAAACTCATTATATGTTGCAATGTTGATTGTCTAGCAATCCCAAATTCATTTTGTTTCTGAAGGAACTCCAACAGTGTGGCACTATGAGTTGCAGAAATACATATTTGTTGGTTTCTTTTTTTCCACTTTTCCATAATGTCTGACTCTTCTGGACACTATTTGGAGTTTTCTTGGCAGAGATACTGGAATGGTTTGCCATTTCCTTCTCCAGCTCATTTTACAGATGAGAAACTGAGGTAAACAGGGTTAAGTGGCTTGCTCAAGGTCACACAGCTAGTAAGTGTCTGAGGTCAGATTTGAATTCATGAAGATGAGTCTTCCTGACTCCAGGCCCAGCACTTTAACCACAGTGCCACTTACCTACCAGAAATGCATATACCTCTATGTAAAATAGAACTCACCAGGCTTTCAGAGGCCTACACCTCCAGCAATCCCAAGTTCATTTGCCTTCTGAAGGGACTACAAACCATATGAGTCTGGAATACTTTGTGACGCTATGGAAAGTGTGACTCTAGAGAAGAAGATTATGTTTATTTCTGTGCTGCTATGAGACTTTTATTTATCTTGCTACATTGTTTATGGGCTAACATGAGTTATTTTATGGGTTTTTTTGATAGAATAAAAGCTATCCTGTAGCTAATATATTCATTGTTATCTTGAATTCTTATATGGGACCTGGGGTCTGTGGTGAGTTAAAATACAACAAAGGTAAACTGAGGCAAGTTTTCCAGGCAAGATAACAGTTTATTAACAATGACCTATACGACTGTTAATAAAATGGGTCAAATTGTCCCCCATCAGGTCAGGGACCCTGGTGGGAATGAAAAGATCATATTTTTGAGACCCCAAAGGAGGAAGGGTCAGGTAGTAGAAAAGCCTTATGATTACCTACATCTGGGTAAAGCAGGCTGGCCTTCAGGTATGGCTGATCATGCCCCTCTCTGACAATTAAGGAATGCTAATTTTATGAGTCTCAACTGCCTCTAGTAATCATGGCTAGAAAAACAGAACCACGCCGATCAGGATCCCCCCACTCTTAGACTTCCCCTTGGAGACTGTCACCCCTAACTTTGACAGGGAAAGCAAGGACAGGAGAACCATCCCCTTGGGCTCAATCCAAGCTGGTTTTTCACTTTATAAGTAAAGAGAAGAGAAGGTCCCACTTCAGAATGGTTAGCTTATGCCCCAGGGGCTAGGAGTGATCCTCAACTGTGCCTGGGAAAGGTCTCATTTTGAGCTAGGCTGAGAAATGGGGTTTGACAAAATGGGGGATGGGATGGGCTATAGAGCAATACTGATTATTAAATAGTACAACATAATATTAATTTTCCTCAGATCCCTTTTACTTAAATATGTAGAGATTTAGACATGAGCTATATTCTGAAATTTTCCCAGAGTAAAGACTGAGTAAGAGACTGATGAGTCAAAAGGAGGGTGGTCTTTTAGGATCATCCCCCAAGATCAAACCTAATTTATGTAACCTCAGAACTTGTAAGTACACTGAGCCACAAGAATATCATCTGAGACTGTGAAATCTAGATATACTATATCCACTACCCCCACCAGAAACTGGATCCTGTCAGCTCTAGATAAGTTTTTGTTTTGTTTTGTTTTACTTTCTCCAGATGCAAACAAGGCTGACAATAGCTCCTAGTTTTCCTTACTTTGCTACCCCCTCCCCCCTGCCTGCCTTCTTTATTTGTTATTTTCCACTAAATAAACTATCTGGTTTGCCTTTATAATTAGGGTCTGGTACATGAGCAGAGTACCTTTTCTCCACATGGCAAAAATGAGGAGCTTGCTTCCTAGCAAGTCACAAAGACAATGTAAGGGAAGGGTCTTGGAGACATTGTGAAGCTTAAACATTCTGTGATTAGTTCTGGTCGGTTAACCACTTGATGAGGGGGATGCTGTTTGGCTCTGGAAGCATCCAAAAGGTCTTAGTTGACATGCATCGTGTTTCTCTTACTCAGTCCCTTTGATTTTTCTTCCATAGGGACTCCTTCACTCAGAACTTACAGTGAGACACAATTCGGTAAGGGGAAAAGCTTTGGCCCTTCATCCCACTGAGACCAGGTGGTCCTTAGAAATGGGCGTTGATCCTTGACCTTTGTGTTTGTTCTTTGCCGTTTTAGTGAAGGGAGTAGAGTCTCTGACATTGTGAGTTTTGAGGGGTCAGGAGAGAAAGAAATGGTAATTTAGAGAAAATATCCCAGCCAGATTTTGTAGATAGCCCAACATCAATGCCCCAAGGAGTGAAAAGCAATCTTTGGGAGTGTCTTCTCAACTCAGGTCAGCAGAAGCTGAGACAAGGACTCATTCAGCAGGCATGCTGCATCTATTAATTAATTCATTTTGATTCATCAACAATCACTTCCACATGCTTTTGAGTTTAAATTTTTTCTCCCCCTTCCTCCCTATTAACCTCCCAAAGATGATGCACAATCTGATATAGGCCATACACATATGTTTCTATTAAACATATTTTCACATTAGTGACGTTGTAAGTAAGAATTAGAACCAATAGGAGGAACCACCAGAAAGAGGAAACAAAACTCAAGAGAAGAAAAAAAAATAGCAAATGGTATGCTTTGATCTGCATTCAAACTCCATAGTTCTTTGGAAATGGATAGCATTTTCCATCACGAGGCCTTTGGAGATGTCTTAGATCCTTGTATTTCTGGGAAGGGTGAAGTTTAACAATATTAATCATTGTACAATGTGGCTGTTATTGTGTACAACATTTTCCTGGTTCTGCTCACTTCACTCAGCATCAGACCATAGTCCTTCCAGGTTTCTCTGAAGTCAGCCTGTTCATCATTTCTTATAGCACAATAGTATTCCATTACATTCATATACCACAACTTGTTCAGCCACTCCCCAATTGATGGGCATCCTCTCAATTTCCAATTCTTTGCCACCACAAAGAGTTGCTATAAATATTTTTGTACATGTGGGTCTTTTTTCCCATTTGTATGATCTCTTTGGGATATAGCCACAGAAGTGCTATTACTGGGTCAAAGGGTATGCACATTTTTATAGCTCTTTGGGCATAGTTCCAAATTGCTTTCCAAAATGGTTGGATCATTTCACAACTCCACCAACAATGCATTAGTGTTCCAGTTTCCCCACATCTTCTCCAACATTTATCATTTTTTTGTTTTGTCATCTTGGCAAATCTGATAGGTGTGATATACCTCTGAGTTGTTTTGATTTGCATTTCTCTAATCAATAGTGATTTTAGAGCATTTTTTCATATGACTATAGATGGCATGCTGCATCTAAACATGAACTCAGTGCGACTAACTATACAGGAATGGAGCTGAATTTGAGTCTAAATTCCCCCCAACCTCCATTTGACATAGTAAAGGGGAGAGGATTCCCCCAAAGTGTGAGTGGGGAAATGTTTTTGTGTTTGTTTTTACCCTACCTTTTAAATAAATATCTCTTTATAAAGGAAAGTTGATGCTAAGTGGTTAAATAGAATTAGAGCATTAGTAACAATGAGTGTAATATAGTTAGTATTGGCTTGATCTGATGGCAATGAAGAAAAGAAAACTCTAAGCCCCCTCAGGGTACCCTAGAACCTTGAAGAGCAGGTGCAGTTAGTTCTGAGAGTTATCCAGAGTGTCTTCACCCACATATGTATGCCCAGCACTTAGCATAGTGCTTGGTACAGAGTAAGCACTTAATAAATGCTTGCTCTTTCCCTATCACCCATGTTTTCCTAATCTACAAGGCTAATAACCTTTAAAAGAAAAAAAGGAATAGAGAAAGAAATCAGGTAATTTTAGCTTGTCTTGTCCTTGCTGAAACCAGTTAATCCCCTAAGGATCATCATTTCTCTTTCCAAATGCTCACAAACCATCTGTTAAATAATACTAGAGATGTAAAGAGCTTGAAGTTATGATAGCAGTATTAGTAACTGAAGGACCGTGAGTCAAAGCTTTCCCCATCCCACCTCATTTTATAAGCTGAAACTGATCAGTCTGTAAGCAAAGGAAAAGAATACAAGAGTATCTATTACAGCAAAAGAAGATCAGTATTGCTGGAATAAACCACGGCAGGTTAATATTAGGTCTCATGGTCCAAACAGGAATAACAATAACTCACTCAAACATCTATTAGGTACTGGTGCTGAGTTTGGTGGGATCCAAAAATGAAAAAATGACCAAGACCCTATCAGTCCTAGAGTAGCTTAATCTATTAGAGGGGATATGACATGACACTTGTACTTAAATGTAGTCCAGTAGACCTGTGAACTACTCAATGTAGGTATTTCCTCCAGTGATGACTATCACAAGCTACCTATTCCTGCTCATCCTCTGTAACACTTGTCCTCCTACAGATTCATCATAAGGGCTCTACTCAATGCTCTGAAGACCTTCCTCACCTTCTCCTGACACCAAGAATACCAAAGAAGCATGCAAGCTATCTATCAGTTAGTTGTTCCTGGTCTCAATATGTGAACAGTTTATCTCATTTGATTGTATAGTGCCTGGATGACTTTTATACCTTCTCTTTCATTTTTCCTTGTTTTTAATGTATTTCTGACAATCCCACCCATCATGTGCCATTTCCATTGCCTTCTAAGTGGTCCTCAACTTCAGTTCGTACTTCAGTTACATGATTCACAGCCATAGAATATCACTGAAGAATATTGGTATTTAAAATATGGGCCTCTGTTTCAGAGAGAAGCTATAAGTCATTAATGGGACTCTGCATTTTACTAAAGGTAGACCAGCCTGTTTCCTCCTTTTCAACTCTAGGACCAACTTCTTTCTGTTTGCAGTGTTTGTCTAGGAGATGGATGAGCTCTGTTGGTTGTTGATCATAATCAATAGTATATCATAACCTAAACCAGTGATCTCCAAATTTTTTTGATCAGTCACTCTATAAATAAAAATTGGGGTGTTTGTACCTCTTATATATATATATATATATATATATATATATATATATATATATACACATACATATACATATTTACTGATTTCTAAATTAAATCATGTACTATTATACTAATAATTATATGTTACAATCACATTACAAAATGTAGAAAGGAGAAATGTTTCAAAGGATGAGATAAATCCTAAATGATATTTGATTCTGGAGTCAATACAGAGCCCCTGGAGTTTACTGAGTAGGAAAGTGTCATGGTCAGACTTGAATTTTTTTTTTTTTTTAGTGAGGTGATTGGGGTTAAGTGACTTGCCCAAGGTCACACAGCTAGTAAGTATCAAGTGTTTGGTCTGAGGCTGGATTTGAACTCAGGTCCTCCTGACTTCAGGGCTGGTGTTCTATCCACTGCGCCACCTAGCTGCCCTCAGACTTGAATTTTCTTTGAATTATATTTTATTTTTTGCCAATCAGTAAAAATCCACTTTCTTGCCCTTCCCTCCCACAAGCCCTGCACAACCAAGAACAGAGAACAAAAGAAAAACAAAACTTCTGTTATAAACCTCTATAGTCAAGCAAAAAAATAAAATAAAATAAAATTGGCCCTGTCCAAAAAAATTTGGCTCTTTCTCCACTCTTAGTTCTCCATCTCTCTATTAGGAGGTGGGTAAGATGTTTCATGGTTACTTCTCTGGAATAGTGGTTGGTCATCATACTAATAGGAGTTCCTAATTCTTTCAAAGTTGTTTGTCTTCATCTTCTTGTTGTCATTGTATAAATTGTCCTCCTGGTTCTTTTCATCTCACTCTCTATCATTTCATACAGGTCTTCCCAGATTTCTCTGAAATCATCTCCTTCATCACTTCTTACACAACAATAATATTCCATCACAGTTACATACCATAGCTTGTTCATCCATTCCCCAATTATGGACATCTCCTCTTGAACCCATTCTTTACCACCTCAAAAAGAGCAATAAATATTTCTGTACATCATTAAAAGTTTTGCTTGGGATTAATCTCTCCCTTAATCTATCCTCTCTCTTAATTCCCCCTTTCCCTCTTCTCTTTCCTTCATATCTCCCTGTTAAGTGAAATGTATTTCTGTACTCAACTCATTCTCTCTCTCTCTCTCTCTCTCTCTCTCTCTCCCTCTTTCTCCCCCCCCACTGTGTGTGTGTCAGCTTCTCTCCACACATCTTTCTCCTTGTTTGTATAGATATCTACTTGTACACCCTGATAATGTGAGATAATTTTTCCTAACTTTCCCTTCCCCACCTCCCACCAACAGGGCATTCTTTTTCTCCTGTTTCCTCTTCTTCTCTTAAAGATCATCAAGGTCCAACAAAACTACTCCCAGGTATTGCCTAGTTAGTTTCCCTTTATGACTCCTGATTATGATAGTGTTCAGAAGGGATACGTATATCATCTCTCCATATTTGAATGTAAGCAATTTATCTTTGTTTAGTCCCTTATCATTGATCATTCATTTTTTACCTTTTTATGTGTCTCTTAACTCCTGTGTTTGAACTCCAAAGTTTCCCTGCAGCTCTGGTCTTTTCATCAGGAATGCTTAGAAGTTTTCTATTTCATTAAAGAGCCATTTCCCCCTGTACCATTATAGTCAGTTTTTCTCGTAAGTCATTATTGGCTGTAAGCCCATATCCTTTGCCTTCTTGAATTCTGTATTCCAAGTTTTCTGTTCCTTTACAACTGCTAAATTGTGTGTGATCCTGTCTATGGCTCCTTGGTTCTTGAATTCTTTCTCTCTTATTGCTTGCAGTATTTTTTTTCTTTGAATTAGAAGCACTGGATTTTGGCTATGATGTTCCTGGGAGTTTTCATTTTGAGTTTGTTTCAGGAGGTGACTGGTGGATTATTTCTATTTCCACTTTGCCTTTAGCCTTTATATATCCCAGTCCATGTGGATTCAGCCAAGGGGCAAAAACCTCATTTATTACTAAGTTAGCCAGTCAACAAGCATTTATTGTTTACTACAAGCCAAGCATTGTGCTTAATGCTGAGAATACAAATAAAAGCCAAAATTAAAAATTTAAAAGAGCTCCTGCCCTCAAGGGGCTTACATTCTAATGAAGGAATACATTATGAAGGAATACATTAAAGGAAACCAAAAAGCAGGGGTAGAGATGGTAGGGGGAATGTTGAGGTGAGGGGAAAGGAGGAGAAAGTTACCCATATCAAGACATGGTAGACAAAGTTTGAAGAGTCAAAAATGGAATCTAGAGAGGAATGAAGACATGCTGACCTGGAAATTTTCCTTAAAATAGGGATTCTTGGAGGAACTGACCAATTAGAGTTGATGAGTTCAGGGTACACCCCAAGAACGTTGAGGTGCCACCTGAAATGATGAGTAATAGATGGGTTGGTCCTAGTGTCGGAAGGAATTCATTCTGAGAGCCTCCAATTTAAAGAAAGGCATTTACTGGGGTGACACACCCAAGTGGGCTTGCTCTCCATGAGGCTCCACTTGGGAGTCAGAGCATGGGCAGAGAGCCCTGCTTCCCTAATGGAGGCAGAGTGATTATTTGGGCTAGGTGTCTGGTCTATATACAAGCTCTATACAGGTCTGTATCTTTACAGGGAGGTGGAAAGAGAGGCGGGGCAGGCATGGCTCTGGAATGCCTGGCTTATCAAGTAATTGGGAGGTGCTTTTGTCATACAGATAAGCAAGGAGAATAGGAAAGGGGGAAGGGAAGAGTTGTTCTGGAATGTCAAGTCAGGGGGTGCTTTGTGAAAACACACAGGTGAGTCTATAGTGGAGGGTTTCAATGCATAGTCTTCTTTGATTACTTTTTCTGGCTAGTCACATCCTGCATCCTATTTGCTCCATCTGCTTCAACCTCTCCATCTACCTCATCAAGAGTAAGGAGCTTCAGAGATTTCTAATGTAAGAAAGCCAGGGAGAAAGTGAACTTACAGGATGAGAAGGCCAGAAGGAAGTGAATTTCCAGAGAAAGAAGGTTGCTCTGTCATAGCAGAGAAAGATTCTAAATTTTCTCAGCTTAAGGAATTTAACAATATCGCTTTATACTTTTAGTTTCTTTGTGCTCTGATTAGTTCTTTGTTATTTACAATGTTAATTCATTCATCATCACACCAACCCCGTGAGGTCACACATGAAGCAGATCTTTTACCACTCTAATGGACAATGGTCCAATTAGCTTAAGTTCTTTTTACCAAAAGACCAGGAAAATGATCCAAATGGACAACATTCATTATTGATAGCATTCAGATATTTTAAGTGAGGTTGACACACTGCTTCCTGTGGTGTTCACAGAAAACATACCTAAATCTTAATAACATCCCTGAGGGACTTATGAGACATTGAATTGCCCCAGGTGAATGTGTAGGAATAATAGGGAAAATCAAAGAAGCAGAGTCATGAAGGTATTGACAGAATTTCTTCTCACACACCATTGTTTTCTTACCTTGAGAGGATCAGCTCATCCTTGGTAGATCATAGGCCTAAATGTCAAATGACCTGGCTAGCAGTAAGAAAAACATAACCTAGGTGACTAAACCTGGAGACAGTACTTCTGGGTCAAAATTCTACCAAAGATCACAAAGATGAGATTAAGAGAAGTCACCCAGTAAAATTATGTGAGTTCATTGTTATGTGGTTTCAGTCTTATTTGGCCCTTTGTGACCCCATTTCCTTCTCCAGTTCATTTTACAGATGAGAAACTGAGGCAAACAGAGTTAAGTAACTTGCCCACAGTCACAGAGCTAGTAAGTATCCCAGGTTGGATTTGAACTCAGGTCCTTCTGACTCCAAGGCTAGGACTCTATCCACTTTGCTGCCTTGCTGCCCATTATATGAGTTCAAGTCGGCAAAATCTGGCAAAAAGTTCTGCCAGCATTTGACCTCTTATCCCTAAATATTACAACTTACCCCTTGAAGAGTTAATAACACTTTTTTTGGATGCAAAAAACTTTTGTAGATAAAAGAAGCAAAATAATTTATTAATATCAAATTATAAAAGTCATAAATAAGGAGTTTTATAATTAATGGTAATGTAAATGAATGAATTAATGAATGAAAAAGTATTTATTGAGAGCTTATTTTGTACAACACTGTGCTAAGCACTGGGATATAAATTGAAAAGTAAGATATTCATCGCTTACAGAGAGCTCACATTTAAATAGGGGAAACAATACCTATAGCAGGCTTCAACAACAAGTCAAATCAAAGGTCCAATGGTTCTTAAGGTAACCTGGCAAAGAAGATGATAATGTCTCTTTTTTAATGTCATGTTCATTGAGAAAACCATATCCATTTCTCATGTAATGATCTGACAATGTTTTTGAGGCCATAAACCTAAATAGCAACAAGAAACTATTAAAGCAAAGAACAATCAAATACCTGTCAACGAAAAGCAAAGGTACCCTATATCTATTGCAATTTAGAGGAAAACAGGAAATGAAAAGTATAGTTGGAGTTAGAACAGGCTCTGGTTTGGGAAAGAACTTAAAGAGGGCCATCTAATCCTGAGAGTTAGACTTGTACTCTTTCCTCGTCTTTCTTTCTCAAGAGTGGCCTCAACAGCTATAGTCCCAGAAGTGTGAAAACACTCCCTTTTTCTCTGTTAGGCAATAGACATTTACTAGGCACCTACAATATGCCAAGCACTATACTAAGTGGTGGAGATACAAAGAAAGGTAGGGGCTTGAACAAAGCCAGGAAGTAGAGATGAGGAGAGAGAGCATTCTAGGCATGAGAGATAATTAACGAAAATGCCTGGAGTCTGTAAATGAAGGATCTTGTCTGTTGAACAGCAAGGAGGCCAGTGTCACTGAATCACAGAGTATATTGGGAAGGGGGTGGAGGATGTAAGGTGTAAGAAGACTGGAAAAGTCTTCTGGAAAAGTCTGAAAAGGGGGCCAGGTTATAAAAGGCTTTAAAAGCTAAACAGAGGATTTAAATTTTATCCTGGAGGTGGCAGGGAGCCTGGAGATTGAGCAGGGAGGTGACGTGATTAACCTAAGCTTTAGGAAGATCATTTTGACAGTTTAATAGAAGATAGACCAGAGCCAGGAGAGACTTGTGGCAGGCAGACGAAGCAGCAAGCAATATTCCAGACATGAGATGACGAGGGGCTGTATCAGGGTGGTGGGAGTGTGAAAGGACAGAAGGGGATATATGTAAGAGGAGGTGTTGTGAAGGTAAAATTGACAGGTCTTGGCAGCAGATTGGATATGAAAGATGAGAGAGAGTGAGGAGTTGAGAATGATACCTAGGTCACACGCCTGGGTAACTGGGAAGATAGTGGTGCCCTTGATAAAATCAAAGGGAAGTTTGGAAGGATCATGGCTGGGGGTGGGGCAGGGAAGATAATGAGTTCAGTTTGGGACGTACTGAGCTTAAGATGTCTACAAGACATCCAGGTGGAGATGCCTAATAGGCGGTTGGAGATGTGAGACTAGAGGTCAGTAGGAAGGCCAGGGCTAGTTAAATAAATTTGAGAATTATTAGCACAGTAATAATTAAATCCATGGAAGCTGGTAAGATCACCAAGTAAAATAGTAACCTACCATTAATGAGCATGAACTGGAAGAAGATATGCCAAAAGAGACTGAGGAGTAGTCAGATAGGTAGGAGAACCAGGAAAGAGTAATTCCCCAAAAACCTGGACATGAGAAAGTATCAAGGAAAAAATGGTGATTGACAGCATGGAAGAGGTTAAAAGGATGACCTACAGATAGGTCGAAAGGATGAGGATTGAGAAAAGGCCATTAGATTTGGCAATTAAGATATCATTAGTAACTTTGGAAAGGGCAGTTTTGGTTGAATAATGAGGTTGGAAGCCAGAATATAGAGTTAAGGAAAGGAAGTGGAAATATCTATTATAGATGGCCTTCACAAAGACTTTAGCCAGAAATGAGAGGAGAGATATGGGACAATAGTGGTAATGGATGGATCAGGTAAGGGTTTTTTGAGGTTGGGTGAGATAACGGGCTTGTTTATAGGTAGTAGAGAAGTGATCAGTAGACTGGGAGAGACTAAATATAACTGAGACAGTGGGGATAACAGTCTAGCACTCTGAAGAGAAGATAGGATGAACCTATTTTACATGAGTTTAGAAGATTCTGTCTATCTGTCTGTCTCTTTCTCTTTATCTGTCTGTCTCTGTCTCTCTCCTCTTCCCTTTCTCAACAATAAAGAAGCCGGATATTGGTTCTCTGCCTAACAAAGCTGGAAAGCATTCCATGTGAAGGGTCTAATAAAGGTATCTTTACTTTTTACTTCTCTCTTCTCTTTTCCCAAAATTACTCCCCTGAAAATAGCAATTGCTAGGGGCAGCTAGGTGGCACAGTGGATAGAGCACCGATCCTGAAGTCAGGAGGATCTGAGTTCAAATCTGGCCTCAGACACATAACACTCACTAGCTATGTGACTCTGAGCAAGTCACTTAACCCCAATTGCCTCACCAAGAAAAAAAAATAGCAATTGCTAATTCTTTTGTCTACTTCTATTTGTATGTGTTAGTGTGTGTATCCATCTTCTTCTCAAGGCCCTTAGCACAACCTATCTCCTTTCCATGTGTATGTTTGTTTCATAAATGAGGTATATAACTGTTAGAAGCTATTAAGACTAAGTTCATCATGTAAATTAGTTATCTGATTAAACTAATTTTTAATTATTGATTAACAATATTTTCTACACTTGTTTTTGAGTTAAAAGTTCCTCAAAGTGGTCACTATATATTTTAATTATGTAAACTTGATACATTTTGCTATAATCCTATTGACTCATACTTATCTACTTTCCTGAAAACAGGAGTGCAAATTTATCGTTTTTTATGGTGCAATAATATTCCATTATAGTCATATAACATAATTTGTTAAGACATTCCTTAATTGATGGGCATCCCCCTTGTTTCTATCTCTTTGCTACAACAAAGAGAATTGTTATAAATATTGCATATGTGAATCCTTTTCCTCTTTCTTTGATCTCTTTAGGTATTTACCTACTAGTGGTATTACTGGGTCAAAGGATATGCACAGTTTATTGACTTAGCTCGAAATTGCTTTCCAGAAAGACTGGATCGATTTACAGTTCCTTGTCTTCCCATAAGCCCTTCAACAATTGTCATTTTCCAATTTTATTACCATTGTGTGGTGCAACCTCAGTGATGTTTTAATCAGCATTTTAACTTGTATTTCTCTGTTCATGATTTGAGATATTTTCTCATATGTCTATTGATAGCTTGGATAGCTACCATTGTGAACTTCCTCTTCACATCTTTTGACCATTTATCTATTGGAAAATAACTGTCATTCATATATATTTGAATCTGTTTCCTATATCTTGGATATCAGGCCTTTATCAGAGAAACTTGCTATAAATATTTTTCCCATTACCTGTTTCCCTTTTAATGTTAACTACCTTGATTGCTTCTGTTTGTGTAAAAAGTTCTCATTTTATGTAATCAAAATTGTCCATTTAATCTACTATCCTCCTCTCCATCCTTTATCTGATCATGAACTCTTTCCTTATCCATAGTTTTGAAAGGTATTTTCTTCCTTGCTCCTCTAATTTAAGATGTGACCTTTTATCTAGATCATGTATTCATTTATAGCTTATCTTGATATACTGAACTGTTTTAAATTGCTAGGGATATTATTTCTAGACCGCATGCCCCCCACCTGATCACCTGCCTGGGATATGATGGTCCTTCCTCAGTCCGTTAGGGGTAAGAACATTGTTTGTTACTTGCCAGGAGATGACTACTAAAAGTCAACTGTCAGATTTATAAAGCATATCAGGACACTCCCTGACGAAAATTTCTCTAGGGGAAAAGGGCATAAATGACATATAGGTACAGCCAGGTACACTAGGAAATGGGTACTTTGGGGCTTATTCTGCTCTTAGTCACCCTTCCTCCTTCCCATACATCAGATAACTGTCCTCCCTGCCAGGTGCCTGTATCTCTTGGCCAGCTTGGGGAGAGGTGCTATGTGGTCTCAGCCCTGAACCAAAGTGAGAAAAGGTGGCAAGTTAGTTTAAGCACATAGGTACTTTATTTAAAAATTTCTGTATAGGATTTCCATTCTGTATGTTATTTCGATGTGTGCAGTAAGTTACCACTAACCACTTGTAGATGGTAGAAGACGTGGTTTAGAACCCAAGAGTTTCAGAGATGGCGTGAGGTAGGAAGGGGGATAGTAAACAAGGATGTTGATGCCAGGCCACGCACTAGGATCTTAAGTCTGACATGGGCCACATTTTCTCTGAGGGCAGCAGGACTGTTGAATGGGAATAGAACAGAGAAGGCCCCAGAAACATATAACATAGATTTGTTTGTTTCATGGTGATATTTTAATTGCTTTTTATTTAAATAAGGGAAGCAAATAGAGACCTAGAGAAAGCATTGCTTCCATTGTTTCTGAGGGAGTTGGCAAGATTCTCTCAGCCTGTCCCACTGCTCTTCCTGGAAGGATAAAGACAAAACTTTCTTTGTCCAGGTTTCCTATACAGAATGGCATCATTACATTTGTCTTCTGGCTTTTCCCCCCCATATTTTTAGTATACTCTGGAACTTGTTTAGAGCCATGATCATAATAGTGTCTGTATTCAACCCACATTGTTCCCTTGCCTTCACTCTAAAGTCATGCATGTAAAAATAAAATCACCTAGAAAATTTTTTTTTAATTTTTAAAAATTAATTTATTTTTAGTTTTCATGTTCACTTTCACAAGATTTTGAGTTCCAAATTTTCTTCCCATCTCTCCCCTCCCCCCACCCCAAGATGGGATGCATTCTGAGTAGCCCTTCTCCTAATCTGCCCTCCCTTCTATCATCCCCCCTTCTATCATCCCCCCCTTCTTCCCTTCCCCTTCTATTTTCCTGTAGGGCAAGATAGATTTCTATACCCCATTGCCTGTATCTTATTTCCCAGTTGCATGTAAAAACAATTTTTAACATTTGTTTTTAAAACTTTGGGTTCTAAATTCTCTCCCTTCCTCTCTCCCCATCCACCCTCACTGAGAAGGCAAACAACTTGATACAGGTTATATATGTGTAGTCATGCAAAACACTTCCACAATAGTCATGTTGTGAAAAACTATATTTCCCTTCATCTTATCTCACCCTCCCATTTATTCTTTCCTCTCTTTTGACCCTGTCCCTCCTCAAAACTGTTTGCTTCTGATTACCCCCTCCCCCAATCTGCCCTCCCTTCTATCATCCCCTCCCCACTCTTATCCCCTTCTCCCCTACTTTCCTGTAGGGTAAGATAAATTTCCCAACCCCATTGATTGTGTATGTTATTCCCTCCTTAAGCCAAATCCGATGAGAGTAAAATTCACTCATTCCCTTTTACCTCCCCTCATTTCCCCTCCACTATAAAAACTTTTTCTTGTCTGTTTTATGTTTTACCCCATTCTACATCTCCCTTTCTCCTTCTCCCAGTACATTCTTCTCTCACCCCTTAATTTTCTTTTTTAGACATCATCCCATCATATCCAACTCACCTTGTGCCTTCTGTCTATTTATATTCCCTCCTACTACCCTAATAACGAGAAAGGTCTCATGAGTTACAAATATCATCCTTCCACATAGGAATGTAAACAGTTCAGCTTTAGTAAGTCCCTTATGATGTCTCTTTCTTGCTTACCTTTTCATGCTTCTCTTCAGTCTTGTATTTGAAAGTCAATTTTTCTGTTCAGCTCTGGCTTCTCAAAAATACATTAAATTCCTTTATGTCATTGAATATCATTTTTTCCCCTTATTGATTACACTCAATTTTGTTGGGTAGGTGATTCTTGGTTTTAATCCTAGTTCCTTTGACCTCTGGAATATCATATTCCAAGCCCTCCAATCCCTTAATGTAGAAGCTGCTAAAACTTAATGTTATCCTGATTGTGTTTCCACAATACTTGAATTATTTCTTTCTGGCTGCTTGCAATATTTTCTCCTTGACCTGGGAATTCTGGAATTTGGCTATAATACTCCTGGGAGTTTTCCTTTTGGGATCTCTTTCAGGAGGTTATTGGTGGATTCTTTCAATTTATATTTTACCCTCTGGTTCAAGAATATCAGGGCAGTTTTCCTTAATAACGTCTTAAAAGATGATGTATAGGCTCTTTTTTTGATCACAGCTTTCAGGTAGTCCAATAATTTTTAAGTTATCTCTCCTGGATCTATTTCCAGGTCAGTTATTTTTCCAATGAGATATTTCACATTGTCTTCTATTTTTTCATTCTTTTGGTTTTCTTTGATAATTTTTTGATTCTCATCAAGAGTCATTAACTTTCATTTGCTTCATTTTAATTTTTAAGGAATTATTTTCCTCAGTGAGCTTTTGGACCCCTTTTCCCATTTGGCCAAATCTGCTTTTTAAGGCACTCTCCTCCTCATTGGCTTTTTGGACCTCTTTTGCCATTTGAGTTAGTCTATTTTTTAAGGTGTTATTTCTTAAGTATTTTTTTGGATCTCCTTTAGCAAGCTGTTGACTTGTTTTTCATGATTTTCTTGCATCACTCTCATTTCTCTTCCCAATTTTTCCTCTACTTCTCTTACTTGCTTCTCAAAATCATTTTTGAGCTCTTCCATGACCTGGGACCAATCCATATTTTTCTTGGAGGCTTTGGATGTAGGAGCTTTGACTTTGTTGTCTTCTTCTGGTTGTATGTTTGATCTTTGTCATCAAAGTGAGATTCTATAGTCTGAGGTTTTTTATGCTGTTTGCTCATGTTCCCAGTCAATTACTTGACTTTCAAACTCTTTGTTAAGGGGCTCTGCTTCCAGTGTGGAGGGTGTACTGTCCCCAACTTCAGGGGTTTTGTGCAGTTGTTTTCAGAGATACTTCTAGGGACCTATAAATTTTCAGCTCTTACAAAGTGGTATGATAAGGGTCAAGGTGTCTACTCCTTTCCTGGCCTGTATTCTGGTCTATGAGTGTCCACAAGCAATCTTTCCTGCCTTTGAACTGTGAGGAGGATTCCCTCTCCACCACCACCACAAGCTCCACCTCGCCAGCACTCCTCCTCACCCCAGGACCACCACCCAGGACTGAGACCCAGATCCAAGCAGGGGTAAAGCAAGAGAATCCTGCCTCAGCACCAGCAAAGAAATCCCTGCAATCCCCTTCTGATCAGCCATTTGAAGCCCCCACAGGCTGTGGGTTGAGAGCTCCAGAAGCAGCCGTCACCCTGGGGCTGCACCAGAACTGGGGCTGAACCGGGCTCTTCTCTCACCAAAGTTCGACAGACCTTTCCTACTGACCTTCTAAGTTGTCTTTGCTGTTTGTGTGTTGGAAAGTCTGGAAACCACTACAGCTGCTAGTGATTCAGTCCCCTGAGGCCTGCTCTAGGTTTTCTGAGGTCTGGTCTTTGCCTGTGCAGCCCATGCTGACCTGCACTCCTCTCCCAGCCTGTTGCAACAGATCTTTCCAATCAACCATCCAGGTTATCTTGGGCAGGAAATTTGTTTCACTCTGTCTTTTTGTGGGTTCTGCTGCTCTAGAATTTGTTTAGAGCCTTTTTTTTTTTTTAACAGATATTTGGAGGGGTTTGGGGAAAAAAAATTTTTTTAAAGCGTGAAGTTGGGCTTAATTTCTACCATGTTTCTCAGGAATTTTTGTCAAATAATAAGTCCTTACCCTAATAATGGGGTCTTTGAGTTTATCAGACTCTATGTATCTATGTTCATTTACTTCTGCATGTTGTATACCTAGTCAAATTCCATTGATCATCTTTCCTGTTTTTTAACTAGTACCAAATAGTCTGAATGATTATTGCTTTGTAGTATAGATGAAATCAGGTATTGCTAGGCCCCTTCTTTCCACTTTTCTTTTTTTTTTTAATTTCCATTAGGAATCTTGATTTTTTGTTCCTCCACATACATTTTGTTATTATTTTTTCCAGTTTTCTAAAGTAATCCTTTGATATTTTGATTAATATGGTACTGAATAAAAATAATTTAGGTAGAAGGATAATTTTAATTATATTTGTGTAAAGAACCATGAGAAATTAGTCCTTTCCCATTTATTTAGGTCTATTTCTGGAAGATGTTTTAGAGTTATGTTCATGCAGTTTCTGTGAATTTACTGATAGATGACCTCAATATTTTATATATTCTATAATTTTTTTGAATGGAATTGTTTCTATCATTACTTCTGGGTTTTGTTGATAATATACAGAAAAGTTGATGATATCCATGCCTTAATTTTACATCCTGCAACTTTACTGCAGCTTTAGTTGTTTCAATTAATTTCTAGTTGATTACATCAGGTTCTCTATGTTGATCATTATATCATCTACAAAATAGCAACAATTTTATTTCCTCTTTGCCTTTGCTTATAACATTGATTTGTCTCTTGTTTAATTGCTATTCCTCCATACCAAATTAATGGTGATAATGGACATTCTTATTTTATCCTTGATCTTATTTGAAAGGCCTCTAGATTTCCATTGCATAAAATGTTGGCTCTTGGTTTTAGATAAATGCCATTTACGATACTATGGAAACATTTATTTATTTGTTTATTCCCATGCTTTTTAGTATTTTTAACAGAAATGGGTAACATGTTCTGTCAAAAGCTGCACCTATTGATACAAATGTGATTTTGATTATTTTGTTTTAATAAAAAATAATGGCTAGCATTTACATGACAGTGCTTGATAGAATTCATATCTGATTCTATCTGGTCCTGGGGTCTTTTCTTTGGGAGTTCATTTATAGTTTCTTCAATATCTTTTTCTTTTGACATTGATGTCTTTAAATTCTCTACTTCTTGTTCTGTTAATCTGGGTAGTTTATGTTTTTGTTGATATTAATGTATTTCATTTATATTGTCAATTTTGTAAGCATATAATTGAGCAAAATAGTTTACAATTTCTTTTTCATTTGCTGTCATTTCTCTTTTTTCATTTGATTCTAACAATTTGTTTTTTCTCCCTTTTAAAAATCAGATTAGAAAATGGTTTATCAATTTTAGTGGTTCTTCCCCCCCCCCCAAAATAATCTCAGCTTCTCTTTTTATCAGTTTGATGTTCTACAGTGTTTATTTTTGATTCTTACTTTCAATTTGGCTAGTATCTTATTTGATTTTCAGAATATCCAATTTGGTATTTAGTTGTGTGTGTGTGTTTTTTTTTAATGTATTGGTTTTCTAGAGTTCTTTTTTTAGTTGCATACTCAATTCATTTATTCTTTTTTGTTATTGAGCATGCTTAGGGATATAAATATTCTTCTCGGTACTGCCTTTGCTACATCACAAAAGTTTTGGTATATTGTCTTATTATTTTCATTGCAGGGCTTGTCTATTGTTTCTATAATTTGTTCCTTGAATCACAAAGTTTTTAGGAATAAGGACATGATCAATAACAAATGTGCCAATAAAACTGATATACATACATACATACATATATATGGATATATATATATATACATATATATATGTATATGATCCTTTCTATTTCCATTTAGTAATTATCAGAAAATGATCATGTTGAATGCTCTAACATTCTATTCAGAAACTTAACTTCTGTATTGTTTACTTTTGGGATAGATTTGTTTATATAAAGGATAATACGAGGTCCCCAGTATTACAGTTTTCCTGTCTATTTCACTCTGTAATTTGATCATTTTTTTCCTTTAAATAGTTAAATACAATCTTGTTTCATGTATATGTATTAAGAATTGATATTATTTCATTAACTATGGTACCTTTAAATATACTCTTATTTTCCCTGTTCATCTCTTTTAACCATGTCTGTTTTTACTATTGCCTTGTTTGACATCAAAATTGCTACCCCTATTTTTTTTTTAGTTCAACTGATACATTCTACTTTGTTCCCTCATTTTAACTCAGTTTGAATCTGTATATTTCAGGTGTGTTTCTTTTAAACAACATTTTGTTTGGTTTTCCTTCCTAGTCTATTCTCCTATCTTTTTTTGTTTGTTTTGTTTTATGAATGAGTTCATTCCATTCAAATTCATAGTTATGACTGTTAATTATGTATTTCTTGCCATCATATCTTTTTATACTTTTCCTTCTCTTTGTCCTACACCCATTTTTGGTTTGTTTACAAAGAATAAGGTGGTGAAAGAGGAGTATGAAAAAATGGTGATTTCTAATTGAAGCAACTTGCTTCTACTGTACCTTTATTCTCTTCACTTCACTCAGATCCCAATCTTGTTTCTTACTCTTCCTTTCCTTTTAATCTCCTCTTTATTATCAGGCCTCCAAAGTTAATTTTATTTTGACTTTTAACTTCCCATTCTACCCTACCTCTTCAACTTCCTTCTTCCTTCTTTGTCCCTGCCTGTTTCCCTGTGGAGTTAAACATATTTCTACACCCAGTTCTTTGTATATATGTAGGCACATTTGTTCAACTCTCTTTTGTATAGTTAAGATAAAAGTTTGTTTCATGTGATGCACACTTCTTCTACCCCATCCTCCATGTTTTTATTCTCTTTACTATATTATTAATGGATGACATTTATATAGCACTTACAAAACACTTTAAATGTTATCTCATTTGATCTTCACAACAGCCCTGTAAGAAAGGTGCTATTATTACCCCCATTTTACAGACAATGAAATCAAGGGTGAGAGAGGTTAAGCAACTTATCCAAGGTCACACAGCTAGTAAATGTCTGAGGTGAGATTTGAACTTAGGTCTTCCTGACTCTAAGTCCAGTATTCTAACCACTGCTTCACTTAGCTACCTAGAATATTAATTATTCATCAAGGGAGTACAATATTTGAGATGCCTAACAGGTGGAGACTAGTGGTCTCCTCAGAGTGTTTCTGGTGCATATGTGGCATAGCCTTTATAGGGCATTTGGCCTGTATATGCCCACAATGCTTTCCTCCCCACTATTACCCTCATCTCCAAGCCCATAGCTTCAAGAGAAAGCACTGATGAGCTATGGAATTTAATTTAGGGTATGAAATAGAAATATTACTCTATATATGTAACTTGAGTCTCAGTGCTCATTGGTATAGAACTTTCTCCTTAATGGTGAAGATCAATGCCCCATACCTGCATGAGGGGTGTGGCAGAGTTGGTGAGAGGGGAGAGATCTGGGGTTCTTCTGGCTTCTAGCTTCAAGAGAGAAAATCCATAATGCCAATCTATCTTCGAGTTGCTGAAGGGAGAGAAAACTCTTGGAAGCAGCTAACATCAGAGTAGCTAACAGACCGTCATGTCCCTATACCCAGCTTACTACACTAGAAATGCAAAGGAATTTTCCCTCTTTGATGAGCTCTCTCTCTCTCTCTCTCTCTCTGTTGATCTAAGCTACCTCACTCCCAATGAGAGAGATCCTTCAATTTATATTGTTTGGTATATATTATATTTTCAGTTGTTTTCAGTCATGTCCGACTCTTTGTGACCCCATTTGGGGTCTTCTTGAGAAAAATACTAGAGTAGTTTGCCATTCCTTCTCCAGCCCATTTTATAGATGCGGAAACTGAGGTAAACAGGGTGAAGTGATTTTCCCAGGGTCACACAGCTAGTCAGTGTCTGAGGCCAGATTTGAACTCAGGAAGATGAGTCTTCCTGACTCCAGACCTGACACTCTATCCACTATGCCACCTAGCTGCCCCTTGTCATATGTATACTTTCTCTGATTTTTGAGTTGCTATTAACTTGGATAATTGAATTCTTTTGCTATTTGCTTTATGTGTTCACTGTGGAACTGGCATCTGATGGGAAGGAGGTTATGCCTTGGATGTAAAGCTTAGGGCCTCCCTTTTCTCCATTAATTAATGATGAGTAGGAGTTTAGTTTGAACCTCAAAATTATTTCCCTTTTAGATTAATATTATTTAAGGGAGCAGATAGATATAATTCTAGCCCAGTGCCCCCTCTCTCGGAGGAGAGCAGAGTTCCCAGCCACCTGCTTCCCTGACTGGCAGGAATTAAAGTTTCCCTTGGAGGAAAGGAGGGGAGAGAGATCCTAGAGATGTCCAGTCTTATCTCCTTGTGAGCCACATCAAGACAGCTATATTACCTATTAAAACATTGAATCTATAGTCTGTACACAGCTCATGAGCCCTTATCCTTTCTCTCTCAGATCTCCTTTCTTTGGTTACAATTTTACCCACATCCATAGGATTCAGGTGCTTAACATATTGTGATCATCACAAACTGACATACTCAATTTGAAGGGAAATAGGTCACATGTTCCAATAGGGAGTCATCTACTTCTAGTCATTTCCTAAAACCTCTTCCGAACTGCCCTCCTAGTTGTTTAAAGTGATGATGGGGAAATCTCTAAACCATTCCCAACTCACGGAAAGGAATAAGGGAAAGGCCAGTTCATGTGTCTCCAAAACCCCATCTCAGGGCTGAGGAGGATAACAAAAAGAAGCACAGGAAGAAAGATGAGAAAAATCAGTATTCTCCTTCTGCTCACCTGTCCACTAGAATTCCCAATAGCTAGCAGTCCCTCAGAACTTGAGACACTTTCTTATAGCAGTTTCAAACTTCTTTTCCGCTCCAGAATCAGATCTCTTCCATAGCACCCGTCCCCTCCCTGCCCGTTATCTCTCTGGGACTCTACTAGGTCTCCCTCAGACTTGGGGGCAGAGGGAGAGGATTTTTCTCCATTACTCCCTCCCCTTCAGCCATGGCAGTCTAAGGTTGAGCTGGTAGAATTGCAAGGAAAAGACCCTTACAGCTCTTATAGTCTGCTGAGTGGGGAGGCTACTTTCCCCTCAGTCAGGAATCATCTTTGACACAGCCCCAGTCACAAGGACCAAGAAACCAAACAGGAGCTCCTGCATTGCTCATGTCCTTAAGTAAGGGGCTAGAGCACATGTTCCAGACAAGAGCCAAAGTGAATGCTTGCTTCATTGGTAAGTGCTCCAGTTCATGCCCACTATAACGTAAAGATAATTTTAAGCTTTAACATTCTGGATTGCGGCTACACAGAAATTCAGTTCTCATTCATAATATTTTTGTTATAGTCACCAACTGCCTTTTGACAGTTAGGTGGCACAGCAGATAGAGCTGGGTTAGAGTCAAGAAGGCCTAATTTAAAATTCAGTCTCAGACACTTACTAGCTATATTATCCTGGGCAAGTCTCTTAACCTTTGTGTCAGTTTCTTCAACTAGAAAATTAGGATAATAATAGCACCTATCTCATAAGGTTGTTATAAGGATCAAATGAAATAATATATAAAACAATGCAGTGCCTAGAATGTAATAGGTGCTTCAAAAATGTTTGTTTTTTTCTTCCCCTCTTTCTAAGGTTTGGTCTAATTCTAAGAGAAAATCAACTGATGTTAGGTAAAATAATCTCTAACATCCCCTTGGGGTTCAATGGCCTAATTCAAACAGTATGAGTTGGGGTTATGGAGGAGTAACTATTATTGTTCCCAGGGTTCTAGGAGGTTAACCCTGAGGGTAACTATTCTTTTAAAAACTAGCTCATGAGCCCCTAATGGTGCATTTCTCTTAATAATTAGCCAATAGACTAAATCTTTAGCAAAGGCATTTACTCAAATGACATGTCCACAACAGTAATTATAAGTCATTTTTCCCTAAACCAGGGGTACTTTCCCACAAATATGCCCAGAATCCAGGGGCAAAAGGATACAAAGGAACCCAAAATACAATGATACAGAGGCACATGTCCAGACACATATGGCCAGGTGAACTCACAACTCTGGAACCGTAGGGCCTTGATCTCTCTCTGAAAGATCCTCAGAGTTCACTGCCTCTGTTCAACTAAGTCAGGGCTCACAAAATTCACAATGAGTTATTTCTCTCTTTAGTTTGGCTGGTTCTTTTTAGGCACAGGGTCTCTGGGGACTCAGGAAGCTTGGCTTTACTGACTCATAACAAGGCTGTTCTGTCTCTGAATATTTCCCAGTAGGCTGTCGGGCAGTGGCTTGTGGACAGGGCTGGGTGGGCAACTTTGCCATTCTGTTCTTCTAAGGGAGCCGCATGTCAATTCTGAAAGAGTTGATCCTCTGATCTCTAACTTTGATGGACAGCTGAAGCCTTTTTCTATTTTCAGCTACTAATGGGGCTGAACTCTTTTCAGCCCAAGAGTTAGCTTCCCTCTTTCAGCTTTAGTGCTACAAAAGCCCTTTTAGCCAGGGCAATGGCCCTTAGCTTAACCTAGGGAGATGCATCTTCCTTTCAATTTGGTCAGAACCTCAGAGCTGAGATATTTATCATTTCTGTGCAAGAGATAAGAAAAGATTTGTTTCTCCTTTCCAACAAATGATTCTTGCTCAAAAGCCCCTTGTCACTATAAACAACTCCATATTCCCTTAGGATAATCAGTATTTTTTATCTCCCATACTCCTTTGGGATTTTTATGTAGATAAGTGCCTAGGACAACTACGTGAATGCAGTCCCTACTTGCTGGCTTCTTCATATCAAATTTCTACCTTCGTAGGTGCAGAATATTCACTTTGTGTCTCTAGGCTTTCCTCTTTATTTTTTAATGCCTATGTCTCTTAGCTAATTCAGACCTTTAGCTTTTGCTGATTTCTCACTTGGACATCCTATAGCATTATTAGTTACAAAGTACTCACACGTTATCTCAAGTATTTCTTACAACACTGTAAGATAGTATAAATATTATTCTCCTTTTTACAGATAAGGAAACTAAGACTTAGAAAGTTTAAAGCCTCAGGGATCTATTCTTGAAGGTTCTATGCTTTTAACAACTATATTAATAATTTGGTAGGTTTGTTATCATACATCCAAAATAATCTAGAAGGCATAGTTAGGACATTGGTTGACAATCAATATCCTAAAAAGCACTTAATAGGTGAGAAAGTTGGGCTCAGTCTAATAAAAAGGGGATCTAATAGGATAAATATAAATTGTTACACTTAGTTAAAAAAAAAAAAACAAAAAAAAACCTCAGAAGCTGATGGGGAAACAATAGTTAGAAGTTAATCTGAGAAAGACCTGACCTTTTAGTTAACTGAAAACTCCAAATTAGTCAAGAGAATGATGTGGAAGCAAAAAAAAAAAAAAAAAAAAAAAAAACCTTGGCGATCCTAATTTTCATTAACATGATGATCTAGAACTGGAAGGTATCTTTAAGATCATTTAGTCCAACCTCTCCCCACTCCCCAACATTTCATAATTAAGAAAACTGAGAGGCAAAGTGTCTAGAAGAAAGAGAAGAATAGTTCCATTGGTCTTTGTCCTAATCAGATCGAATCTGGAGTACTATACTAAGTTCAGAGCACCACATTTAAGGAAGGACATTGACAAACCAGAAAGGAGTTCACAAATACCTATCATGGATAGATTTCAGGGAATCTTTGGGCTTGAACAAGAAAAAAAATACATCTTTGTTTTCTCCAGTCCCCAACTGGAATTTAGCATCTTTCAATTATGAATGTAGGTAACCAACATTATTGTGAGATAATAGGGTAGCTAGGTGTCACAATGGATAGAGTGTCAGGTCTACCTACAGTCAAGAAGATGCCTCTTCCTGAATTCAAATCTGACCTCAGACACTTACTAGCTGTGTGATCCTGGACAAGTTACCTAACTCTGTTTGCTTCAGTCTCCTCATCTGTAAAGTGAGTTGGAGAAGGAAAGGGCATACCACTCCAGTATTTCTGCCAAGAAAACCCATAATGGGGTCATGAGGAGTCGGATACAAATAATAACAATTATGTTCGTTAAATACTTATAGTCACTTACTAAACTTTTGGGACATCCTACATATTGAATTTAGAGGCTCTGCCATCTAATAAGAGAGGTAGACAATAGTGATGAAATGGAATACCAAAGCTGATATCTTTCATGATGATGATGAGGTTATCCCAATAATAAGCTTCCTCAGGCATGGTAAAAAGACCCAAGGTAGCTCATGAAGCACAGGGAGGCTTACTCATCCAAAGTCACACAAGTTATTTAGAGCTTGGATTCACCCAGAGTTATAGATGATCTCTCAGGCCCTTCTAACTGTGAATACTTAGGCTTTATCCTCCTACTCTATCTGTGATTATAGATTTATTATGGTCACAAAATTAATAGTTCTGGATACTACAGAATGTTACCCAAATTAAGAATTGTTATATCTTAGAATTAGGGCTATCCAGTCTTACAATATCCTCCAGAGGAATCAAGGAATGGATTCTTTATGAAGGAGCAGGCTTGTTTTCCATGGCAACCAGTGAGGTAATACCTATTTTCCTTTAACTCATTGAGGAGTCATGTTTTCATCTTTTAAAAGCTGTTATTTTCTTAATTGTCTAAACCTCTGAGTCATAGAAAATGCAAAAATAATGAAATTTGGTTAAATTCACTCAGTGAATCTGGACATTTTTTACTTTACAAAAAACCCTAGCACTCCTTATGAAAATGAAGGAAGCTAATTTTTGGATTTGACAGCTTACATTAATCAAAAAATTATAGACTCTCAGAGCTAGAAGTGACCTTAGAGGACGTCTGGCCCAACTTATCATTCCATGGATGAATTCAATATTTCAAAGAATATTGAACTTGAAATCAAGAGACCTGGATTCTAGTTTCAACCTTAGAGGCAAAACTTATGTAACATTATAATTTACATAACAAGTAATTTAACTGTGTCCCTTAGCTACCTTATCTATAAAATAAAGGTGTTGGTTTAAATGTTTTCTAAGGTCGTTTTCAGGTCAAAGATTCTCTGAACGTCACTGAGAAGTGATCTTTGGCTTCAATAACTTCTGCCTGAATACTTCCATGGAGTGGGTATTCAGTACTCCACAAGACAGTCCACTCCATTAAAGAAAAGTAAGTGGTGAAGTGCTTGGAGTAAGGCAGACCTAAGTTTAAATCTAATGGCCATGTGACTCTGGCAAGTCACTTTACATCTGTTTGCCTCAGTTTCCTCAACTATAAAATGGGGAAAATAATACTTACTTCACAGGGTTGTCTCGAGTGAGATAATATTTATAAAGTTCTTTTGCCACATGGTTGGCACTATATAAATATTGCCTTCCTTTCCCCTATTCCTACCATTAAAAGCTACCCAGTAACAATATTTATGAGTGCCTACTTTGTGAAGAGAGACAACAAGAGGTAGCAGATAGAGAGATGACTTTGGAATCAGGCAGGGATATAGGGATTTATGATCTACTGGTTATGTGACCCGAGCAGGTCAGTAAACTTTTCAGTGCTCCATACAACTCTCTAAAACCATAATTTTCAAAAGAGTTGCTTTGGGAGGGGGACTTTACTCAATCATCCATCCAGAGCATTTATTAAATGCCTACTACATGCCAGCTGGGACAGGTAGGTGGTACAATGGATAGATTGTCAGGCTTGGAATCAGGAAGGCCCGAGTTCAAATTTTAAGCCTCAAACATTTACTCCTGCTTGACCTTGGACAAATCACTTAACTCTGTTTGTCTCTGTTTCTTCATCAGTAAAACTGATGTGGTTTAGGGGCTTAGGGGTCCTGGGACCCCAAAATCACAACACTTGGGTCCTGCCCGAAAGAATTCGACCCAAGCCTTCTTTCAGCCAAAGACAAGGTTTATTAGAACAACCATCATATTGGGCAGACTCTTAAGGGGTCTGAACCTTATTGGCTAGATTGTAAGAATCTCAGCAGTGGCTTGATTTTAAGAATCTAAGCATCTTAATGGAGACAAGATGGACCTTATACACAGAAAGCCCGTGGGAGGAACCTAGGACCCTAGTAAGCTGGGGTGAACAGAACTCCTGGGACCTGGACCTCGTGGCCAAGGGAGAATGGAGCCTAGCTAGGATTAAGGGTGGGAAATGGCCAGTGGCCATACATAGAGAGGTAAGACAAAGGAAGGCCAGGCTAGGTTAACAGAATTGGGAGATTGGGTGTAGCCACAATGAAAGGCTAGTTGATAGGATTATAAATGCCAGAGATTTGGCCATGTGGGAAAGTCCAGGGGTTTTCCTTTCTGGGGCCCAGATCCCAACCCCACCAAAATGACCTGGAGGAAGAAATGGCAAACCACTCCAGTATCTTTGCCAAGATAACCCCAAATGGGGTCACAAAGAGTTGGACATGTGCCAGTCACTGTGATAAGCACTGGGGTTACAAATAAACAAAAAAAAGAGAAAGAAATCCCTCTTTTCAAGGTGTTTAATTTAAATCACCAGATAATATGATAAAGAATGGAAAGATAATGGTCTGCATCACTGGAGGGAAAACTCCGAGAGGAAAAAAAAACAAAACCTGGCAAAATACTCCAGTTTCAGTGGAGGAACTCAGATAACGTTGTTACTGTGGGGGCTCAGTTTAATATAACTTAATGGTCTAGCAATTGAGGGGTGGGGACACTGTGGCCTCAAGGCCACATGTGGCCCTCTAGGTCCTCTAGTTCTGCCCTTTGGCCCCTTTAAGGGGATTTTATTCCCCTTAATAAAAGGACTTGTTCTGTAAAACTTGGACTCAGTCAAAAGGCAGCACCCAAGGACCTAGAAGGCCACTGGAGGCCACAGGTTCCCCAACCCTGGCTGGGTCAAACACTTATCACTGCTGACAAATCACTAAATCCCTGAACCTCCATTCTTCCACACAGTGGGTTTTTGTTTGTTTTGTTTTGGATACTCTTTGCAATTTCCTGAGGGATATTTTTGGAGTGATGGTGTTCCAGCATTTTCCCAAACTTCTTACAGATGTTTCAGGTAGTGTGCCTGTGTTTGTAAGTACGTGTTTCTGCAAGGACTCTGCTTTTTCAATCTTTAAGAAAATTCTAGAAGCAAACTTAAAACTTAAAAAAACAGGTGAATTTGGGAATAATTACTGCTAGCCTTTCTTTACAAAATGGCTCACCCCATCTTGTAGATAGTCACCTCATCTGTATTTTTATCTATCTTCGCACATTTGAAAGACAGAGGCAGAGGCAGAGAGAACAGAGACCAGGGCCTCTTCTTTACAAGGACAGCCACAGACTGCGGATTTCCCACCAGTTATCCGTGCCTTGAGTTCACTTACTGCCCCTGGCCTGAGTCTGGCTGATGCAGGGTCCCCAGGTCTCATCCCCCCACCCCCGACACGGGCTCCTTCCTCTCCGCTTGCATTACTTTTATTGCTCCGCACCAATCCACCTCCACTTTCCAGGGTAAGAAAACTGCGGGATTCTCGCTCGCCCCTCCCCTTCCCTTCCCTTTGAAAATTAAAAGCAGTAAACACGTCCACCTCCCAGCGATCTGGGGTTTTCTGAAGCTTTAGGGAGGGAGCCAGGAACAGACCGGGGCGCACCACGGCGCATGCTCCGGGCCTAGGGGCGGGGCCGCTGGTTTTCCTCCGACTGCCAGCTTCGGCTCCGAGGCTCCTTGGCGGCCCGTGGCGAGCGCGCGCCTGCCCGCCTGCCAGCGCTCGGGAGTGGGGGCGGGGGAGAGTCGATGCGCGCGGCCGCAGCGGCGGGCGCCATTTTGGACTGAGTGTCAGGGCGGCCGAGAGGCACAGAGAGGGCAGGGAAGCTCGGCTGTGGCCGCGGCGTTCTGACGGGGACTTTCGGGGCTCGGGCAGGGGAGCCAGCGCAGGGAGACTCGGAGTGGGCGTGATCAAAGCCCCAGGCTCCTTCGGAGGGTCGGAGGGCGGGGTGCGGAGGGGCTGCGGGGAGGGCCCCGGGGGTCGGAGAGGCGGAGCAGCCTGGGCAGCCGCGCCAGAACCTCGGGCTCGGATGCGGGCGGAGCGCGAGGGGCCGCGGCGGCCGATGTGCGGAGAGGGGGCCCCAGCGGGCCTGACGTGAGCAGCGGGAGTAGCCGCCGCCGCCGCCGCCGCCTCCGGAGCCGGGGGTGGCGTGTGAGGGAAGCCGCCACCAGCACCAGGTAACGGAGCCACGGCGTCCCGGCCGCTCCTCGCCCTCACCCCTCCTCGGCCCCCGAGAGGGAGGGTCCGGCCGGCCGAGGTCTGGGGGAGGGGAGGTGCGGACGCCTCGCGGGGCCGACCCCGCCCGCTGAGAACCGGGAGCGGGAGGGGGAAGGGGGGGGTCGCTCCGGTCCGTCCCCCTTCTCTCCGCCCCACCTCCCCCCATGAAAACAGTCCCCAGGTGCGCCGGGGGGCGTGTGCCCGGCCCTGCCCGGGCGCTCGCTCGGCCGCGCCCCTGCGCGCAGCCCTAGCCCGGGCGGTTGTTGTTGCTCGCGCCGGGTGACTCCCGGCCAGGGTTCAGAAGTGGGACGCCCAGCCGTGGGGCGCGCTGGCGGGGGACGGCCCCCGAACGTGCAGTTTGGAATGAGTGGCATTAAGGATGTCAACAGACTGCCCGGGCAGCCTGCGCACGCACGTTACCGTCCGTATGTTTCTGGGAAAGGCATGAGACTTGGCGGCTGGGGTGGTAGGGGGAGGACGGTCCGTGGAAGCGGAAATTAGCTAATGAGGAGAATAACCCGGTTATCGCCCTCCTTTAGTTTTGTTTCGGACATGCTGGACTGGGAAACAGGCTGTGAGGAATATTTCCAAAGTAAAGAAAATGATGAAAGAGTAAACGTTATTTAATATGCCTTCAGTTGGGAGGGCCCAAATTTTTGCTTTGGTTCTTGTTTACTTTGTGAAATTGACTCTGTTATCCATTAAAGTTCATTAAAATACAATCAACTAGTTTTCTTTGTGTGGGTTATCCTTTTGGTGTCTTTACCTGGACTTTTTTTTTCAAGCACCATGCTGGCTTCAATCTGCCATCCAGATGTGTCTGAGTTACACTTCTGTTCTTTCCTTCTCACTTTGGAAATACACACAGATTTTATATTAGCCAGAGACTAGGGACTGGTACCAGACCTGAAATTTCACCGGTATCTAGAATTTTTAGTTGAGTGCAATTCGGTCAGTACCTTTCTTTTGCAAAGCTTTTGTCTTTGAGAGTTGCCTAGGACACTGAGAGATTAACTTGCCCAGAATTAGAGTTAGAGTCAGAGTGGGAGTATATGTGAGGTTGGAGTTGAATGTCATTAGTCAAAACAAAAGATAATGTCCAGACATATTTCATACCACAAATAAATATTAAAATGAACACTTCCCATTTGAGAGGCAGCATGGTATTAATGGTTAGAAAGCTGATCTTGTAACCAGAAAGACCTGAGTTAACTCTCTTAACAATTCTGTGACCATGGTAAGTTTACTTTTCATTGTCTAGGCCAATGGTGTCAAACTCAAATAGGAACGTCCATGTACTGCATTTAGAATCAGAAAACCACAAATTTACATTATCGGTGTCATATTTTTGTTTTGTTAAACATTTCCAAATGGCATTTTCATCTGGTTCCAGTGGCAAAGGCCTCTGGAATTTTACTGGCCCTGAGTTTGACACCTCTGCTTTAGGCAATTCTCAAAAGACAGGTTTTGAACCTTCATTAATAAAATTAGTTGCTACATCTGGGAGTTCCTTCTACCAGTGGAATCACAGGGCTGTTCGTTTTGCCAGTCTTGTATACTGTTGCTGATAGTTTTGGGTGATTGTTACAATTTAGCCCAGTTACTCTTCCTACAGCAAAACCTTTCCTTTACCTTGTGTTTTACTTGATTTTAGTTCAAATCCAAAGGCTCTGATTCCTTACAATATTTAGGAACCTAAAACAATTATATACAAAAGTATTGTGTTGGAGCATCTGTAATTAGAAGAGATGGTAACTTGGCATTTAACAAGACACCTGCAGAGGCCTGATTTTTGTTGCTCTGTAAAAAGTCTTGATTGACTTTTATTCTACAATTCTGTTCTGTCCCACTCCCTCTCTTCAAATATATAAGTTCTTCTCAACTTGACCAAAAGCGGGAGATAAATAGTTCATTGACCTAACTGCAGACAGGTGGATATCCCTGAAGCATCTATAACTTTGTAAAGTACCGATTTATGTGCAGATAGGCTAAATAATTAACTTTGAAGATGATCCGATATTGTAGGTAAATATATGATAGATTAATAAATTGGGTTTACTTGGCAAAAGCATATTTAAAAAACCCTAAAAGCTTAATTATATGCTATATGACTATTGTTAACACACCCATAACCCAGATGTTTATTTTTTTTCCTTTTCTAAATCTCTCAGTCATCTAGTCTAACTCATGTTTTGACAGGAATGACTTCTATACCATTCACAATAAATTATTATCCAGCCTGTGTTTGAAGATGTCCTGTGCTTGTCAGGGTAGTGAGGTGGCGCAGTGGAGAGAGCACTGGCTCTGGAGTCAGGAGGACCTGAGTTCAAATCCAGCCTAAGACACATAATACTTCATAGCTGTGTGACTCTGGGCAAGTCACTTAACCCCAATTGCCTCACTAAAAAAAAATAAACCAAAACAAAAAAGATGTCCTGTGCTTCAGAACTTGTTAAAAAGTTGTTCCCTATATTATGTATGTAGAAAATCAGAAAAAGAAGAGTGGTTGGCTCATAGTACATTTGCTACCTCCCTTTGCCATAGAGTAAAAGATTGTAAGAACGACTACTCTTTTGCTACTAAAACAATAGATTTCAGTTGGATATTAACTCTGACCTCTAAAATAACCATTTGGGTTCTTTAGGTTGTAATTCTAGGTATAGAACTTTTTAATTGATTAACAACTTTCCCTTGCTCCTATAAATTAATATCAGTAGTCCCCTTTATTCTGATATCTTGTCTATACAAAGTAATTTGCTTGTTATCTCCCCCATTAGACTGTGAGCTCCCTGAGAGCAGGGTTTTTGCCATTTTCTTTGTAGCCCCAGTGGCTGGCACATAGTAGATGCTTAATAAATACTTCTTGACTTGACTGTATAGAGCCAGTATTTATCTTCTTGCAAATAGGAAATAGCGGGTAGAGTAGAAAGAGTATTATTGCTTAGATACAGAGAATCTGAATTGAAATCTTAGCTTTGCTGTTTATTGTATGTGTGACCTTGGAAAAGTTACTTCACCATTTTGGCCTACATTTTTCCCATCTGTAAAAGAAGGGGTTTGAACTAGATGACTTTTAGGTCCATTGTAGCTCAAAAGGCCAAGACCTTATCAACTTCTACCCATTGATTTGAGTTCTGCCTCTAAGACTAGCACAACAAGACTAATCCTTCCAGATTGTATTTCTCTCCAGATACTTGAAGATAGCTGTCTGGTTGGCTAAATTTTTTGTTTTTGTTTTTTTCCTCCAGGCTAAACATCCCCAGTTCCTTCCAACAACTCTCATATGGCATGGTTTTATGTCCTAGTTGTGTCCTGGTTATTCTTAAAATATGTTCTAGCTTTACCTTCCTAAAATATGGCAACCAGAGGTGAATGTAGTATTCCAGATGTGGTCTGGTGAGGCCAGAGTATAAAGGGACTGTTAACCTCTTGAGTTCTGGACAGTGTGTTTATAATGCAGCCTAATATCACATTAGTATTTTTTTTTCCTGCTGTGTCACACTTAAGACACATATTGAGTCAATTTCACTGGGTTTTTGTTTGTTTTTTTTTTTTTGTTACCACTAATTCTGTTTAGCATCAGTCACTATTTTTCCATTCTCCTGTTTGAGACTTTGGTGTTATCTTTGACCCTTCACTGTTCCTCTCCGCATATATTTAGCCAGTTATCTTTCTGTTCTGTCCTTCCCACTGCTACCCTTCTACCATAGACCCTCTTGACTACCTATCTGAACTATTGTAGCATAGCCTTATAACTAGTATTCATTCCTGTCTTCAATTATAATTCCTGCAAACCCACCCCCTCCACCCCGACCCCCAGCCCTGCCCTGGCACTGCCAAACTAATAAATTCCTTACATAGATTTGGTCTTGTCACTGCTCTCCTCAGAAGTTAAAATCTACAGAATAAAATTCGGACTCTTGTCTAGTATTCAAGACACTTTACAATTTTAAATACCTTCTCTGCTCCCCTCCCCCATCTTTATAGTTTAAGAGACCATGTTATTAACTTTACTGTCATCTATAGCTCTTTGACAAAGGGAAACTGGATTACTACTATACTGCTATTGCTGTCCTCTGAACATACCTTGTACTCTCCTGCCCCACACCTTCCCATCTTAAATGCTTTTCAAGTCCAGACAAAATCAGATACTTAGTAGCTGTGTGATCCTGGGCAAGTCATTTAATCCAGTTTGCCTCAGTTTCCTCATCTGTAAAATGAGTTGGAGAAAGAAATGGCAAAACACTCCAGTATCTTTGCCAAGAAAACCTCAAATGGGGTCACAGAGAGTTGGACACAACTGAAATGACTGAAAAACAAATAAGTGATATGTACTTTTTGTAGCTAGGTCCTGAAAAATACTGTATTATATTTGTGTGCTCTAAGTGTCATTTTTTTTTACAACTCAACAGTACCTTGAAACAAGTTTCTGTTTTAAAATAAAGTACTAAATAGAAAAAAAAAAGTTGGAAGGGCATTTTCGGGACAAGAAGAATATTATACAATTAATTGCCTAGAATTAGGCTATAATATGCATTTTTTTAAATGTCTAGGTACTCCAGAAAAAGCAAGTAATTGAAACTCAGACTTAGTAATTGTTTTTTTTTTAAATAATATTCTTCATGTTTGGAGAAAATTATTAAAAAGACCATAAATGAAAAATTTTAAAACTGTTTTTCCTAGTATATACATTTCTCAAAATCTTAGGTAATTTGAAAGCACTCTAGCAAATTCTGTTTTGTTCTTGACCTAAATCTTCTATGTTAAAACTAAAGAAAGCCTTTAAGATGAATTAAAGTAGAAGGGGTCATAATGACACTGTTATTGCCTTTTTAACCCAGCTGATACAGAATAGTATTGAAAGTGACAGTAGTAGACACTATATACTTCATTCAAATGAAAGATTCCTATAAGCCTAGAAGCTGCATCATTTGAATTTCAGAAGATACTATCATGATGCCTCTGTTTATATTTGTCATTTTGTATTATCCCATTCAGTTAACTTCTCAGGTCAATATAGATTATTTGAAGCCCCTTTCCCTTTTTTGCATGATGTTACTTCTGATTTCTTAGTCTGTGCCATCAGCAAAAGGTAATTTGCATGTTATACATGTTGCAATTGGTCCCATTGTGATCCCCATCCAAACCTTGCTTTTCAATAGCTATGCTCCTGTTCTTCTGAATTTTACTTTGAGGACAGGAAATTATATGTGTAGGCTCTCCAGTTTGTTAGTGTCCTAAATATGATACCTAGAAATGGACTTAGTACTTTAGTAGTGGTCTGATAAGGGCACAGTACAACAAGATTATCAAGACTATCATCTCCCTAGTTCTGGACACAATGCCTTTTCTAATGCAGCTCAGATTAAAATAGCTTTTTTTGGCTGCCATGTCATACTGTTGACTCATATTAAGCTAACACTTCACTAAAATCTGCAGTTATTTTTTAGCTGAACTTCTGTCTATGCATATTTCTCCTGTCCTGTATTTGTGAAACTGATTTCTTTTTTAAGGCCACTTAAAATTTTTTTTCAATTAATAAGCATTTATTTTCTTTCCCTCTTATGCCCTCCCTTCCTCAGGAAACAAAGAAAGAAAAAGAAAACCCTTGAACAAATATGCATAATCAGGCAAAACAAATTCCTAAATTGGCCATGCCCAAAACTGTGTATCTCATTCTTCAACTTGGGTCCCTAACTTCTGTGCCAGGAAAGTTCTTAAGTCTTTCAAAGTTGTTTATCCTTTACATAGCAGTTGTTGCTATTGTATAAATTGTTCTGATTTCCACACACTTTCTTCTGCATTAGTTCATGCAAATCTTCCCAGGTTTCATATACCACAATTTGCTTAATAGTTACAAAATTTATGAGCACTCCATTAGTCTCCATTACTTCTCCAGTACAAAAAGAGCTGCTCTAAATATTTTTATAGAGTTTCCTTCCCCTACCCCTTTTTTCTTTAATCTTTTTTGGTATATAAGCCTAGCAGCTGTATCACTGGGTTAAAGGATGTACACAGGTTAGTGACTTTTGGTGCATTCTTCCATACTGATTTCCATAATGGCTGGACTAGTTCACAGCTCCACCAGCAGTGCATCACTCCTTGTTTACCTGTGATCTCTCCAACATTTTGTAATTTTTCTTTTTTTGTCATTTTTCCAATTAGATGTGAAGAGGAAACTCAGAGTCTCTTTAATTTGCATTTCTTTTAATTATTAGTGATATGTAGCACTTTTTCAAATGGCTTTTGAGAGCTTGAATTTTTTTCCTTTGAAAACTACCAGTTTATATCCTTTAACCATGTATCAATTGGGAAATGGCTTGTATTCTTAAACATTTTAATCAGCACTGTATGTATCTTGGAAGTTAGAACAATTGAAGTCAAATATAGAACTGTTAAATTTCATGTGACTAGATTCAGCCTGTTCTATAGGCTTTAAATATCTTTTTGGATTCTGACACTGTTATCCATTGTGAATTACCCCTACAACCTACCTTTTATCCACTGGACCTTTTTGTCAGTATAGGGTCTCCAGTGGGGAACCTCACTACCAAATGTAGATCTGCATCTAGAGGTTAAATGACTTGTTCACAGCCAGTATGTGTCAGAGATGGGACTTTAGTCCAGATCTTTCTGTCTCCAAGGCCAATTCTCTATCTTCTATGCTATCTGCCCTTCTCAACCTTCCATGCTAGCTATGCAGTCAATTGATAAAATTGCAAACGGCACGTTATGAAGGATAGATTACCTGGAGTATTCCACACCTCCCTGCAACTTGATTTCAACCCATTAATGACTCCTCTTTGGGTGCTATGATTTAGCCAGTTCTGAATTCATCTCACTGTATTAGTTAAGACTTCCATAATTTCAACTGGTATATAGCATTGGATACTATGCTAAAGACTTTGCTGAAATCTTGTTATCGTTTGTCTACTCCATTCTCCTGATGGATCAATCTAATAAGCCTGTTGAAAGAGGAAATGAGGTTACTGTGGTATGATTTCTTCTTGATAAAGCCAGAGGTACTGCTTCCCTCTAAATTTTCACAGACTACTCCTTTAATAATATATTTTAGAATTTTTCCCAGAATTAAGTCAAGCTCACTCTTCTATAATTTGAAAATTCTATCCTATTCCTTTTTTGAAATCTGAACAGCATTGTTATTGTGACCCATTTTCTGCTTTAATGGTACCTTGCATGTAATGAGTACATACTGCAATGACTTGTACCTTTTCAGTATGCCCAAGGTATCATCTTACTTTTCACCCTTCCTTTTTCTTCTTTCCTCTTTCCCTTCCTACATTTTGAGATTCAGAAGTTATTTTCTCCTGGTATAACGGAAGCTGGTGAGTCAGAATTCTGGCATACTACTTTTAAGAAAAAGTTTTTATTAATGTCTTCTGTTTTTTATGTCATCCTGGTTCCTCATGATATCCCTGTCCGTTCTCAGAGAGTCAGCCCACATAACTGTTATTTAAAGAGGGGAAAAAAAGCCATCATCTCAACTGATTGGTATATTGAAAAAGTCTGAAAACCTGTGCATTGTGTAACCTTGGTGGACCTCTTTTGTGTTTGAGGTGTTGTCTCCTATCTTTTCTTTTGAGTCATGCTTTGGGGCATACAACTTAAAAAAAAAAAGTTACTTATGTTATACTCTTTGAATTTACCAGACTTTTTGGTGTACTGACCCCATGGTTTTCAGGGTCTGAAACATTTTCTTTCTTGTGAATCTGTTAGTCATCTTGCTTTCCCTTTTCCCTGTGACAGCAAATCATGTTTCTTTGGTGAAAGTTTTCTTCAATGATGCTAGTTGTTAAAATGCAACCCAGTTACCAAGCTCAACATGCAAAAATAAGTAAAACTTGGCCATAATGGACCCAAGCAATGATTTACAACAGTTATATCCTAGATGTTTTTGCTATCTGTTTGATTTATAGAGGAAATCCACTTGTGTCCCAGAGTTGAAGGGAATTCCCCTATTGCTCTCCATTTATATCTCTTTTCTCCTGCCTTTTAATAGGGGTATTCTCCAGCCTCTGTTGTCTTCCTTTAAAAATTGGGCAGTTGATACGTGACCTTGTTGCTTTTTTTTCTACCTTGCATAATTCACTTTTTTAAAACTATCTGCTTTTACACATAGAAGAGAGTAATCTTGTAAGTGGTGCTTGATGGCAATAGTTCTTAAATTTTTTTGGTCAGAACTATTTAAGAAAAAAAAAAAAGGAGAAAAGACCCATTGGGCTACTTGATCCATTTTATCTTCATGAAAAGATAAGGAATTTCTGAGGAAGAAGCATCAGGATGCTCTGAGGAGGAAGAAGAATCTGCTTGTTCTTCAAGGAATGATGATGTGAATCCACAGGTACTGGCAGGTGAGAGATCATCCAGTAAGGGTCAGTGGAAGAAGAGAAGTAGTAGTAGTAGTTGGTGACTCTTCATAAGGGATTCTGAGGCTACAATTTGTTGACCTGATAACTATCCTAAAGTCTGATGTCTTCTGAGAATGTAACCAGGATGTGACAGAGAACCTCTTAAAGACTTATGAAGCTTGATGGCTGCTACTTATTTCTTGTGATTTCACATGCACAAATGATATTGCCAGAAGGAATTAGGAAACAGTACTAAGAATCATGAAGTCTTGAGCAAGAAACTGAAGACCTTAGGAGCACAGGTAGTTTAAAAATAATTATCCCTGCCAATTGAAAACAAGGGTTTCAGAAGAGAAAGACTGGTTTGGGAAATGAACAACTGGTTAGGAATGTCAGACACCCAAAAAGTGGTTAGATGTCCAAGTGGAATTTGGGTTTTTGAACATGGCTTAAAATGTAAGAATAAAAAGTTCCTTGCCACCTAACAAGAGCTAGAGTGAGAATTTATTTCTTGGTCTTGAAATCTTATCAAGAAGTGTTCAAAATGGAATGAGGAAGGAGAAAATTGCCCAAAGTATAGGTATAAAGCTAGATACCATACAGAGTAGCTGTGACATAGAAAGAAGAATAAAAGTCAGAAGACAAAAAAAATCCAAGGAGTGAAAATCATTTCTATCTCCCTTGTATTCTAATCATTATCTACTTAGTCTTACCACTCCACTATCCATGGTCTCCCATTTCATTGTGACACAAAGATGACAAGTATAACTGTCGCCTTGGACGATAGTATTCAGAAAGGTCTTGATAAGCCAGAACATTGGGTTGAATCTAATAAGATATAACTTAATAAAGAAAAATGAGAAGCCTTGGAAAGCGTTGTAGTATAGTGTAAATAAAGCTGCCCCCAAAGTCAGGGCAACCTGGGTTTTAAGTCATGTTTTTAACATACTGGTTGTATGACCCTGGGCAAGTATTCTAACTTCTTGATACCCTAGGGAATTCTCTTAAGAATATAAATTGCAGAACAGTTACTGATATGCAGTGTTACTAGAAGGAAGTTTTTGACCAACAGAGTTTCACCAATGAAATCAGGAGGATCTGGATACTCTCCTCACTACCTCCCCCCCGCCCCAAATAAATAAAATATTACACTCGGGTTAAAAAAATTCAATTTCACAAGTACAGGATGAGTCAGGTATGATTACATAGCAGTTTGTGTGAAAATGATGTGGGAGTTTTAGTGGATTGCAAACTCATTACGAGTCCATATTGTGACTTCACTGGAAAGCCAGTGGAATCTTGGGTTCTGCTGTGGTCAGATCACATATGAGATATTATATTCTTTGTGTCACTTGTTAGTGACAATTTAGACACTAATAACTTGTCCAGGAAAGGACATAGAGGATGGCAAAGGACCTCGAGACCATATGTGGATTGGTTAAAGGACCTGGCAGTGCAATATAGTGGAAAGAAGGCTGGCTCTACAATCAGAGGACCTGGGTTCAAATCCTGCTGTGATGCTGGCTGCCTGTGTGACCTTGAATAAATCATTTATCTTTCCTTGGTCTCAGTTTCCTGCACTATAAAATGAGGAGGTTGGATTAGGTGCCCAGGTAACTTAGGATAAGAGAAGATTATTGGGGGACAAGCCATTTTCAAGTATTGGAAGATTTGTCATATGGAAGAGAGATCCAGGGGTGGAGACTCATGTGGCTTGCTAGGTCCTCAAGTGAGGCCCTTTGACTGCATCTAGACAAAATCCTCTTAATAAAAGGATTTGTTCTGTAAAACTTAGATTCAGTCAGAAGGCTGCATCCAAGGACCTAGAAAACCACATGTGGCCTTGAAGCCACAGGTTCCCCAGCCCTGGATTATATACTTGTCTTGTGCCCAAGATAGGTAGAAACAGGTGTAATGGATAGAAGTTGCAAAGAAGAAAAGGAATTGTAATCAGATGCATATGTTAACAGGGGATTTGTTTTTATTTTATTTCCCCTCCCCAGTCTTCACCTGTTTTGAAATCTCCTTTTCTCTCAATTTGGGGGGTAGGAGGGAGAGAGTAGCAATAGGGTTGCAAAAAAGAATAGAAAAGAAGTAATTAAAGCATATTTTTAAAAGACATTGAAGAGAACAGAAGAAAGACCATATAGAAACATAGACAAGCAAGACAGCTTTCAGAGTTATATTTTGACTATTTTTAAATTAAAAGGAAAAACAAGTTCTTCATAGAAATAGTTTTAATGTATAATCCTTTTTCTTTTTGTCTTCTGCTTTGTATTTCAAAATGCTTATTTGGTGTTTCTTAAGTTCAGAATAAAGAAAAAGAATAGTAGTTAACCTGAACTAATATGTAGCATGGATAAATTTTTTTATTTTTATTTATTAATTTTTTTTGCTAGGCAATGGGGTTAAGTGACTTGCCCAAGGTCACACTTGCCCAAGTGTCTGAGGCCACATTTGAACTCAGGTCCTCCTGACTTCAGGGCTGGTGCTCTATCCACTGTGCCACCTAGCTGCCCCATGGATAAATTTTTTTATATTGAGCAAAGAAAATATATGGCCCGAGAAGGAAATGAACTACAGGCTACATATGTATTTGGTTTAAAAAGGGATGCTGAATTTTTCATCAGTAAATGATTTCTTGAGGCTATTGGGATATGAAGGGTCTGCAAGGGAATCAAAGATCCCAAAAGGGGGGAAAAAATCTAACCTTTAAAGGATCAAGCTCAAGACTAAGATTTAAAAGAATGGTTTGGAATGGTTCTGGGAGACCAAGAATCTCCTGATGACATTTCAAAGGACTCTAGAAAATATTACTAGAAATTCCCTGTTTTCACGTTCATTGATCCTCAGTTACCTATGTCAGTTGTAAATTATTACTTTAAAATATCCAACAACTCTGATTTGAAAATTTATACAAACTTTTTTCCAAATGTGTTAAATTACCTATTCAAAAAAGTTGTACCAGGACTTTTGTTGAACTGCAGCTGGTCTCCATTAAAAGATGATTTTGTTGTACCATTTTAGTTCTTTTGTATTATTGTACATAATCTTCCCTCATATGTATTTTAGTGGAAATGATTTTGAAAGAAGAGTATAAAATTTGGATTTCTGTCTAAAGGTTACACAGGACTGAAGAAACATTTAATTTTTCTCAATAGGATGAAGCGAGGTGGGAAAGAGAGAGAGGTAACAAAAACTTCTTCAGAGGAGGACGGTAGAGAAGAATCCAAGAAACGGAGGACTACCAATGAGAATTCTCAAACATGTGATTGGGGTAATCTCCTTCAGGACATTATTCTACAAATATTTAAATATTTACCCCTTCTTGATCGGGCTCATGCATCACAAGTTTGTCGAAACTGGAATCAGGTATTTCATATGCCTGACTTGTGGAGGTGTTTTGAGTTTGAACTTAACCAACCAGCTACATCTTATTTGAAAGCTACACATCCAGAGCTGATAAAGCAGATTATTAAAAAACATTCAAACCATCTACAGTATGTCAGTTTCAAGGTAATATAGTTTAAATTGTTACTGTTAAAAATAGTGATGCTTTTTTTTTTTGGTAGATGGTAGGTTAGGAGTGGAGAAATAATGGGGAGACGGAAAATTATTCTGTGGATTCTGTTACATCTAATTCCAAGAAACCTTTTGGAAAATATTTCCTTAATATTTGTGGTAATTAAATTTAGGGTCTTTTATTTTTGAAAGTTGGCTGAGATTGAATAAAAAAATTAATGAGATATTCACAAGTTCTTAATTTTGTTTATGTGGATGTCGATAGGGTTAGGCGTGAAGTATATTGTTTTTTTCTCTGCTTCTTATAGTAGTATTTACATTAAACACTCTAGATTGGTTTTCATACTTTTTGTAGTAGTGGGACCCTTCACGTTAAACAAAATTTTGGTACCTTTGTCGTAATATATTTATAAATTATTTCTAAATGCCTAGTCTTAATGGTACCAATAATAAAAGGCTATTTGATTTTTATTAAAAAAAAAACAAAACAAGCATTGAATTGTAGAGCTGCATTGACCTACATACAAGAATAAGCTCCAGAAGAACCCTTTTAATTTTTTCCAAACTTTGATTTTTAATTTTAAAACTTGACAGAAAGAACACTGGACTTGAGTTAGCAGACCTGGTTTTGAATCTAGGTATTTGACTTTGGGCACTCTTTGAGAAATACTTTCCTCATTTGTAAAATGGGGAAGATGATAATACACTGCCTTCCTTAAAGTGAGGGAAATGCTTTCAAAACCATAAAGCCCTGTGTCATTTGTGCTATTATTATTGTCATCTGAAAACAAGAGTTTTTAAGAATCCTAGTTACTTTCTGTTTCCTCTAATCCTGTCCACTTGACAACTGCTAAAAATGTAGATACCTGTGAGAGTCTTAGGATAGTTTTCCCACAAGATTCCCTTACAGTTCTCTTAAGCCCATGAATCCTAATGAGGAAAAGTGGACAGGCAGAAAGGAATGCAAATCAAGTAAATAGGAAAAGTGGTCAAAGGAAAGGAAGGGGCAGTAAAAAAGGGATGATGGAATGGGATTTGGGGAGTAGCTATGGGAAAAGATAGCAATAACCTCACTGGACTCTTGGAAGAGGAGAGATGCTTCAGAACACAGAATGAGAAGTGGGGGCAAGAAAATTGCATGGAAAACATGATCCTCCAGACTTTGTCTCTGACTTTTGCTTCCAGGTTTTTTTTTAAGGCAGTTGGGGTTAAGCGACTCGCCCAGAGTCACATAGTAAGTGTCAAGTGTTTTGGTCTGAGGTCAGATTTGAATTGAGGTCCTCCTGACTTCAGGGCTGGTGTTCTATCCACTGCGCCACCTAGCTGCCCCTTTACTTCCAGTTTTAGCAGAGGGCCTTGGAAGCTCTTTCTCCAATTTCTTGCCTTTTCCCCTACCTCTGCAGAAGCTCCAAGATTGTGTTGGTAGAAATTTTGGGGAAAAGTAAGGTCTTGGGACAAGAGACTGTTATTGTTGCTTCTGTTGTTACCCTAAATGTCCCAGTGCCTGGATATTTTGTCCTCCAAAGACTGGTTTCATGCAGTCCCTTGTTTCTGACTCAGACCCTGTGTCTTTATTGGCTCCAATTTAAATAGGCATTGGAACCACCTGAATGTCTTAGATTCCCTGGTAAAGCTGCTGGTGATAACAGTAGATAGTTCTTTTGTTTTTAAGTTGATTTATATTTAATGACTGTCACTGGAAGAAAGCCAGCACAGGTGTAGTCTTTTTGTGGGAAGCTGCTACTGATTCTCTAAAGCCCAACCGTTAACTATGGAGACTTTTGGCTATATATTGTCTTCTCCACTAGAAATGATCATAAGGAGATTGGTCACAAGCAGCTGTCTTCTGAGGAGATCTGACTCCATGATCAACTTCCTTCGAGACCCTTATTCTATTCAGGGACAGTATGAGTACAAATTCAGTAATTAATTCCTAACCTTGTATGTCACCTTGACTTTCACAGAAAATACTGATTTAATTTCAGTTCCTTGGGAACCACAGAAATGTGTACCATAGAGAAGCATGGAAATGTTTAAATATATATTCAGAACAAACTGATTGCTTTCAAAGCCAGCATCTTATTTTTTGTGGTTGTTGCTGTTTCATTACATTGTATAACATAAGAATAAATCAATTTAATGTTGAATTGTTCAACCATAAAGTATGTCTCAACATTCTGAGAAACCAATAGTTTTTACAGTTGCCCTTTTAATATTTCAGTGGGACTTTGTTGGTAAATCTAAAGTTTTATATATAGGCAGAAGGTTCTAAGAATAGAGTCTAATTCTTTAATGTATATTGTTCCAAAATGTTAATCATATTTACTTCTTTTGCAAATGTAAAGTGTACTAAAATAATTATTTCCTTTAGGTGGACAGCAGCAAGGAATCAGCTGAAGCAGCTTGTGATATTTTATCTCAACTTGTAAATTGCTCTTTAAAAACACTTGGACTTATTTCTACTGCTCGACCAAGCTTTATGGATTTACCAAAGGTAACTATTTTAGTTTTTTAGACTATTACTAGAAAATTTTTAATGTAACCCTGGGTATTTATCTTCTTGATTAAATGGGAGCGAAAGAAAAGCAGCATGCATAACCTACAGCCTGTTTCTTCTTTTTTTTGAAAATTGTAATTGAAGACAATGATTTTTTTAAACAAGCCACTTTACATATTGCAATTATTCTATTTTGCCATTAAATGGTGATTCTACATTGGTAAAGTGAAATTCTGACAAATCATTTACATAAAGTGAAGATGAAATAGTTGAACTGACAGAAATATGATAAGTTACCATAAACAGCAAAAGTGGTGAAATTGGCCAAAAAAAAGGTTAGTTTCCCACTTGTAGATTCTTTTTTTGCCCTTAGGATATTCCTAATCCCCATTCTTTGAGATATGAAAAATGAAATATAGTTGCTTTTTTGGCACTGTCAGATAAGCAAATCGGTCAAATTTGAAGTGATAAAAAACTGAGGATTAAACTAGTATTTGAAACTCTGGGATAATTTTCATACATAATACGCATTTCTTTAGATAGTAATTTTTCCTAGGTAGTTAAAAGCTTCTGATTTAATAGTGTGTTGAAATTTGCAGTCTTCATAAAGGTATATCTGGATGAGTTTAAGCATTTTATTATAATAAAATGATTCAACATTATGTGAATTCCACAGAGTGGGGAAGAGTTCATTGTTGAATGTTATCTTTCGTGGAGCTTGTTCAAAGTGATATTTGCATTAGTCTTAAAAGGACAGGTAGAAATCCAGTACGTGAGAGGAGAAAGGACATGATCATTACGGGCCGAAGATACAATATGGCAGAAACAGTGAAGTGGGAAAGCACAGGGTGCATATGGGGGACGGAAAATCTATTCTCCAGTTTGACTGGAGTTAGAGAGAAGGTAGAGAAGAGTAGCATGAGATAAGACTGGAAACCTGTGCCTCACTAGTGGTAGAGGTAAGAGGGGAAGGGGATAGATACTGGAGATTTTGAGAAGATAAAATAGACTATATTTGATGAGGATATGAGAAATGAGGAAGAGGGAAGAGTAAAAAAAATAGTACAAATAATCAAATGTCAAATAATATCAAGAATTTGAACATGGGCAAATGGGGTGATGGTAGATACTGTTGAGAGAAATATTGATGTTGGGTTGAAGAGGAGGTTTGGGGAAAGGTGATGAACTTGATTTTAGACATATTGGGTTTGAAGTGCCAGTGGGATCCTTCTGTCCATTTTCACTTGTTGCTCTTAGCAACCTGTCTTGATGTTTCTGATTGTGTTTGCCTTTAACCTAAGGAAGAACTAAAGGTTACCAGGGAAAGCTTGATAACTAAACTTATTAAGTTAGTAATCTTAGTAATTGTTAAATTAACTCTGTAGGCTCAGAGCATGAGTATGGATTCATTACTCTTCAGATTAGTAATGTTGTTAGGCTTTGTGATAGCTATGTTTGAAAATTCCTTTTCTTTTTTCTTTTGCTTTGGTCTCCTGGTTTTTCTGGTTTTACTCTAATTTTCTAGTCAAATAAGAAAAAGTATGAAAACCGTGGGAAAGCATAGAGGGTATGAATGAGATGACTAATTAGAATGAAAAGGATTGGGGAGTCAAAGGAAAGTAGTGATGTAACTACAAACTTAATAGTGGGGAAATGTGACTAAGAGGTCAGTGTTTTTCTGAATCACATTTTAAATGTAATAGTTAACCAATTATTTTGTGACAACAAATGGAGGAAAGATAAGTTAGAGAACCATGACTGTGATGTGAATTTTTGTGGGTTAAAGGCTTGCCTTCTTGCTCCCTCACTCTGGAAGTAAAGGTGGGGGAGGGAGGGAGGGAGGGAGGACTGATGATTATCTTGTGGGTAAGTGACTAATCTTAGACTTTGATAGAGAGGAGATGAAAGCCAGGCATAAACTAACATAAAATCTGGACTTTAGGAGAACAGTTTCTGTAGTGTTTTGTTTTTTTTTTGTTTTGTTTTTTGAAAGAATAGGTAGACTCCTATGAGCCTACTTCTAGAGACCTCAGTCCAGGACAAATGGGATGCTCTTGAGAATAAAATTTTGTGTACACAGTGAAAAATTCTGATAAGAAGAAAAAGGGGAGGAAATGTCTAAAAAGATGGATCTTGTTCAAGACACTCATTGACCAACTTAGATTTTTAAAAGACGTACAAAAGATTGTTCTAACAAGTTGGTAGTCTGACTGTACCACTGAATCAGAAATGACTTGTACATCAGTAACTAGTCATTTCCTTTAAAAAAAAAAATCAGTTTCATTTTCTAATGTTATTTGGTGCTTGCCATGTCCTATACTCGATTCTTTTCTCAAAGTATTGATGATATTGATGATGATATATTGAGGCTTCTGTGTAGTCTACAAGTCTTTGGTTTCTCTCATTCCTGATTGTTTTTTTTCCAGTATACTGTATTTTTTGTTATCCTTACCTGTCCCCACGTTTGCATTGAAATCACGAAGTATCAAAGTATATGTTGATTTTATTTGAAGGGCCTTATCCAGTTCCTCGTTCAATTTAACCTCTTCATCCATGGAACCAATGTTGGTCCACAGACTGCATTATTTTATTTTCATGATAATCTTTTTACCAGTATTTATCATGAGCCCTACAATGTGCTGATGATGTTAAATTGGTTTTATCTTTGGTGCATTTTAAAAGCAACTTAGTTTTTTTTAATTCACCTCCCCAAGAAGAACCTGTGAGCTGTCCTTCTATTTAGCTACAGTATAGTTATAGGTAGGTGGCACAGTAGATGGAGTGCCAGGTCTGGAGTCAGGAAGACCTGAGCTCCAATCTGGCTTCAGACACTTACTAGCTTTGTGACTTTGGGCAAGTTGCTTAACCCTCTTTGCCTCGGTTTCCTTATCTGTAAAATGATTTGGAGAAGGCAATGGCAAATCACTCCAGTTTCTTTGCTAAGAAAACCCCAAAAGGGGTCACAAAAAGTCAGACACAACTGAAAACAACTAAACGTCAGCAGCAACAAATCCTTTGATTTCTCTTATACAAAGAATGTTAACATTGATACAATTCAGTTTTTCCAGTAGAAATTCCACTGGTTAGTCATTGAACAAGGATCTCACATTTAAAGTTACCAACAACCAAGCTAAAGTTTGTTGATAAACTAAAAACTGAT